>NC_086160.1:10673089-11273089 GCF_035149785.1 Candoia aspera
TCCGGGGTCAGGAATTTCTTGATTTCTGGCCAAAATTGTGCCGTCCCAAATCGAGCATGCAAAAGCACTCCTAACCCTTACATTCCACCCCGAATCTCATGGCGGTGTTCATTTTTGCATTCGGCCTGATTCCGCCTGGCTCACCCCGGCAGGTTTTCCTGACCCCGGGGACAGGAATTTTTTGATATCTGGGAAAAAATTGTGCCATCCCAAATCGAGCATGAAAAAGCACTACTAACCCTTTCCTTCCACCCGAATCTCAGGGCGGTGTTAATTTTTGGATTCGGCCTGATTCCGCCTGGCTCACCCCGGGATGTTTTCCTGACCCCGGTGTCAGGAATTTCTTGATTTCTGGGCCAAAATTGGGGCCGTCCCAAATCGAGCATGCAAAAGCACTCCTAACCCTTACATTCCACCCGAATCTCATGGCGGTGTTCATTTTTGCATTCGGCTGATTCCGCCTGACTCACCCTGTGAGTTTTCCTGATTCCGGGGTCAGGAATTTTTTGATTTCTGGGCCAAAAATTGTTGCCGTCCCAAATCGAGAATGAAAAAGCACTACTAACCCTTTCCTTCTACCCCGAATCTCAGGGCGGTGTTAATTTTTGGATTCGGCCTGATGCGGCCTGGCTCACCCCGGGAAGTTTTCCTGACCCCGGGGTCAGGAATTTCTTGATTTCTGGGCCAAAATTGTGCCATCCCAAATCGAGCATGCAAAAGCACTCCTAACCCTTACATTCCCCCCGAATCTCATGGCGGTGTTCATTTTTGCATTCGGCCTGATTCCGCCTGGCTCACCCCAGGAGGTTTTCCTGACCCCGGGGTCAGGAATTTTTTGATATCTGGGCCAAAATTGTGCCTTCCCAAATCGAGCATGAAAAAGCACTACTAACCCTTTCCTTCCCCCCCGAATCACAGGGCGGTGTTAATTTTTGGATTCGGCCTGATTCCGCCTGGCTCACCCCGGGATGTTTTCCTGACCCCGGTGTCAGGAATTTCTTGATTTCTGGGCCAAAATTGGGGCCGTCCCAAATCGAGCATGCAAAAGCACTCCTAAACCCTTACATTCCACCCCGAATCTCATGGCGGTGTTCATTTTTGCGTTCGGCCTGATTCCGCCTGGCTCACCCCGGCAGGTTTTCCTGACCCCGGGTCAGGAATTTTTGATTTCTGGCCAAAAATTTTGCCGTCCCAATCGATCATGAAAAAGCACTACTAAACCTTTCCTTCCACCCCGAATCTCAGGGCGGTGTTAATTTTTGGATTCGGCCTGATTCGGCCTGGCTCACCCCGGGAGGTTTTCCTGACCCCGGGGTCAGGAATTTTTTTGATTTCTGGGCCAAAATTGTGCCGTCCGAAATCGAGCATGCAAGAGCAGTCCTAACCCTTACCTTCCACCCCGAATCTCATGGCGGTGTTCATTTTTGCATTCGGCCTGATTCTGCCTGGCTCACCCCGGGAAGTTTTCCTGACCCCGGGGTCAGGAATTTTTTGATTTCTGGGCCAAAATTGGTGCCGTCCCAAATCGAGCATGCAAAAGCACTCCTAACCCTTACATTCCACCCGAAACTCATGGCGGTGTTCATTTTTGCATTCGGCCTGATTCTGCCTGGCTCAACCCGGGAGGTTTTCCTGACCCCGGGGTCAGGAATTTTTTGATTTCTGGGCCAAAATTGTGCCGTCCCAAATCGAGCATGCAAGAGCAGTCCTAACCCTTACATTCACCCCGAATCTCATGGCGGTGTTCATTTTTGCATTCGGCCTGATTCCGCCTGGCTCACCCCGGGAGGTTTTCCTGACCCCGCGGGTCAGGAATTTCTTGATTTCTGGGCCAAAATTGTGCCGTCCCAAATCGAGCATGCAAAAGCACTCCTAACCCTTACATTCCACCCCGAATCTCAAGGCGGTGCTCATTTTTGCATTCGGCCTGATTCCGCCTGGCTCACCCTGTGAGGTTTTCCTGATTCCGGGGTCAGGAATTTCTTGATTTCTGGGCCAAAATTGGGGCCGTCCCAAATCGAGCATGCAAAAGCACTCCTAACCCTTACATTCCACCCCGAATCTCATGGCGGTGTTCATTTTTGCATTCGGCCTGATTCCGCCTGATTCACCCCGGCAGGTTTTCCTGACCCCGGGGTCAGGAATTTTTTGATTTCTGGGCCAAAAATTTTTGCCGTCCCAAATCGAGCATGAAAAAGCACTACTAAACCTTTCCTTCCACCGAATCTCAGGGCGGTGTTAATTTTTGGATTCGGCCTGATTCGGCCTGCTCACGCCGGGAGGTTGTCCTGACCCCGGGGTCAGGAATTTTTTGATTTCTGGGCCAAAATTGTGCCATCCGAAATCAGAGCATGCAAGAGCAGTCTTAACCCTTACCTACCTTTCTCCACCCCGAATCTCATGGCGGTGTTCATTTTTGCATTCGGCCTGATTCCGCCTGGCTCACCCCAGGAAGTTTTCCTGACCCCGGGGTCAGGAATTTTTTGATTTCTGGGCCAAAATTGGTGCCGTCCCAAATCGAGCATGCAAAAGCACTCCTAAACCTTACATTCCACCCCGAATCTCATGGCGGTGTTCATTTTTGCGTTCGGCCTGATTCCGCCTGGCTCACCCCGGCAGGTTTTCCTGACCCCGGGGTCAGGAATTTTTTGATTTCTGGGCCAAGAATTTTGCCGTCCCAAATCGATCATGAAAAAGCACTACTAACCCTTTCCTTCCACACCGAATCTCAGGGCGGTGTTAATTTTTGGATTCGGCCTGATTCGGCCTGGCTCACCCCGGGAGGTTTTCCTGACCCCGGGGTCAGGAATTTTTTGATTTCTGGGCCAAAATTGTGCCGTCCGAAATCGAGCATGCAAGAGCAGTCCTAACCCTTACATTCCACCCCGAATCTCATGGCGGTGTTCATTTTTGCATTCGGCCTGATTCCGCCTGGCTCACCCCGGGAAGTTTTCCTGACCCCGGGGTCAGGAATTTCTTGATTTCTGGGCCAAAATTGTGCCGTCCCAAATCTAGCATGCAAAAGCACTCCTAACCCTTACATTCCACCCCGAATCTCATGGCGGTGTTCATTTTTGCATTCGGCCTGATTCCGCCTGCTCACCCCGGCAGGTTTTCCTGACCCCGGGGACAGGAATTTTTTGATATCTGGGACAAAATTGTGCCATCCCAAATCGAGCATGAAAAAGCACTACTAACCCTTTCCTTCCACCCGAATCTCAGGGCGGTGTTAATTTTTGGATTCGGCCTGATTCCGCCTGGCTCACCCCGGGATGTTTTCCTGACCCCGGTGTCAGGAATTTCTTGATTTCTGGGCCAAAATTGGGGCCGTCCCAAATCGAGCATGCAAAAGCACTCCTAACCCTTACATTCCACCCCGAATCTCATGGCGGTGTTCATTTTTGCGTTCGGCCTGATTCCGCCTGGCTCACCCCGGCAGGTTTTCCTGACCCCGGGGGTCAGGAATTTTTGATTTCTGGGCCAAAAATTTTGCCGTCCCAAATCGATCATGAAAAAGCACTACTAATCCTTTCCTTCCACCCCGAATCTCAGGGCGGTGTTAATTTTTGGATTCGGCCTGATTCGGCCTGCTCACCCCGCGAGGTTTTCCTGACCCCCGGGGTCTGGAATTTTTTGATTTCTGGGCCAAAAATTGTGCCGTCCGAAATCGAGCATGCAAGAGCAGTCCTAACCCTTACCTTCCACCCGAATCTCATGGCGGTGTTCATTTTTTGCATTCGGCCTGATTCCGCCTGGCTCACCCCGGGAAGTTTTCCTGACCCCGGGGTCAGGAATTTTTTGATTTCTGGGCCAAAATTGGTGCTGTCCCAAATCGAGCATGCAAAAGCACTCCTAACCCTTACATTCCACCCCGAATCTCATGGCGGTGTTCATTTTTGCATTCGGCCTGATTCTGCCTGGCTCAACCCGGGAGGTTTTCCTGACCCCGGGGTCAGGAATTTTTTGTTTTCTGGGCCAAAATTGTGCCGTCCCAAATCGAGCATGCAAGAGCAGTCCTAACCCTTACATTCCACCCCGAATCTCATGGCGGTGTTCATTTTTTGCATTCGGCCTGATTCCGCCTGGCTCACCCGGGAGGTTTTCCTGACCCCGCGGTCAGGAATTTCTTGATTTCTGGGCCAAAATTGTGCCGTCCCAAATCGAGCATGCAAAAGCACTCCTAACCCTTACATTCCACCCCGAATCTCAAGGCGGTGTTCATTTTTGCATTCGGTCTGATTCCGCCTGGCTCACCCTGTGAGGTTTTCCTGATTCCGGGGTCAGGAATTTCTTGATTTCTGGGCCAAAATTGGGGCCGTCCCAAATCGAGCATGCAAAAGCACTCCTAACCCTTACATTCCACCCCGAATCTCATGGCGATGTTCATTTTTGCGTTCGGCCTGATTCCGCCTGGCTCACCCCGGCAGGTTTTCCTGACCCCGGGGTCAGGAATTTTTTGATTTCTGGGCCAAAAATTTTGCCGTCCCAAATCGAGCATGAAAAGCACTACTAACCCTTTCCTTCCACCCCGAATCTCAGGGCGGTGTTAATTTTTGGATTCGGCCTGATTTGGCCTGGCTCACCCCGGGAGGTTGTCCTGACCCCGGGGTCAGGAATTTTTTGATTTCTGGGCCAAAATTGTGCCATCCGAAATCGAGCATGCAAGAGCAGTCTTAACCCTTAACTTCCACCCCGAATCTCATGGCGGTGTTCATTTTTGCATTCGGCCTGATTCCGCCTGGCTCACCCCAGGAAGTTTTCCTGACCCCGGGGTCAGGAATTTTTTGATTTCTGGGCCAAAATTGGTGCCGTCCCAAATCGAGCATGCAAAAGCACTCCTAACCCTTACATTCCACCCCGAATCTCATGGCGGTGTTCATTTTTGCGTTCGGCCTGATTCCGCCTGGCTCACCCCGGCAGGTTTTCCTGACCCCGGGGTCAGGAATTTTTTGATTTCTGGGCCAAGAGTTTTGCCGTCCCAAATCGATCATGAAAAAGCACTACTAACCCTTTCCTTCCACACCGAATCTCAGGGCGGTGTTAATTTTTGGATTCGGCCTGATTCGGCCTGGCTCACCCCGGGAGGTTTTCCTGACCCCGGGGTCAGGAATTTTTTGATTTCTGGGCCAAAATTGTGCCGTCCGAAATCGAGCATGCAAGAGCAGTCCTAACCCTTACATTCCACCCCGAATCTCAAGGCGGTGCTCATTTTTGCATTCGGCCTGATTCCGCCTGGCTCACCCCGGGAGGTTTTCCTGACCCCGGGGTCAGGAATTTTTTGATTTCTGTGCCAAAAATATTGCCGTCCCAAATCGAGCATGCAAAAGCACTCCTAACCCTTACATTCCACCCCGAATCTCAAGCCGGTGCTCATTTTTGCATTCGGCCTGATTCCGCCTGGCTCACCCCGGCAGGTTTTCCTGACCCCGGGGTCAGGAATTTTTTGATTTCTGTGCCAAAAATATTGCCGTCCCAAATCGAGCATGCAAAAGCACTCCTAACCCTTACATTCCACCCCGAATCTCATGGCGGTGTTCATTTTTGCATTCGGCCTGATTCTGCCTGGCTCAACCCGGGAGGTTTTCCTGACCCCGGGGTCAGGAATTTTTTGATTTCTGTGCCAAAATTGTGCCGTCCCAAATCGAGCATGCAAGAGCAGTCCTAACCCTTACATTCCACCCCGAATCTCATGGCGGTGTTCATTTTTGCATTCGGCCTGATTCCGCCTGGCTCACCCCGGGAGGTTTTCCTGACCCCGCGGTCAGGAATTTCTTGATTTCTGGGCCAAAATTGTGCCGTCCCAAATCGAGCATGCAAAAGCACTCCTAACCCTTACATTCCACCCCGAATCTCAAGGGGGTGCTCATTTTTGCATTCGGCCTGATTCCGCCTGGCTCACCCTGTGAGGTTTTCCTGATTCCGGGGTCAGGAATTTTTTGATTTCTGGGCCCAAAATTGTGCCGTCCCAAATCGAGCATGAAAAAGAACTACTAACCCTTTCCTTCCACCCCGAATCTCAGGGCGGGGTTAATTTTTGGATTCGGCCTGATTCGGCCTGGCTCACCCCGGAAGTTTTCCTGACCCCGGGGTCAGGAATTTCTTGATTTCTGGGCCAAAATTGTGCCATCCCTAATCGAGCATGCAAAAGCACTCCTAACCCTTACATTCCACCACGAATCTCATGGCGGTGTTCATTTTTGCATTCGGCCTGATTCCGCCTGGCTCACCCCAGGAGGTTTTCCTGACCCCGGGGTCAGGAATTTTTTGATATCTGGGCCAAAATTGTGCCTTCCCAAATCGAGCATGCAAGAGCAGTCCTAACCCTTACATTCCACCCCGAATCTCATGGCGGTGTTCATTTTTGCATTCGGCCTGATTCCGCCTGGCTCACCCCGGGAGGTTTTCCTGACCCCGGGGTCAGGAATTTTTTGATATCTGGGACAAAATTGTGCCATCCCAAATCGAGCATGAAAAAGCACTCCTAACCCTTTCCTTCCACCCCGAATCTCAGGGCGGTGTTAATTTTTGGATTCGGCCTGATTCCGCCTGGCTCACCCCGGGAAGTTTTCCTGACCCCGGTGTCAGGAATTTCTTGATTTCTGGGCCAAAATTGGGGCCGTCCCAAATCGAGCATGCAAAAGCACTCCTAACCCTTACATTCCACCCCGAATCTCATGGCGGTGTTCATTTTTGCGTTCGGCCTGATTCCGCCTGGCTCACCCCGGCAGGTTTTCCTGACCCCGGGGTCAGGAATTTTTTGATTTCTGGGCCAAAAATTTTGCCGTCCCAAATCGATCATGAAAAAGCACTACTAACCCTTTCCTTCCACCCCGAATCTCAGGGCGGTGTTAATTTTTGGATTCGGCCTGATTCAGCCTGGCTCACCCCAGGAGGTTTTCCTGACCCTGGGGTCAGGAATTTTTTGATTTCTGGGCCAAAATTGTGCCGTCCCAAATCGAGCATGCAAGAGCAGTCCTAACCCTTACATTCCACCCCGAATCTCATGGCGGTGTTCATTTTTGCATTCGGCCTGATTCCGCCTGGCTCACCCCGGGAGGTTTTCCTGACCCCGCGGTCAGGAATTTCTTGATTTCTGGGCCAAAATTGTGCCGTCCCAAATCGAGCATGAAAAATCACTACTAACCCTTTCCTTCCACCCCGAATCTCAGGGCGGTGTTAATTTTTGGATTCGGCCTGATTCTGCCTGGCTCACCCCGGGAGGTTTTCCTGACCCCGGGGTCAGGAATTTTTTGATTTCTGGGCCAAAATTGTGCCGTCCCAAATCGAGCATGCAAGAGCTGTCCTAACCCTTACATTCCACCCCGAATCTCATGGCGGTGTTCATTTTTGCATTCGACCTGATTCCGCCTGGCTCACCCCGGGAGGTTTTCCTGACCCCGCGGTCTGGAATTTCTTGATTTCTGGGCCAAAATTGTGCCGTCCCAAATCGAGCATGCAAAAGCACTACTAACCCTTTCCTTCCACCCCGAATCTCATGGCGGTGTTCATTTTTGCATTCGGCCTGATTCCGCCTGGCTCACCCTGTGAGGTTTTCCTTATTCCGGGGTCAGGAATTTTTTGATTTCTGGGCCAAAAATTGTGCCGTCCCAAATCGAGCATGAAAAAGCACTACTAACCCTTTCCTTCCACCCCGAATCTCATGGCGGTGTTCATTTTTGCATTCGGCCTGATTCTGCCTGGCTCACCCCGGGAGGTTTTCCTGACCCCGGGGTCAGGAATTCTTTGATTTCTGGGCCAAAATTGTGCCGTCCCAAATCGAGCATGCAAAAGCACTCCTAACCCTTACATTCCACCCCGAATCTCATGGCGGTGTTCGTTTTTGCATTCGGCCTGATTCCGCCTGGCTCACCCTGTGAGGTTTTCCTGACCCCGGGGTCAGGAATTTTTTGTTATCTGGGACAAAATTGTGCCATCCCAAATCGAGCATGCAAGAGCAGTCCTAACCCTGACATTCCACCCCGAATCTCATGGCGGTGTTCATTTTTGCATTCGGCCTTATTCCGCCTGGCTCACCCCGGGAAGTTTTCCTGACCCCGGGGTCAGGAATCTCTTGATTTCTGGGCCAAAATTGTGCCGTCCCAAATCGAGCATGCAAAAGCACTCCTAACCCTTACATTCCACCCCGAATCTCAAGGCGGTGCTCATTTTTGCATTCGGCCTGATTCCGCCTGGCTCACCCTGTGAGGTTTTCCTGACCCCGGGGTCAGGAATTTTTTGATTTCTGGGCCAAAAATTGTGCCGTCCCAAATCGAGCATGCAAAAGCACTCCTAACCCTTACATTCCATCGCAAATCTCATGGCGGTGTTCATTTTTGCATTCGGCCTGATTCCGCCTGGCTCACCCTGTGAGGTTTTCCTGACCCCGGGGTCAGGAATTTTTTGATTTCTGGGCAAAAATTGTGCCGTCCCAAATCGAGCATGCAAAAGCACTCCTAACCCTTACATTCAACCCGGAATCTCATGGCGGTGTTCATTTTTGCATTCGGCCTGATTCCGCCTGGATCACCCCGGCAGGTTTTCCTGACCCCGGGGTCAGGAATTTTTTGATTTCTGGGCCAAAATTGTGCCGTCCCAAATCGAGCATGCAAAAGCACTCCTAACCCTTACATTCCACCCCGAATCTCAAGGCGGTGCTCATTTTTGCATTCGGCCTGATTCTGCCTGGCTCACCCTGTGAGGTTTTCCTGACCCCGGGGTCAGGAATTTTTTGATTTCTCGGCCAAAAATTGTGCCGTCCCAAATAGAGCATGCAAAAGCACTCCTAACCCTTACATTCCACCCCAAATCTCATGGCAGTGTTCATTTTTGCATTCGGCCTGATTCCGCCTGGCTCACCCCGGGAGGTTTTCCTGACCCCGGGGTCAGGAATTTCTTGATTTCTGGGCCAAAATTGTGCCGTCCCAAATCGAGCATGCAAAAGCACTCCTAACCCTTACATTCTACCCCGAATCTCATGGCGGTGTTCATTTTTGCATTCGGCCTGATTCCGCCTGGCTCACCCCGGGAGGTTTTCCTGACCCCGGGGTCAGGAATTTTTTGATTTCTGTGCCAAAATTGTGCCGTCCCAAATCGAGCATGCAAAAGCACTCCTAACCCTTACATTCCACCCCGAATCTCATGGTGGTGTTCATTTTTGCGTTCGGCCTCATTCCGCCTGGCTCATCCCGGGAGGTTTTCCTGACCCCGGGGTCAGGAATTTTTTGATTTCTGGACCAAAATTGTGCCATCCCAAATCGAGCATGCAAAAGCACTCCTAACCCTTACATTCCACCCCGAATCCCAAGGCGGTGCTCATTTTTGCATTCGGCCTGATTCCACCTGGCTCACCCCGGGAGGTTTTCCTGACCAGGAAGGCCTGTGACTTTTTTTTCTTTAATGTGAGAGACATTACTCCTGTTGGGTAATCTGTTTTATTACAATGTAGGGTTTTGTCCATCACGCCGACTCCATCAGACATGTGGTGTCAATCCTGAGTGTGAGGTTTTAATAAGTTTGCTTCTTTTTCGTATTCCATTACTACCTCCCTGCAATCCAAGTGACCCTCAGTGGCTTTCATCTTACAGAAGCATGATATCATTCACATTTTGAAATACTATAAGCAATTTACGACAAAATGAGTACCTGCAGTTGTGGTAAGAATAGGAAAGATTGTTTACAGATCAGAAGGAATGGATTTCTCTTGTATTCTCAGAGTGCATTGTGACCTTTAAACATCTCACAAAATCTCACAAAATGAAACATCTCTAAAACAACATCTATTAGTGCTTATGCACTGAACAACAATTGAGGCCCCCTGGAAATGAAATAAACAGGAAGTATCTCTGACACTTTCATATCTTTCCCTACAAGTTTTTAAAGATGGCTTGGTGCAAAGAATGACTGCATATACTGATTTTCCTCCAGTATTCCTTCAGGCCTTTGACCAGACCATTGGCAACAAGAGTAAGATGTTTGGGGTGATTTAGCCCGCGTACAATCCCTGCATCCGTAGGTATAGTTTGATCATGAAATAGGAAAAGTTTCTGAAGAGAGGCTTGGATTATCTTGATTTCATGCTGCTATATACACTTAGGACAGACATTTGGGTATTACCAACTTGGGAAGATTTTTGAAGTTAAGGCGCCGCTGAAAGGAGATAATAAAAGCCTGTATACAAATAGGTTATGTCACTTGTTTCTGTTTCTTGACCATGCAAAACCAGCTACCGGGGTAGCAGTGAGTTTGAGTTTCTATTGTAACACATGTATTCAGAAAACTAATGACAACAGGTAGAGCAACCAGCCTTACAATTAAAATGGTGATTAGCTTCCATCTTTAGGATCAGCTGTCAACATATAAACTGCCCAGAGTTGCTCTTTGAGTGAGATGGGCAGGGAATAAATTCGATAAATAAATAAATAAATAAATAAATAAATAAATAAATAAATAAATAAATAAATAAATAAGGTGAATAAACCAGCAGACAAGAAATAGAGTGCAAACTAGCATCTGGCAGAGTAGCTGTGAAGGTCTTGGAAAATATTCAGATGTTGTGGTGTCTGTAAACCTGCAAAGATCAAATTATGCAGGAAAAGTTTTTTCCTGTGTCACTCCTTGGAAGTGAAAGCTGGGTTTTGAAAAACAGGATAGAAAGAATATTGATGCTTCTGAACATTGGTGTTGAAAAAGACACCTGAGAATACCATGGATAACCAAGAGAGCAAACAAATGGATCATAGAACTAATTAATTTGAGACTTGTCACTTGAGGCACAAATGACTAGGCACAAATTTATAACACATTTAGAGGTAGTCCTCTTTCAGTTACTGCCTCATTTAGTGACCATTCACAGTTATTACAATGGTCTAGTTGTTAAGGTGCTGGGATAGAAACGGGAAGTCTGTGAGTTCTAGTCCCAGTTTAGGCATGAAAACTGGCTGGGTAACCTTGGGCTCTCTTTCAGCCCAACCCACCTCACAGGGTTGTTGTGGGGAAAATAGGAGGAGGAAGGAGCATTAGGTATGTTCGCCACCTTGAGTTATTTATAAAAATAAGAAAGGCAGGATAAAAATAAATAAATAAATAATAAACTAACTTTACAACCAATCATCACATTTTAAATCTTCTCAGGTCTGTAAAGCAAAGGAAAGGTGAAGTAAGATCATAAGCACAGTTGTGGTTTCACTTAGTGACCACTTCACTTAATGACCAAGTTGCCAGTCCCAACTATGGTCACTAAATGAGGACTACCTGTTTGTGAAGAATTAGCTTTCTTGAAAAGTCTATAAAGCTTGGAAAGATGGAAGGAAAGAAAATCTCCCACTATCTTAATTTTTTATCTTTTTTGTCTACTTAGTGTTTTATGATGTTTTTTTTGGGAACTTTTGCAAGTTCTGAAGGACCAGGTTGGAACTTAGAATCTATCTATTGTGATCATCAACAGTGAACACTGACTTGATGGCACTTAATTAATCATGATCAGTTCAAAAAAGCATCAGCAACCATAGTACCAAACGAATCTTACAGTTACAAATCAACAAAATACTAGTCATCTAATGGACATTGATGGGAGCAAACATATGCCTGTATAAAAACATTTGAAAGAAATCTGAAGCTGTAAGTTTCCCAGTGAAGGCATAGAAAGATGAGGGAGTAACTTCTTTAATTGGATACACTCTGGCTAATTAATAACTTTAGTAGAACTGAAATAGTGATGTTTGTAACGGACTGGTCGTTGACCACATTAAAGATTCTGATCTGTTCTGTTCTATTCTGTGATGTTTGGAACATAATGGGGGTTAAAAGGAATTATGGAAGAAATCTATGTCATTCTTCTAGAGCAGCTTGGAACAACATAATGACTGGGATTGCCGCTGGTGCCTATTAGAAGTTATGACAGCATCCTAAGTCCCAACATTTGGCTTAATATATACAGTTTCTTAAAGCATAAATGTGATGGATAAATGCTAGACTTACCAATAGTGTGTGAAGTTTAGTGTGACAATTATTTGTCTATGGGTTTCTTAGAACAGCAGCGATATCAAAAGTTCTGCAGAAGAGTAGTGACCAAATGTTTCAATAAAAAGTGGAGGAGAAACTTATATACAAATCTATATTTTTATCCTTGTGATAGAATAAGGAAGCTGGAAGAACTGTTGAGTACAATTGTTACAAAATACTTCAAGAGGAGCTGAGCAAAGTAAATATTATTGTTATGATTAAACAAAAGGCTGCTAGTATAAGTTAAAGTGTGGGTAACAGCATTAAATTTTGGCTGGCAATTGTTTGGAATAAAATTCTCTTCTAAATGCACTAATTCAGCAACTATTTTATATTAAATTATATGTGTATTATATGTGGAGAAGATCTCTTCAGCCTTGTATGAAATCTGCTGTTCAATTTCCCCAATGTTTTACTCCCTTGTAAAAAAAAGCTTTATTTTCTATCTGTTCTCAGGTTGTTTACTTATCTATTCTTTTTTTCTTAGAATTTCTCCTGGTGACAGTTTTAAGCTTACCTTAATATTCCCTATGCTGCTTCTATTGTTTTTATTGCACAATCCATCATCAGTCTGTAGCTTTCTTGGTGCTGTCCCTGAAAAGGTCACAGGCAAGGTTCCCTTTTTAATATTTTTATTTCTTTGGGATCTAAGGCCTAGGAGGTTGCTGGACACAGAAATGATAATTGTACAGCAGAAGACATGACACTCACACATAGCTCAGCCATCTTGAGCCTCATATTTAACCCAAGAGTCCAATAAGACATATTTAACCCAAGAGTCCAATAAGATTCATGAATGATACATAAATGCAGGTGATATATTTAGCATAGCATTATGTTTCTTGAAAACAAAGGGTTTTTTTTCAATAATTTTGCCTAAAATCTAATACAGAAACTATTCCAATTTAAGCTCACAAGATTTTGAGCATTGTCACCACAAAGATATATCTAAGTGATGAATAAGGAGAGCAATGTCTCAGAACAAGTTTGAAGCTCAGGGCAAATACGATTATACTAGATAGACCTAGGGATGACATGCTCTGGTTTCCAAAACTCATGACATGCTCTGGTTTCCACTTTCTCCCAGAATGCATTGATCCAGCTGTTTGAGGGATGATTCATCACTTACTGGACGTAAATCTTCTGGAATAGAACATGATTCATGGTGTTTCAGATGGGGGCACAACCTGAGAGGAAAAATATAACATTCTGGAATGTTCCATGATTGGAACACAGTGTTGTACAAAACCACACTTTGATATTCCCAGCCTATGAATCTCACAAATCTTCTGGCAGAAAGTGTGTAATTTATATCAAGGAATAATACAGTAATCCAATTAAAATTTTAATCATAGTGCCCGGTGAATAATTTTAACACAATCAGATTCTTAGAATTATTAGAAAACTTTACTTGGCTTAATAAAGATATTACTGCTATAGATTATTTATTTTATTTTTCTCCCATGGCTACCATGGCTACAACTGAGTTCCATCCCTTTTCGTTTCCATCTCCATACTTCAATAAATATGTCTTGTTATTTTCCTTTGAAAGTGGACAATAATTGATTGTACTAGGACAGCATCATGATTAAAATAAAATGTCAGTAAAACCAATTAGCTGAGAATTCATATGTTCACTTGTGAAGTAGTGCACATTTTCAGGAATGTCAAATAAAATCTCTGTTGCCCCTGAAATTAATGCTGTCTAATTGAGCAAGAAAGAGGGATTTATTTACGATGCTTAAATTTTCCTAGATTTTATTAGTAGCATATAATGTGACTGAGAAGAGACATAATTTGAAGCAGATTGTAGTGCACTTCATGTTTTTAATACATTATGCCAATCTGCCTTTTAAGGTCTGCATCATAGAAAGGTGGCCTATAAATAACATTGTAAGAAATAAATAAGGTCCTGAACCTGTGAAATTGTTCAGATCCAACTTTAATCTCCTTTCCTCCCTGAGAATTGTATCTTGAAATACAAGCAAAAGCACTTTAACATAAAATTAACATATCCATTGACATCCAAGTTTTCTCTCTATGTTTAGAGTTCCAGTCAGCTTGCATAACGGGCTCATTCACCTTATTATGCAGTTATTATCAGCTACTGTGGTGGCTTGGGGCATAAGTCACCCCAATGGATAGAGTTCATGATTAGCTCTCAAGAGTTCATGGATACTAAACTCCCACTGAAGTGCTAATGAGCTTTGCTTATAAGCTGCTTTGATGAACTGCTGATGAATTTTGTTGAACGGCCATGAAACGCACATCAGGGTTTATAAGAGAATGCACAAAAAGCTAAATTTTGGATCACCTGGGTATTAAACTAGCCAGCCATGAAAATGACTAACCTCTTATTGGGTACTGATTAAAAATAAATTTTAAAAAACTTGACAGAAAGGGAAAGGGGAAAGAGAGAGAGAAGATATAAATGAAGGAATGAATACATCAAAATAAGGCTATCCTAGACTTCACCTCTATGCAAATAGACCATATATAAGTCAAGTCAGCCATAGCTTTTTTTATTGTAAGTACGGTAACCACATCCTGCTTGCACACAATGTCTTGAAATGGCACAGAATTGTGAGATGTCACATTAATTCCAGTTCTCAGGTGTCAATTATAGTACAGTTCAGGCAAGCATGGCTTTCGCCCCACCAATCTGAATGCTGCTGTCAACAAAACATCATAGCCTATCCTATATATCACAAGGTCCCTGGTTTCTGCAGTCCTATGAAGGTAGCAAAACTAGAGGTTTATCAAGTTCTTATTGTATCGTTGTGATGAGGCCTCTTGTAGAGACCAAATGTTCAGATCGTAGACTTTATTTCTGTTCCCTTGTGTCATGAGTGAGGATGGCGAGCAGGGGGCTCCCATACAGGCTGTAAAGTGCATGCGTAGTACTGAGCAATTAGGTGGCCATTCAAAGAGACACAGATCAGGCCCGCCTTAGTCTTTGGGGTTTACATGTCTGGGTTTTTCCCACGCTTCTTCAGTTTGTTAGGATTCTGTTTAATGTAGCAGTAATAAAACACTAGAGACCTATTCCTTGTCTCAGCGTGGTTCCTGGCTGTTAGGACATCAATCCTAACAAACTCTTATTCCCATCGAAAGAGGGAGGAACAAAGAATTTAAAGGGGAGACATTTGGAAATGTCTTCAGAAAACCAGGAAATTCGACTCGCCATCCAACAATTGGCAGCAGCCCTGCAACAACACCAACAACAGGTAGATCTACAGGTCAACACATTACAAGCTGCCATGCTACAGCAGTTACAACAACCAGCTCCGATTAACCCACAACTGGTGCCAGCAGCAGCAGCTCCGCCAGTAGTCTTGAGATCCCAGGGCAGTCTACCAGAGAAGTTTGGAGGAGAAGCAGGACAGTTGAGAATCTTTCTCACACAGTGCACAATGTTTTTTGACAGCAGACCGGCAGAGTTTCCCACAGACAGAACCAGAGTCACCTTCATCCTAAGTCTGCTAAAGGGACCAGCAGCCAAATGGGCTATTCCCATGGTGGAGAACAACAACCCGATTCTCAACGACTACCAGAACTTTTTGGCAGGGTCCTGAGCACACTTTGACGACCCGATCAGTGAGGTCACTGCCAGCCGGGAAATTCGGAAGCTCAAGCAAGGTAACAAGAGGGTGGGAATCTACATTGCTGATTTCAAGTTGTTAGCAGGAGATCTGGACTGGAATGAGAGTGCATTAAAAGACCAATTCAAACAGGGGCTGGATGAAGAAATTAAGAATGAATTAGTGCGCCAGGGAACACCAGCTAACCTAGAAGTCTTATATCAGTTGTCTGTGGTCATAGATGCCAGGCTAGAACTGCTCAGACAGATGCAGCCGGGGAGAAACAGGGCCCTCAGAGCACTTCCAGGATTTCCAGCTCTCGCCATGGCATCCACTCACTCAGGACCAGAGGAGCCGATGCAGTTCAGGGCAAGCAGGAGGCTTATTTCTGAGGCTGAAAGGCAGAGAAGGAGAGAGAGAGCCCTCTGTTTTTACTGTGGAGCCCAGGGGCACATGGTGAGAGCTTGCCCAGCGAGAAGCCAAGCAACTTCAGTAAGACCCCCAGGGCAAGCAGCTGAAACAAGAGCCATCTCCGCCTCTGCTTCCAACCAGGGAAACTCCGTCGGTCTCCCTCCACAGAGCTCAGCAGGGAGACCATCAATCAATTAAGGAGGGCTCATTCCGAGGATTCCAGGCAATCCTTTTACTACTTACCAGTAATAATGCACGTCAACCCAGAGCACCAGGTCAAGCTAGAGGCCCTCGCGGATTCCGGAGCTTCAACCAATTTTATTGATGTGCAGACCGTACAAGACTTCAACATCCCGACCATAGAATTGCCATGTCCCATAGAAGTGGAGACCATTGACGGCCAGCCCCTCAAGGCAGGGCCGATTAGAAGGTTCACAGAACCGGTGCAACTGACAACAGGAGACCACACTGAGTGGATCCACCTTTATGTTACTGCATCGCTTAATGTGCCTGTAATCCTAGGCATGCCTTGGCTGAGGATCCACAACCTATTGCTGAACTGGACTACGGGAGCAATCTCCTTCCCAGCTAAGGAATGCCAGGACCACAAGATTCAAGCCGCTCTCCGCTCTCCAGCAACCAACGCAGTCACGGAAGCAGCGGGGATCCAGTTGCCAGCCAAGTATGCAGATTTTGCAGACGTTTTCAACGAACAAGAGGCCACAGCACTACCCCCCCATAGGGACTGTGATTGCATCATTGAGTTGATACAAGGAGCCAGGATTCCAGCAAGGAAACAATATCCCATGTCTCCCAAGGAACTAGCCACCTTAAAGGATTACTTGGACTCTAATCTCCAAAAGGGGTTCATCCGACCATCTACTTCCCCAGCGTCTGCTCCTACCTTCTTCGTACCAAAGAAGCCTGACCCGTTGGCACCTGCAAACCAGGAGACACCCATGAGAGTGGTCCACGATTTCAGTTTTTTAAATAAACTCACAAAAAAAGAAACTTACCCACTGCCTCTAATCTCTGATCTGCTGGATCACTTACAGAAAGCACGCATTTTTACCAGGTTGGATCTCAGGAATGCATACAATCTGATCCGGATGAAAGAGGGGCACGAATATCTAACTGCCTTTGACACCAGGTTTGGTAAATTTGAGTACCTTGTTTTGCCCTTTGGCTTGTCTAATGCAGGAGCCATATTTTCCCGATTTATGAATCAAATTTTCTCTGATTTACTAGATAAGTATCTGGTCATTTATCTAGATGACATATTAATTTTCTCTGAGGATGCTACAATTCATGTAACCCATGTACGTAATGCCTTACAAAGACTGAGAGAGAACAAGCTGTTCACCAAGCTAGAGAAGTGTGCCTTTGATTTAATTGAATTACATTTCCTGGGCTATAAGGTATCAACAGAAGGCATATCCATGGATCCTTCTAAGGTCCAGGCAATTCTCTCTTGGCCACCTCCCTGAAATGTTAAAGAAGTAGAAATATATCTAGGATTTTGCTATTTCTACAGGCGGTTCATAAAAAACTTTAGTGACAGGGCTAGACCCCTCACACAGCTTTTGAAGAAAGGATCAAAATTCATTTGGGGGGAGAGAGAGCAAGCAGCCTTCCAAGAATTTAAGCAACGCTTTGCATCCCAGCCGCTGTTAAAACACCCTGATCCCATGAAGCAATTCATAATGCATTCAGATGCTTCCGATATTGCCATTGGGGCGGTGTTATTGCAATATACAAACAAAACCGAGAATACATTGCTTCCGTGTGCCTTTTTCTCACGCATGCTCTCACCAGCAGAGAGAAACTATGATGTTTTTAACAAGGAGTTGCTGGCAATTAAAGCAGCATTCCAAGAGTGGACGCACTGGCTAGAAAGTGCAACCTTTCCTGTGAAAGTTTGCACCAATCACAAGAATTTACAGCTTCTACAAAACACCAGATCCCTCACCCCATGCCAGATCAGATGGAGCCAGTTTTTCTCCCGTTTCAATTTTGTTATTTCTTATGTGCCCGGGGCACAAAACAGCTTGGCAGATGCCCTGTCTCAATCCTTTCAGGCAACCCCCACCACTCACCAGGAGGTACAGGCTACTATATTACAACCTCACAACTTTGATCAGTCTATGAGGGGGAACCAAACAGAGATTTTAGCAGCAGGCAGACAAGCAGAGGGCCTATTTACAAGAGTCAGAGCTCAGCAGCAACAGGACCCATATGCCAGGGCCAGGATGGGTGACCTCCAGAGGGGCCCGCAAGACACTGTCCCCCCATTCAAGGGGGAGGCAGGAATCCTCTGGCATAGTGGGCGATTATATATTCCCTCTTCATTGAGGGAAGAAGTACTGAGACTTTGCCATGACCATCAAACGGCAGGCCACGGAGGTGTTTTCAAAACTCTCCATAGAGCTCTGAGAGAGTACTGGTGGCATAAGATGACTGCAGACATAAAGGGTTATGTTGCTTCTTGTCACAGCTGCAGATGAGCCAAGCCTCTCCCAGGGAAGCCCACAGGACTCTTGCAACCCCTACCCACCCCCAGTAGGCCTTGGGATACAATCTCCATGGATTTCATCACTGATTTACCCCCGGTCCAGGGGCTGACTTCCATACTAGTGGTGGTGGACCTTTTCACAAAAATGGCACATTTTATTCCTTGCAAGGGCCTCCCATCTGAACAAGCCACAGCGCAGTTGTTCATGGACCATGTTTTTAGGTATAGAGGCATGGTGAATCACTTGATGAGTGACAGAGGCCCACAGTTCACTTCCAGGTTCTGGAGGGCCCTTTTCCAGTCATTAGGGGTCCAGATCCACCTGTCATCAGCGCATCATCCTGCTAGTAATGGGCAAGCCAAGAAAATTAACCAATGGTTACAGCAGTATCTCAGGTGTTACACCACTTATCAGCAAGACAATTGGCCAGCCCTGCTTCCCATGGCAGAATTTACTTATAACAACTCTGTACAATCCTCTACCAAGATGTCTCCTTTCCAAGCACTCTACGGGGTTAACCTTTGGGTGTTGCCCACCTCTTCCCAGCAGGGAGCTGTTCCAGCCATGGCTGATTTTCTTAAAGAGCAACAAGCCGCACAGGAGCTGTTAAAGGAGCAGCTGAACAGGGCAAAGAGTGCTTACAAGAGAGCTGCAGATGCTCACAGACAAGAGGGGCCAGCGATTGCAGTAGGAGACAGAGTGTGGCTCTCTACCAAGTTTTTGAACTCTACCAGACCCTCCAAGAAATTGGACTCTAAGTTTGTGGGCCCTTTCACTGTGGTACAGCAGATAAATCCAGTGGCTTATCGCTTAAAGCTGCCAGCGTCCATGAAAATCCATCCAGTCTCTCACAGAGCCTTGCTAGCCAAGGACCCTCCCCAAGTGCCTTACGATCGCAACTGCCCCCCCACCCCCAGTAATTGTGGAGGGGGAGGAGGAATACGAAGTCAAAATTCTGGACTCTAGGAGGAGGGGAAGGGGCATCCAATATTTAATACACTGGAAAGTCTCCTTTGAAGACTTTCCATCATTGCCCAGTTCCCATGGGACCTTAGAAGGAGACGTCGAATCTTATCCAGCCTCTGGAAGGAAGGGGGCTGAAATGGAATGTGAATCTGGAGGGGAGGGTGATGTCATGAGTGAGGATGGCGAGCAGGGTGCTCCCATCCGGCTGTAAAGCGTATGCGTAGTACTGAGGAATTAGGTGGCCATTCAAAAAGACACAGATCGGGCCCACCTTAGTCTTTGGGGTTTATATGTCTGGGTTTTTCCCACGCTTCTTCAGTTTGTTAGGATTTTCTGTTATGTAGCAGTAATAAAACACTAGAGACCTATTCCTTGTCTCAGCGTGGTTCCTGGCTGTTAGGACACCTTGTTCCTAAAACAGAGGCCTTCAGATAAGGCCCATCCCCGTTGACACTGTTGACATAATGCACAGGTAAAGACACAGAAAATAGTACATACAAAGGCTTCTCCTATAGACATGTGCTGAGGGCTCTGGTTTTAGTTACACATGAATTGAACTTTTTAGGATTAATTATGCTCCATGTGTCCCCATGTCCAATTAAGTTGACTGGAAAAAGGAGAACATGTAATGTATATTTCTGTATTTCTGAGAACTAGTGACAGACACAGGTTTCCCCAGAGTTAAATTAAGCGATGCCCTTGCTATGTATGTTCCATGGTCCAATTCAGATGTAACAAGGAACCAAATCGTAGTTTCACACCATGTAAATAACTGCAATGACCCCTTAGTCCTGGGGACTACTCTTTTTATTCCTGTAAGAAGATGTGATTTTCAACAAACTAAGTTCTTCCTAATGTCTGAACAGACCTGCAGTCACCTCTTCACAATATTTTTTGCTAGCATATACTGTAGCAACATCTGCAATTTCCCCTGTTTTCACTGGTGGATGAAGGCATGACTGCCCAGGGAAGGGAAGGCACCATCAGGTCTCATAAATGATTGGCATATTTGTTGTTTTGAACAAAATAAAGAGGTTAAGGAAACAATTAACACAAGGATACTGGAAGGACTAAAACAGTGGTAATTACCTGTGCTACAACTAAAAAATGAAAACAACAGTGGATTTTATCCATGCTATAGCTTCTGGAGGAAGAAGGTAGAGGAAAGACAATGACTGACTCCTCCTTCTACTTACATTTCTAGTTTTTCTTCTTTATCAGATAATTAGGGGAAATCTTTCCAATACATTGCCATGCCAAATACTAATTCCTCAATTGGAAATATTTTACTTCATGTCACTTAATTGAATTTGTTTGATTTTGGTGTTGCCTGGCTCCAGGTTTGTATATCTGTGTGGCTCCCAATATACAAAACAGTATAAAAAAGTAAATAATGAAGATGGGAGGTCTAGGAAAAAAGCATACACAAAACACAACCAATTGGGGAGGTGGGGCATTCACCCTAGCCCAAGGCCTGATGGAATAGCCAGCTCTTTAATCTAATTGTGGTCAGTTATTTGAATTTTTACTGCTTGTTAGGAAGATTTTCTGCCTGGATACAGTAAGAAGGCCTTGTACAGCTACTTTGTTGTTTATTCGTTTAGTCGCTTCCGACTCTTCGTGACTTCATGGACCAGCCCACGTCAGAGCTTCCTGTCGGTCGTCAACACCCCCAGCTCCCCCAGGGACGAGTCCGTCACCTCTAGAATATCATCCATCCATCTTGCCCTTGGTCGGCCCCTCTTCCTTTTGCCTTCCACTCTCCCTAGCATCAGCATCTTCTCCAGGGTGTCCTGTCTTCTCATTATGTGGCCAAAGTATTTCAGTTTTGCCTTTAATATCATTCCCTCAAGTGAGCAGTCTGGTTTTATTTCCTGGAGGATGGACTGGTTGGATCTTCTTGCAGTCCAAGGCACTCTCAGAATTTTCCTCCAACACCACAGTTCAAAAGCATTGATCTTCCTTCTCTCGGCCTTCCTTATGGTCCAGCTCTTGCAGCCATATGTTACTATGGGGAACACCATTGCTTTAACTATGCGGGCCTTTGTTGTCAGTGTGATGTCTCTGCTCTTAACTATTTTATCGAGATTTGTCATTGCTCTTCTTCCAAGGACTAAGCGTCTTCTGATTTCCTGACTGCAGTCAGCATCTGCAGTAATCTTTGCACCTAGGAATACAAAGTCTTTCACTGCTTCTACATTTTCTCCCTCTATTTGCCAGTTATCAATCAAGCTGGTTGCCATAATCTTGGTTTTTTTGAGGTTTAGCTGCAAGCCAGCTTTTGCACTTTCTTCTTTCACCTTCATCATAAGGCTCCTCAGTTCCTCTTCACTTTCAGCCATCAAAGTGGTATCATCTGCATATCTGAGATTGTTAATGTTTCTTCCAGAGATTTTAACTCCAGCCTTGGATTCCTCAAGGCCAGCTTGTCGCATGATGTGTTCTGCATACAAGTTGAATAGGTAGGGTGAGAGTATACAGCCCTGCCGTACTCCTTTCCCAATCTTAAACCAGTCTGTTGTTCCGTGGTCTGTTCTTACTGTTGCTACTTGGTCGTTATACAGATTCTTCAGGAGGCATACAAGATGACTTGGTATCCCCATACCACTAAGAGTACAGCTACTATATATACTTATTAGAAATAAAAATATGACCTGAATGAAGTCAATTAATTGTTGTACACACAGTACACTTTTTAAGGCCTGCTTCCATTCTTTGAAATCATGAAGGATTTATGATAGGAAAGGGAAAGAAAAGGAAATAAAAGGAAAAAAGAAACCCACTATGTTTATCAATTACTGTTATGATTGTGAGTTTGCATGGCAAGTACATATTTCTAAGTTACCTTTTTTCAGCCCTTGCTCCACTCATTGTCCTAATAATTTCAGAGGAAACAGTCACCTTTTTCAATGCAGGCAAACAAACATATTTCTTCATTCCTGATTGGGAGAGTACACACCTAAATGTGTAATGGAAGAACACAACAAAATGAACTCTAGAAATGCAATCTATAATATTGATTAAGTAGGGCCATCATGGGTTTCGCCTACAGTGAATAGCTCTTTTTCTGTTTATTTTTGCCATTCTGAATAATTTGCAGTAACACATATCTGTGGCATTTTTGCTGCTCAAAATGAATTCCAGATTACAAAGAAAGAGGTTAAAAATATGCTACAGTGGTTTAAATGTTGAACTGGGACTGGGAAGATTCAACTCTACCTTTTCCATGGGACTCTCTGGGTGACTTTGTTTAATCTATAAACTAAACATAACAGAAAGGAAGAAAAGAAAGACAACCTTATTTTAAAAATCCATACAATGTACATTTGTATCAATATGGGATTAATTCAGTCCTTATGCTTGTCATCGTATTTAGACAATAGAGAAACATATTGTTTCATCTTTTTATTTTTAGAATATACTTTTCAAAAATAAATAAGACTCATATCCATCCTTCCATCCTTCCAAGGTCAGTAAAACAATCACCCAACTTGCTGGGGAAGGTGACGACTGGGGAAGGCAATGGCAAACCACCCTGCTCTATAGTCTGCCAAGAAAACATCACAAAAGTGGCGTCCCCCCAAAGGGTCAGACATGACTCGGTGCTTGCACAGGAGACTTTTCACCTTTCACCTTTCACCTTTTCATATACAGAATCCATTCCTTAATATCAGGAAAACAATTTTCTCTCTTTTTACAGAAGGTTAGCCTCTTTGCCAAACTCAAGACTTTGAGGGCCATAACTCCTCATAAAATTAGGAATTCCGTATTTTACATAATACAATTATTGAAAAAAAAATCTTAATAAAATTCTTGGGAAAAAAGGGAATTCTGTATTTTAGGAATATAATTTAATGTCCCATCTTTAACTGTAACATTGGTTTCTGAAATTGTAATAACATAAAGCTATGATTTGAAACCAAAATGGAAACCTTATCGTTACTGGAACTTTAGGAGCTATAACAATAGAATTTTTGAAACAGCTGACCAACTTAGAGTTATCTGACTTCGCAACATTTAATCTACAAAAAGGTTTTGCTATGAGCTTTTGTTAGCCAGGTTGATTTAAAATGGTCTCTGTGCCAGACCGACAGAGGAAAACAACATTTTAACCAGAAATTAAGGAGATAGAACCATTAAGGGTGCTCGGGCACCCACAGAAACCAAACCTGTCTCTAACCATAAGGTGACATTTTTGATGCAGCTTGGAACTGCAAGTGTAGCTCTTATAAATTTAGACTGGACATCTTCCAGGATATTAAACTTTATGAAAATGCAAATCTGAATAGCACACTGTAAAGAAGCTGGGAAAGAACCTTAGCAAGAAAAACCTTGCAAGCTGCAGGAATAAAATGTTGAATGGAAGAATCTTAAGACAGTTGTGGAGCTATGTTTGACAACACTTGCCCAATAGAAGAATTGTGTGTCCCAAGTTAAGTAAGGAAGGCTGGAACTGCACCCCAAGTTATGTATAAGTATGTACCTGCTTTGTTGGGGTCCCATTAATTTATTATTTATCCATCCTACTCTTGTGTCATGAAAAGACTAGCATTTTAGTTTTTTTGATAATTTGCTACAAGTTGTTGTTTTAGGCAAAAGGAAACCACTGACTTCAATGCCCTTCTCATTTCCACCTGGGAGACAGACAGATTTACTACATCATCTGCATATCGCAAGGCTATATGCTTGTCGCTGTATTTAATTGCATGATCTGCAATCATTTATTACCATACTGATTATTTATACGGCTAAATAAAACAATATCAGCAATCACACAACTTCTGAAGCAGTGAAATATTATAGTCTTTACAGATGTGCAGAGTTTAAAAAGGCCTTTTGCCCTGAAGGTGTGGGAAGGGAAGTGCTCCCATCTTATTCCTGAACACCAGAGAGAAACATGCAGGTTGCTTCACACCAAGCAACAAATAGAACCTCTGCACGCGTACAACCCTATTTGCCAAGTTAATGTAGTTGGTCTTACATTTCAGTAAACATGTAGAAGACTAAATCAAATCAAATCAGATCAAATCAAATCAAAATTTTATTGACAGCCCAAGACCAAACACAATAAAAGGCCAACATACAATACAATAACTATAAAGGATTTTAAAAAATGCAAGAAAATCCTTAAGCATTTAGCAGTGAAGAGTTAACAGCAGAGAGGAGGAGCCAGACAGTTTTTAACAGTTATAGCTATTGATAAAATTTTTGCAACCTCCTTAGAGGTTTCTGAAGAGTCAGCACCCAGGAGAAGGGTAACAGCCTCCTGATCACAATAGCAATTACAGTAATTAACAATTGGGAGTGTTAAACTTGATTGTCATTTGGGTGTACAGTGTACATTTTAATAGCACATGTGAGACGGATTCTACCTCCAAGTCTGAACAGAAACAAGTTTGGCTTTCGTATGGGACACTTATGAACTGACACTGCCGGTTGTTGCCCTGATAGGGAGTGTCCCAATTCGGGCCAGAGTAAATAGTCTTCTATGTGGAGCATAGAAGATGTTATAGAACTATCTAGGGACAGACTAGGGAGGAGGGAAGACTGCATCATCAATGTCTCTTAGGGGACTTCCCCAGAGATGCCCATCTTGCCATTATAACCCCAGCAGTAATTTCACACATGCTACAATCCCACTCCTGTGCTCCATCCTCCTATAAAAGCGTTCCCTGTAGCTGGCCATAGAGGGATGAAAAATGGTGGACAAACCATACTCTGTCCATATCCTGCTTCCTTCTTCACCACCATGAAGAGAGAGTGAAAAAAGTCTAACTGGCTACTGAATTAAGTGAGTGGGGGGTGGGAGTGGGGTGGGATTCTGTAGAACAGTATAGAGGGATGGTGCTAAGGCACCATCATTTTGAGCTACAGGAACCACACACCCAACAGTATTAAAGGAAGTATTGCCAATCATCTCTCCATTATTTTCTCTGAAACAGGGGCTGGGTTGATTATTAATCAGATCACCTTCTCAAGACTCATGTAAGCCCTTGTTCTGGTGAAAACATAGGGGAAGGCAGTCATCTCACATTACTGATGTCTTTGCATATTGAAGGAGCCTTAGTCAGAATTTGTTAGCTTCATTTCAAACATTCATTTTGCAAGATGGCTCGCTATTACAATTTTAGAAGTTGTTCTGATTACAAAATTAGTTTTTTCAGATTGGTGTCCAGCTCTTTAACAATTTAAAAAGTATACTAATCTAATTCAAGCTGTTTTGCCCTTTCTGAAAATATTGCTTTGTGTGTTGAAGGGGCTGTTTATGGCATCTCTAGAAAGACATTGGGATTCCCTTGAAATTCTTGATTTTTTAAAATGAAATAGAAACATTCATATTCATCTCTGAGTAACTGCATGAACTCTAATTTGATGGCAACCTGAAGCAGTTTGGCATTACTCTAGATGACTCCTAAGGGTAAATAAATAAAATAAATAAACAACCAAGGACATAATAGGGAATACAAAAGCAATTTTTGAGGTGGTCCAGCATGTGCTTGGTTATTTATGGGATGCTTATTCTATTGTAAAGGCACATAGCAGTAAGAAGAATAGTATTCAGTTGGCCCTGAACAGATGTAAATATCCCCAAATGGATCACACATTAAAGCTTGGGATGCATGTGATAAACATATCTTTCAGTTCACTTCTCTTGGCTGGTTCCCTGAGGATCCTGCAATGCTTTGCTAAGTTAGACATACAAGGCATTTTGTTATGTTGGATCTGATTTGTTTCTTTGTTTGTCTCTTTATGGAGGACTAGGGCCAGAAGGTTTACATAGGGACTCTCTTCCCCTGCTCTAATTATTACTGTAGCAAATGGGACACTTTCAAGTTCCATTTTATCCTGTATGCAGTTTATCATCTTTATGAAATGAGTAAGATAAATAATCTAGGCAGGTCAACTGCTCTAATCCACCTGTTAATCCCAGAGTGGTTGCTGAACAAGTGTCAGATGAAACTCAGTTTGGGTAAAGATGCTAGTGTAGAGGTGTGCAACAAATCTAGGACAACTGACTTTACAAATGGAAGTTCTCCTGATGTGCTGTTAGTGGTGAAAAATGGATAGTGTCAAATGATTAAGAGTGCTTTTGATTAGCTTGGACTGGTATACCCTAGATACTGGACAAATCTGATGTATCTATGGTTCTTAATACATCAGTAATATCTAGAGCAGAGTATCAGCTGCAGTTAGAGATAATTTAGGCACTGGTACAAAAATCTAGGGACGCGGTGGAGCTGCGGGTTAAACCGCTGAGCTGCTGAGCTTGCTGATCGGAAGGTTGGCGGTTTGAATCCGCATGACGGGGTGAGCTCCCGTTGCTAGTCCCAGCTCCTGCCAACCTAGCAGTTTGAAAACATGCCAATGTGAGTAGATTAATAGGTACCGCTTCAGCGGGCAGGTAACGGCGTTCCATTTAGTCATGCCGGCCACATGACCATGGAAGTGTCTACGGACAAACGCTGGCTCTTCGGCTTTGAAACGGAGATGAGCACCGCCCCCTAAAGTCAGACACAAATGGACTTAATGTCAAAGGAAACCTTTACCTTTACCTCTTACAAAAATCTAACAACTGGTTGTGGGAATTAGGCATCATTGTTACAGCAATTGTGGAGTCTTCTGATGGTTTGCTAATCTTCTAAAGGTACTTTTCCAAGAGACTTCACCTTATCCAGTCGACAAGAGAATCATCTGTTGTTTGGGGAAGCATTCTTGATTTTGAGAATTGTTTTATCCATTGAAACCTATATTTTCTTCTATCTTCTTAGAAGTTTTCATTTTGGTACTTTTCCATATTCTACATAAGCTGACATCTATTAAGACAATCCTTATGCCCTTATATCTTGTTCTGAGCAGTCTCATACACTCTACATTCCATACCAGGCTACAGGTACCTTCACACAAAGACATGGCAGAAAACTGAACACAATTAACAATATGATAGCTAAGGTATGATAGTACCTTACTGTTACTCAAAACAATACTGTAAGGTATTGGTTTATATGCTGGTAACAACATTTTTATCTATCTATCTATCTATCTATCTATCTATCTATCTATCTATCTATCTATCTATCTATCTATCTATCAAATTTATCACTGCCCATCTCCCCCACAAGGAGGAACTCTGAGTGGTTCACATTCTGGCATAACAACATGCTGTATATGGTTAACAACAAAGTTACATGATTATTAATTTAGATTAAAATGTATTTTGGAGATATTCTGGAGTTTGGGTCCTAAGATACAGAAGATTCTAAGATCTAGAGCAACTGATGCTGGTGAACTGTGTGCTTGTGATTTCAGAGTGTGAATATTTATTAAGAATTAAACCAGAAAACAGGGGAAATGGAAGACAATTTATTATGTGATGTGGGAGTAACTTACTAAATAATTCACCAGAAGGGTTCTTAATTAAGGGCTCACTGTAATCTTCAACATTTAATGAATTTGAATGGGGAAGTGATCAGCTGCAGAAATGAAATATGTTAAATAATCATAATTATTGTTATTTCTTGGAAATAATTGCTCTCAGTTTTTTTTTCCCCATTCACTCTATCACATCTCAGATACATCTTGGATTTTGGCCCATGGCATATTTCACAAGAATGCACATTGTCCTCAGCCAAAAAAAAAAAAATGGTATCAGCTCCTTACTTAAACATTTGGGGATAGATTATTAAGATACTCCTCCTCCTCCTCCTCCTCCTCCTCCTCCTCCTCCTCCTCCTCCTCCTCATCATCATCATCATCATCATCTAGACTTATATCCACCTGTAATACAAGAACTCAAGACAGTATACATAAGTGTTGCCTTCTCCTATTGTTCCCCATAGCAGCTCAATGGAGTAGGTTGGGCTGAGAGAGTGTAACTGACGGGAAATCATCCAGTGACCTTCTCTTGATGACACTGGACTAGAAACAGGGTCTCTCTGCTCCCAGGCTGGCATTTTAATTACACTGCCTCTCTAAATGAACATCCCAACTTCTAAGACCATCATCAAAGTCCTCCAGTTAAAATGGGAGGCACAAAGAATGCAGTGTGGATGGGGATGTGCCTGTAATAGACTTTATTGACTTATTTATGGTCCTAGCATTTCAGCTTTTCAAAAGGATTCTAAAAATCATTAGATGTGATAAATATTTGATGCTTCTGGTCTCCAAAATGGCTTTTGAGGTCTTTTATATAGGTCTTTTTATGGAATGGATCCTGTCTCTTGCTTTTATGTCAGTATTTTATAAGTATTCTGTGCTCTTTTTAATATTACTTTATGAGTGTTTTATGCAGCTTGCTTTGAGACTGATATCCTAAAATGTAGCTAAAACTAAATAAATGCATAAATAAATGCATAAATAAATGCATAAATAAATAAATAAATAAATAAATAAATAAATAAATAAATCTCCTTAATGGTTGTTTTCTTAGTCCTCTCCAAAGCATCTAGCATCATTGTTAGTCTATGACTTTATCTATCTTAAACTTCAAATTTCCTATCACCAAGCAGTAAACAATTCCCTTATGTTATTTGCTTCTGAGCTGATCAGCCAAGAAAGTTACTGCTGTAAATCTGAGTCTCTTCTTCATCCTTTTTTCCTTTCAAAGTTAATCTTAAAACATTACGGCATCTAGGCATTCTTACTCTGCTTCTATTTATAATTTGTTTAAAAATAGGTGACCCTTGCTTTGGCTTTGTTAATGTCTTTTTCATAATTAATGTGTTTATTAATTTTTGTGTGCAACAAAAACTATGATTTCTGAGTCCTGACTACTGATCCACATATAACTTCAGAAAAGCATGATCACCTTCAAAAATTCAATTCCAAGGTCCAGATGTTATACATCATGTGAATCAAATCTTTCTAGAGGAAAGGTTGCATATTAATAGGAGCATCTAAACTCTAAACCTGGGTTATCTAAGAATGCTGACATTTGAGCTATTATAATAGTTTTGGCAAGAGAATTGAAATCTGCATTCCTGAGAGATGCTTTTAAATACAGGCCAGCATCATTCCTGAAACAGATTTTCTATTAAGGAACAACACTGTGTGAAGTTAAATATAAATACTGTACACATACAGTACCTATTGCTTTTAACTATATTTCTTATTTTAATTTGATTACATGGTAATAACTGGAATAACTAAGCCTGTATCATATTCATGCATATGAAGAATAGGGTAGAAGATCAACTCCACTGGAGATTAGTATGAATTCCATAGCTCTCAATGTTAGGATGGCAATCGGAGTCCTCCATTCTGTTGATCTTGCTGCGTAATGAAAGTAGAATTCTTTTCCCACTTACTTTCAATTATTCACCAACCATCATTCATCATTCATCAACTATCTTAGCTCCCCATTGCTATTATCTGAAAGAAGCACATATATGGCAGTTTAAGGCAGACCTATTTGGAGGAGTGAATCCTTCAAGGTAAGGCAAAGGAGAATGTAATAAGGTTACCCTACAATGATGTGCTCAATGCCATCCTGAAACGAAATGGGAATGCTCTACTGGATTCATATCTTTCTCCCTGTGAACAGAATAGGGTTCCACCAAATACACAGATTTTTCAATATGTGAAACAAATTCTAAACTCCAGAAATATTACCCCTCTCTCCATATTTTGAAGTATTTAACCAATATGCCATACAGCAGGATCTTTTTCTTGTCTTCTCGTCGTAAAGGATCTGCTGGTGAAGTCAAAGCTGATTAGGTTTCTTCAAAACTGCATACAGATGGTATATCCCTCAAGACACCATGTCTCTAACCATGCAGAAAAATAAATCAGATGAATGCATATATAATCTCTCTTTGCATTAACAAGCAGATAGATTCAGGATTAAGACTGACATACCAGCCTTTGACTGCAGTAATTTTATAAAGCAATATATGAAAAGAATGCAATAACAAATACAATTGCTAGCTAATTAAAATCAAATATAGATTCAATATGCATGACTCACATTCTACACCTACAGTCTTACTACCATTAATTCACAGCAGGTGATTAGCATACATTTAAAAAAGAGATCCAATTTTATGCAACACACTTAGGGATTCATATAACAATATGTACACCTATGTGCCAAGTACAAGCCATTATTTTAAGTTCCAAAACCTCTAATCAAGTGTCCTTCCCCCAGCCATGCCCAAAATGCAAGCTAATGCAGATCCTAGAAATGAACCAAAGGAAACCCATCACTTAGATTCTTTGCAGGCCTTATCTAGCCCTTATCTGAATTAGCTCTACTAGCCTTCTGCTGAAAAAAGACTAGCACTTTTCATGAGCTAGCCATGAGGCTCACCAAGAATGCTGCAACCTAATGTACTATACTCATCAAGGTTAGTGACAAATCAATTAAAAAAAAATAAACAGAGGCAAAATGGTGATGAACTTTTCTTTGAAAGAAAAGGCTAAGGATTAGGTTCCCTCATCTAGCATACCATGGTCTCAATCTAGATTCTATTTGGAATAGATAGAACAGATTTATTTATGTTCTAGAACTGAAATAAATAAATAAATACTGGAAGTAAAGTGAGGTGTCATTTGCTATAAATATCATCTCATTGGCCCTGAGGAGTGGGAAGAGAAAGTAATCACCATCCTTATGTGATGGCTGGCAAGTGAATATGTGAACCAAAAGTGCTTAAGTTTAATTCTGTCTTACATGGATACCAGATGATCTCTTGAGTTACAATCATTAGATGATGAACATACATGTGGGAACCATACCTAGATGTAGGGGTAGCGTAAGAACTAAGAGAAGAAAAGGTATGTGACAAAATGTTGAGGTATTAATCATAAGATGGGATTTGTTAACTACTCTCCTTCAATCTCTCTTGATCCAGCTCTATTTAAAAACATAAAATTAAACATCAATAATGGTATCCACTTTGAATAGACCAAGGAGCAGACCAGATCCTAGTTGTGCACCCAAACAGTTTGAGTAGGAAATATACTTCTTGTCCCATTTCTCAGTTGGCAATAAACCTGAGTGATGGAAAATAATATGCCCACCGTCTTGGATATTGCTGATTTCACAGTCTTCTTATAGAAATCTTCCCACTCCACCATTGATGGAGGGCAGGTAAAAAAAAAAAAGTGGTATATGGGAGAGGGCCTTCTCTTTTATGGCAACATTGTTTTTTATTCTTACATTTGGGACGTAATAGCTACATCTGTTGTCCCTTAAAAAAAATCTGTGCCTTTCTATTATTACATCGTGATTAATCTGTTCTTATTGCACAGAAGATGGTTTATTTGTATTTTATTGTTTATCTTATGTGTGCCATGAACTGTAACCCAGCCTTAGGACCATGGGCTATAAACATTTTAATAAAGATATGAATACATTGCTGGGTGGTTTATTGGTCCTTGGTGCCCTCTGTTCTAGGAAGGTGGTGGCACTGATCCAGCAAGTCCATGAAAAGGGTCTGTGCTTGTTCTTATCGAAAGAGCTGAAAGAAATCCCATCGCCTTCTGAAAGGCCAAGTGGAAAATTCAAGGCTATTTGATCATATTCCATCACACAAGAAGTCCAACTCTAGAAGTGAGCTTTTGGAATATAAAGGGTTACTGGGCTTCCTGTAGTCATTTGATTGGAGACCTGAAGACATTTCATAAGTGAAGAGGCTTCATTGAACACACTGGGATTCAGACTTTTAAATATGAACACAATTCTGCTAATTGTGGTCCACTTCAAAATACCTTGTGCCATCTTTGGTCTGCCAAAATCAGGTTACAGTTTTATCTGTTCAGGTATACCTATGGGAAAGTGTGCACAGCTGAATCAGCTGCAAACACTAGACCTGGCAGCATATTAGAAGACCGCTTTGGCAAATTGAAGATACTTGAGTTTTGGTCTTCTGCCTTCAGACTTTGCCTGAGGCATGCCATTATGCAGTATAACCCATACATGTATTGCTTATAAATACATTCAATAGGATGAAACTTATAAAATAATAAAAAGTTGCAAAAGGTTTGGGATAAAAAGAGCTCTTTTATTAAAGCTGATGTATTATGGGGATGACATGTCATACCTGGTTACACTAACTGTCGTGTTACACTGCCTTCCTCAACCAGTTACCATAATCGGGGGTGACATTTGAGAGCACTTCAAGACTTAAATGCTGTACATGAAGCTAAACTCTTTACAGCACTGAGTAAGAAATCTGCCTCTTTAAATGACTTTCTCACAGAAGTCAAGTAAATGATCTTTAAATACATTCAAAGGCTTCATCTTCAGTGAAATAATAAAACTGTGTCTGGTCTTGCAACTGCAGGAGGGGGCAAGACAGGCTGCCTCTCATAGCAAATCAAAAGTTTTCTGCATATACAAAAACAGCATGCCATAAAGGAGGCTGCTGTTGCTAACCTCTCCCAGGAACAAGGCTTTTTGAATCAAAAGTTGGTCCGGGAATCATGTGGCTCTCTCATCCATTTAACTTTCTCAATTTTTTTTTCACTTGAAGCAGGTTACGGTATGAAAAATTATAATAATTAAAACCACCAGCAAAGAATAGTCCAGATACCATCAGCATCCATGCACTTGGTGGAATAAAAAGCTATTTAAAGGGTTTCATGAATGTCTGGGAATTGGGAACATTCCTTCTCTCAAGGGGTGAAGGAAGCCACTGAGAAAATATTTCCAATGTCTCTTTGGATGACCCTACATTTTAGCTCTGTTCCTTGTTTCCTTGAGCATTCCTGTGAAAGGAAGGCAGACAGATAAATCAGGAAGTAGGAAGGGTATGCCAAACTGAGCATGAATGTTGTACCAACCACTTCCACTCCAAATTTACCTTGCCTAATACTGCTACCAAGTTTCTGGAGAATGAAATGAGCTGTCACTTCGATTCTCATAAATGCTACTGCTCTGGTGTCCCACTGAAAAGTAGGGGAGTAGGCTCTGAAAATGCATCTCTATCCTAATGTTAGCAGTGCCTCTTGCCACCATAGCACAGCCTCTGGCAACACCACCACCCAGTTCCTACCTCATTTCCCATCCAGGCCATGATGTCAGGAGTATCAGGACAAGAGCAGCTGGAACATTTGCCCCACAACCTTTGAGTAGTCTTCTCAGTTGCCAATCTGTGATCATGCTTTTTTTGCATTATTATGACTGCAGTAAGTTTGTTTATTTATTAGAGAGATTTATATGGCCGCCCAATTCATTCACATTGACTCCTGGTGGCTTACAGAAATAAAACCCCAAATACAAAACCCACCCTCCTGGCAGCAATAATACAATTCAAGTTGAGACTAGAGAGTGAAATCTCTAAAGGAGGAAACAGAAGGTCCATAAAGCAGAGAAGTGAAATATGGAGCCATATATCCATAGAGACAATTCTCTGGTTAGAATTTTGTCAGAGTCCATTGGAAGAATAAGAAGGAATGGCTTTAAAGATGCATTCTATCAACTGCAGGGAGTGGGGGAAGCTATCAGCAACAGAACACCTTTGTTTTCAGCACAGATCTTAATAAGGAAAATGATTGCTGCAGCTCACTGACATTTCAGATGGCACTCTGAAAAACTGGAAAAGACTGGAAGAAAATGAATGAAATTATCTATGCTGGATTTACATACAGCAGTGTTTCCCAACCTGATGTCCTCAGAGTAAATTAGTCTTGTACCTGTTTAGAGAGAAAGAGAGAGGATTGTGATACATGGTGAGTGACAGTCTCAAAGGGGCAATGGTTCCTCTTTTGCTCCAGGTAGCAAAATGCCATAGGTTGACTCTGTCCGGGGCAACAGTCCTTTTTAAGATCATGCACCAACTCCATTGCCTTTCCTGTACATCTGAAGGATGTCTGTGAGGAATGCAGTCCTTTAATCTTAAATGCAGTAACTCTTGCCACAAGCCATTTAGGATATGGAAAAGTTCTTTATTAAGATAAGTGACTAGATCCAGGTCAAAGCCTCAAGCAATTCAGCAATTAAAACATTCCATTCCCCCTCCATACCAGCCCCTCCTTTCAGTAAGCTAACTGCTCAGTAATTTTCCTTCTCATTCTTACACCCCCATTCTTCCTAGCTACAAACTTCCAGAAGTTCTCAGATAGTACCAACATGCTTGACCTTGGTGTGCAAGCTTTGTCTAAAAAACTTCTAATGACTCTGCTGGAATGCTGATAATTCCCCCTTCACAATATAATCTCCTACCTATAAAATTCCTAATCTAATACACATATCTACCCAACTACTTATTCCCATGTACCACATGGCAGGATGTTGCATCCAGACACAGGTGATCATTGTGTCTGGATGCTCCATCCTGACAATGTCATTCGTTCACCCCATAGTTACTGTTAGAACTGGAGCAACACGGCCAATGGAAACAAGAAATAAAGTGAACCCTAAAATTGGCTACTGGCTTTTGCTTCTCTTCCAAGATCACAATGGCTTAGCCACTTTTCATGGATTCTTACTTCATGGAGTTACAAGATCTGTTGTTTCTTCTGGGTATCCTTTATGGACTTTCTGCTGATACCAGGACTGAAAATATGACGTTGTATGGATTTGTTTATACAGAAGAGATGGGATTTGGGATGAAGAGGTAAATGTTTGTAACTTCAGAGGGGGTGAAGAGTTACTAAAAATTTTTATACTTGTTGTGATGAAGGTTGGAAATCAGTATAAATACATATATATTTCTCTTTATTCTTAATTTTCTGTTTCGTCTCTTTTTCCTTGCACTTTTTACTCCTTCTCTCTATTCTCCTTTCTATAAGTTTAGTTTGTATTAGATTTTACTATTATAATCAAAATTCTTAATAAGAATTCTCTCTCTCTCCTCCCTCTCGTCCCTGAAGTGAAAAACAGGCTATTCCTCTCTACCACATCCCTGTCTGTACTGCCGTTTATGAATGGTGACTAATGTATGTGGTCTTCACATGACTGTAATTGTGGGAAGAGAGAAAACCTGAAAAAGACTCTTGTCTAACCAGCATGAGCACTATTGGAATTAAAAGTCTGGGGGAAAAAAAACACAGCTTGTTACCCTCTTTCATAAAAGGATACCTTGCTATTTTCTCAAGATAACATTCTCTTGTTCAAATCCTTCTTTCAGTATATTTGATATATAGCTAAATATTCATAGCCAGATGGTGAAAGGTGAAAGGTCCTCTGTGCAAGCACCAAGTCATGTCTGACCCTTTGGGGGAATAATGCTTTGCTAACTATTTTTCTCTGATAATCCTGGAAATCTATAGGGCTTCCACTTTCCTCCACAAGTCTTTCATGTATATATATTTTTTTATAATAAATCTTCTAAGGTTTATTGTTTCTCCCTCTCCCCCTCAAATAACCTGTTTGATTCTTACATTTAAGTTTTCATTTTTTGCTAGGAGGAGAAAAAATCTTAGGTCACCAAACTAAGCTAAAATGGTTCCCATTTTATAATTACTGTCGATATATGGGTTATAATTGTGCATCAGAGACAATGCATATAAATGGGAAGGTATTTTATTGGGCTAACTTACCAAGACCTATCTTACCAAGACCAAATCTAAATAACCCAAATCTGGTAGCCCTAAATTTGGACCTACAATTTTTTTAACATCCTTCAATTTTTTAACACCCTTTTCCTGCTCAGAAATCAAAGTAAAGAACTACATAAAGAACTTGGGGCAAAAGGTCTTCAAAAAACTCTGGGTACTTTACATCATCTCTGTACAGCACAGTACGTAATTAAAGAGTTTAAAAAGACAATAACAAAACATAACAGCCTGGACAAAAATAACAACAACAACCTAACCTTCTTAATCCTCAACTGTAACAATCAAAAGCATGACGGGATTCCACAGGCGCACCACTCTGAGGCCTGGGAACAGATCCAAGTCTTAAGGGCCTTCCAGGACCTCAGGAGAGTGGCTGCCATACATATACCTATGCTGTTCCAAATTTTGTTTCCAAATTTTTATTAATCATCTGTGGAGGATTCACCCAAATGACCCAGGATAGACTGGAAATTCCAGGGGAATTTTTCTCCCTTAACTGAGAGATGAATAGAGGTTTCTTCCCCTGCACTTCTTGAACTGACTAGGTGTCTATTCAATGCCTCACACCTCTTTCAGGAAACAACAGAGAAGAAGCTTCTAGCTTGAAAAGTTTCTAGCACTACTGGAAGTATACATGGTATTTTAAAAATTAAAGCAAGATAGAAGAGATCTCTCTGCCACCTTATACAGTTTAGAACATAGTTACTATCTAATCAAGTCTGCACTGTGGATGCTTTTCTAAGGAAACAATTGTTCCTGCTCATATTTATCCTTCCCTGGATCTGCTGGTTGTAAAAAAAAAATTGAACTCATCCCAAGCAAGAACTCTGAGAGAATTATTTCAAAAATCCCTATATAATGGTTAATCCATACTGATAAGTGACAGCTAGTAGGCAATAGACATACAGCATTCCTAATAGCTGAGATAATAGAGCTTAATGTATATTACATTCATTTACCAGACTGGGGAAAAAAAAACAAAAAACGTTCAGTCATGGAATATGACCAGTCTCAATATCACTTTGGTATCAAAATACGACTTTTCAAATTGCATATCCGGTAGTAGCTTGTAAGAGTTATTGGAAGTATTTTCATGGTATAGGAAGAACTGGGGTAGAAATGGCTGGCAAATAAAAGGTTTGGAATGCAGGGAAAACATCAAACTATCCATTCACTTCATTTGACAGTCTCTCCCCCCCCCCATCCCTAATTTTATTACAACTGCTAGAAAATTACATGAATGCAAGAGCACGGCTTGCTGTGAGCAGGATTCTTCCCGCTGCTTATTCGTTCACTTGAAGTCTTCCTAATCCTCTTTCTGTGATAGCACAATTGGTTGCCATGGAGCTTATTATTATACTGTCACCAAGAACCTCTGAGAAGAGCAGAAACTTATTTTGGATCTCATTTCCTGCACTTTTTTGGTCTGTGCATTTCATGATTTAACCTTCTCCCTTCCATTTTTATTGTTTAAATGCCTTTTTGACTACTTCCCCCCCCCCAATTTTTGATGGGAGACAGTGTGGGAGAGAGGAAGGTAACTAATTTGTCTCATTAAACCATAGTCTAGATAGATAGAGATAGATAGTCACGTAGTTGGATCAGATAGGGTTAGGCTGATGGTCAGGAAAGAGAAAGCACTACCATAGTGTTGGAAGAAAATCTTAGCAAGTTTGTTTTCCAAGTGGGGAATAAATGTAAAGGCAGGCAATTGCTTGAAGCAGAGATTGAAGTTTTATTTTCCAAGAGCATGGTACGAAGTCTGCTGGTTGGAGGTGGCCACACTTAAAAATTTCCTGGAAGCCCTTTATATAGAAAAGCTTTGCCAAAGTGTTCCCACCCTCTAGGCACACTTAGCCAGTTTATTGGAAGGGGGTTTTGTTGTTTATTCGTTTAGTCGCTTCCGACTCTTCGTGACTTCATGGACCAGCCCACGCCAGAGCTTCCTGTCGGTCGTCAACACCCCCAGCTCCCCCAGGGATGAGTCCGTCACCTCTAGAATATCATCTGGAAGGGGGTGCTTTATAGGAATTCCAGGAAAGTGCAATTTACCGGAGTTCAGAGGGGAGGCACTCTGCAGTCAGGCAACCTGCTGAGTTGTGATTTCCTCTGTTTAGGGCAATTAGGCGTTGTACTGAGTTTCGACTTTTCCTTGTCTAGCACTGCTAGATTGGAATGTTAATTTTCCTGGGGAAGAAATCTTTTGTTATTTGATTATGGAGATCTTTTGGCTGAGTTCAACCAGGGAAGAAATGTTTACCTGAATAGGTTCTGTTAATTTATTTGGCAAGATAAGTACAGCCTGGAAGGAATATTAATTTGAATAGTCAGGTGCTTCCTGTTACATGTTAATCTCGTGTATCTCTTTTGTATTGAACCCCTTTCTATTTTTAACTTTTAACCTTTTATCTTGATTGAGAAGGGCAAGCTGTATGGCAGGAAGGTATGGAGGGAGAAAGAGAGATCTTGATTTCTTCTTACAATAGCATTCTTCATAATCCTTGGAACTGCTCTGGGTAAGGAGAGGACAGGAGATTGCCCACCTGTGTTCTGGATGGATACTCCTCATGAGGAGACTGCAGGACAGTAGTTTTCCATGAGCACTGGGAGACAACAGGATCGGCCATCTTGCTCGCAACCATGGTGGAGCCTTTTAAAGGAAGCTAAGTTTGCAAACCTCACTTTCCAGTCACTTTCAGAAATTGCCTATTAACCATCTTAAAGCTATCAGAGACCTTTGTAACAACAAGTTCGAAAAAGTTATTGGGTGACTTCAAAACTGAATAAAATAAAAAATAATTATTATAAGCTTAAGAACTTAAAGAATTTGAAATAAACAGCCAAAGCTAAATAAGATTTTGATCTAAGAAAGTTATAAATGGAGTTAGGGTCCAGATAAATTTGGAATATCGACTTTTACTATGAGATTTTGGAAAACTATAAAAAAATAAACAGCTTCTTATGGGTAGCAGACTTATTTTGGCTATCCTGGCTATTAAAAGTCATAACCAAGATAAGTGTCAGGATGTGACATTTTAAGGGTTAGAGATTTTAAAATGGGATTTGTAGTAATTGTTATTAGTAGCAATAGGCCTAAATATTTGCAGGGGGGTGAAGAGGGCCTGAGCTTCTGCAAGGTCAGGAGCGTGAAGTTATCAGTGCTTGTTAGTGTGGAATGCGAGAAAGGGGGAAAACTGCCAGAAGATGGAATGGAATTTTACCATTAGTTAGTTAAGCAGGAAAGGGTTTGGGGGTTGTTTGTTTGTTTGTTTCTTTGTTTTTGCTGTCTGAGGTATGGAGATGTTTGCAGGCTTTGGGAGGGGCGAGGACTGTAAGGAAGATTTTAATTTAGCTTTTGTGCGCACTTTTCCTCAGACTGATCTTTGAATTGAATTAGTGTCTTTAAGCTGGTTGCTGCATTAACTATTTTTTCTGAGTTTACACGAACACTGATCCATAAATTAACTCAAGCAGGCTGGCTTTAATAACACAGTTATGAGAGAGAGAGAGAGGGAGAGGGAGAGGGAGAGGGAGAGGGAGGGAGGGAGGGAGGGAGGGAGGGAGAGATTCAAATATTAAAAATATATTTGGCCTGAAATTTAGGAGCCATTAATAATAATATGGACCCATTACAATGGTTTATTTAAAGGTCATTCTATAAATTATGGAAAGGGCAGGTGCTGGTAAGGTGAAGAAAGTCAGCAGAAAAGCAATTCAGAAATGATATCAGTTAAGAGTTATCAGTTATGTTTAGTATGTTAGATGAATTCCATCTGCAGAAATACTCTGCTCCATCAGGTTATGGATTTGTGGTGGGTCCTTATACTTCCTTTTCTTTCCTGCCTTGTTCATTCCACTGACATTTGATTTGTGCTGGGCTCTCAAGCCAGTGATTACATCTGTGCTTATTATTAGGATCTGAACTTTCTTGCTATCCAGATAACTTCTGTCTATCTGCCTGTCTTTCTGTATTTATGTATAGATTGGTATGGCCATCCAACTGAACAGTGACTCTGGGCAGCATAAAAATTAAAAAGAAAACTACAGTACAATAGACCTCCCTGCAGAAGGAGAAGGAGAAGGAGAAGGAGGAAATCATAACAGATGATCATGACATGCACCATGAAGAAACTCAACATAAGTCAATCCAGGTGAACACATACTCCAATCTGACCCAGAGTCTGGGGAAAAAATGTGGGATTTCAAGGATAGCAGAGCTGTTTGAGCCAGAAGGCAGGTACAGTTACAGAGAAGGCCCACATCCTAGGCCCATCAGAAGGCATCACTTAACAGATGTGATGCAAACTGAGCCACCTTTCACAGATCTTATGGTATGGGCAGAAATAATGGAAAAGGGAAGCCCATCAAATCACCAGGCCCTATTCCAGGAAAGGCTTTGTAGGTGCAATGTGTGTAGCATTTTGAAATGTACCTGGGAGCTCACTCATGTAGCAGAGATACTGTGGAGCATATTGAAGCATAGCCATATCTGCTTCATGTCACTGCATTCTGGATCACCTGTAGCTTCTGCATGCTCCTCAAGGACAGCTCCATGTACAGTACAGTACAGAGGTGACTAAGGCTTGAATGACCTTGAGAAGGAATTTCCTGTCCACAAAAGGGTACAACTAGCACACCAGATGGATATGTGCAAAGGCCTTCTAGTTACAGCTGCAACCTGTTCTTTGAACAACAGCTGCAAGTCCAGGAGGTCCCCCAAATTGTGTACCAGTTCTGTGTGGGGAGATGTGACACCAAGCAGAACTAAAAACAGAAAATCCACAGCATTGAACCCATAGCCACTGGGTTTTGTCAGGGTTAAATTTTAGCCTGTTCTTCCCCAACCAGACCTCAGCAGCCTTTAAGCACTAGAACAAAATCTTGACAGTACCACTTGGTCAACCAGGGATCAATATATACAGCTGAGTATCATCTCTATACTGATGATACCTGAACCCATGTTGAAAAATGACCTTTCCCAGTAGTTTTGTTTAGAAGTTAAAACAGGAGGAGCAAAAGCATCAAACCCTGTGGCTCCCCACAAAACATGGGTTTCAGACCTGACCTCTTCCCCCTTGTCAACACCCGCTGGAACCAGCTACAGAGAAGGAAGAGATCTACTACATATTTCTCCCCAACTGCCTAGATGGCAGACATCCAGCTGGACCTCTTCCCCAGTGTTGCCAATGTAGGAACATCAATCCTGGACTGAAGTCCTGCTTGAGGGTCCTGGACCAATCAACTACTCCCATTATTCATTCCAGCACCATAGTCACTGCAAAAAGTTTGCTGTTTCATTAAAAAAAAAAAAACACCTTTCAATCCACTGACCAAACACACAAATATGTACACATATGCACACACATACACATCTTTTGCCACGACTGACATTGAAAGTCCCCTAATCAGGGAAGGAAGGAAGGAAGGAAGGAAGGAAGGAAGGAAGGAAGGAAGGAAGGAAGGAAGGAAGGAAGGAAGGAAGGAAGGGGGTTTCACTTAACTTTCTTTGTAATGGCAAAGCCTTGGTCAAACTTTGGCCAGGTTGGATGAACTGCCTTCTACAGTTGTCCGGGAACAGTATAAAAACATCCCTCTTCAGCAGTGCTTATGTCCATGTGGAGATGGCTGTGAGGAATCTTTAAGCCGTATGCTCCTTTGTTGCTCTCTCTATAGGGAAACAAGGAAGATATATATTTATTCCATTTTAAAGAACAACCCTGGTAGAGAGCACAATGTCTATCTGTCACTGCTTCTATCTGACCAGGACCCTGACATATCTTTCCAGTTGCCTGATTTTGTGCTACCATTTGTTGTATCCATCCCACCTATGTTTGAATTTTAGCACAAATTTTCATGATTGCCACTGCTATCTGTATTACAGTTACTATAATAATGTATTTTATGTAATTTTATTCCATTTTATGTCTTTATTAAAGTTTTATTAATAATAATTACAGGTTTATGTATTTTATGGCTGTGCTCTTTGGTCTAGAGGTCGTAATAAAGATTGTTAGACAAATGTTCAAGCCTGGGCAATTAATTGCATTGTCCTGTCTCCCATATGCCCCAAGCTTGAGAGAGGCATTGAGACCAAAGTTTCTGAATTAGAAAAAGAACAGTGTTTGGGGGTAAGGCAAAACAAAACTTAAGAATGGGGAAAAAAACACAATAAGGCAAGTTCTCATCAAGTAAAATTTCTGAAATGTAAACAGAAGGAATAAACATTATCAGAGGGAATGACTACAATGGAATTGTTTGTTACGTGCATTTATAAAGATCTGTTACATGCATTCATTACGATCTGTTAGTTATTATTTGTGTTTCTGTGTGTCTGTGTGTGTTTAAAGACAAGAGATTTATCATAGATGCTTTAACTACATAATATACCTTATCCTTTACTGAAAGATGAAGTAGATTAAGGCTGCAATCCTAACTAAACTTAATTGGATAGAATGTTGCAATTGTATAGGAACTTAATGGGACCTTTGAAATGAATATCCATGGAATTGTTTAGTGAATCTTTTATTTTCAAGAAAACGAATAGAATTTTAAATATGTATGATATATGTACTGTACATGGTTATGCTTACAGTTTCAAATGTATACTAGAGGGTTGTTTGTTTGTTTTTTAATCCGTTCAATTGTGTCCAATTCTCGGAGACTGCCTGGACAATCCCTGTGGTTTTCTTGGCATGGTTTTTCAGTAGTGGTTTTCCATTGCCTCCTTCCTAGGGCTGAGAGAGAGTGACTGGCCCAAGACCACCCAGCCGGCTTTCATGCTTAAGGCGGGACTAGAACTCATGGTCTCCTGGTTTCTAGCCTGATGCCTTAACTAGACCAAACTGGCTTTCACCGCAGAGTTTACTGGCACAATTAACATTTTCAATCAGCTTACACTTTTCTAATGAGTACTCCAAATATGAAAAGACCCTTAAAACAATTAATCACTCGCATGCTGAAGAAGTACTGAAGTTCTAATATAAACTTACTTTGGAACAAAGATATAATAATGCACTCATTTGCTTTGGAATAAGTTATTTTGCAAACAATTAGATTGGCTTCTGAATAGAAATGTAGAAGATTGCACAGTTAAAAAAAAAATCTCATCCAGGTCTTCTTTCTAAGAAGATTATGAGATTTCTGTTTTAACACTGGAATCTTGATGAAGTTTTAATAGAGAACAAAGAAATCCCATAAATAGGATGATTTTGTGAGATTTGGGGCATTTTATGTTTTTGCATTGTTTGATTTTTGGCACATTTTTGGTATTATCTTGAGAGAGGGATCAGATGATAGGGCCTACTACCTAATATGATTCTTGAGCCATAAACAAGTTGCCAGTAAGAGTCTTGACATCTGAGCTAACTTTGATACCTTGATCAGGAACAAGCCTAGAACAAACCCAGTGCTAGACTCAGGAAATGAAGTCCAATGTTTTGTTGCTTTAGGGGTACATTTTGGTCTAAAGGAGGAGTGAAGCTCATGCCAAAATAATCTCTTTACCTAGGAGAGAGAGATGAGAGAGATGATAAAGATGTCTGTCAGTCTCTGTCTGCATGTTTGTATGTGTGTGTGTGTGTGTGTGATAGAGAGAGAGAGTGAGATGCTTTTTCCCCTTGCTTTTCAGGAAATTGGACCAAAAATGATGGAAGGAGCAGATAAAGCAAGACGTTTTTTGTCTTGTTCAACTGACAACTCGGTCATGTTAATTAGTTCCTCATTCAGCAGTGGGCAGAAGATTTGTTGGGATCTCTGCTGTTTTACGCTAATGAACAAGCACTTATGACTTCTAATTGTCTAACAATAGCAACAAATAAAAATATTTCCCTCTACACTTGATTATTGAAAACTAAAACCATATCTCTACATTAAAACAAAAACAAAAACCAACAAAATGGAAGCTTGGTTCTGTACTGATATAAATCTTTATCTGAAATGTACAAAAGCATCATTTCTTTAATTGATGATGATGATGATGGTGGTGGTGATTCTGCCTTTATTTTGTACAACTCGAGGAGGTGTACGTAATGCTCCCATCACCTATTTTCCCCACAAGAACAGCCCTGTGAGGTGGGGTTGGGCTGAGAGAAAGCCCAACCAGCTTTCATTCCTAAAGAGGGACCAGAATTCATGGTCTTCTGGTTTCTAGTTCAGCACTTTAGCCACCAAACCAAGCTGGCTCTCACATGGGTTTTTTTTTATACACAGCTAATTAAAGCTTGGTAAATGCTTGGTAAACCTCATCATCATTGTTAATGCTTGGTAAACCTCATCATTTTAGCTGAATTTTTGGAATAGCAATATATCTTCAAGCATTAAATCTTCCACATCCATACCATCATTCATATGCAGATAGTTCTCATTTAGCAACTGCCTTGTGCAGTGACTGCAGTGACGACAGTGATGAAGAAGTAACTTTATGATCAATCCTTGCATTTATGACCTTCTGTAATGCAAAGGAAAGCTGAAGTAAGAAGCACAGTTATGGTTTCACTTAGCGATTTCTTCACTTAATGACTGAGTTGCTGGTCCCAGTTGTGGTCACTAAACAAGGACTACATGTAATCACAATCCATAGTCAACTGGTACAGGCGCACAGAAGGTCCTCTTTAGAAAAGAGGGAATAGAATACTCAATCAACTCATTCTGGGGCAGAAAAAATTATAACCTCTTGATGTTTGGGACCACAACCCTCTGCCTTTGATTTTGCTGGTTGGGAAATAAGGACAAATTAAACAACAGCACCTGGATCACCTTTTCCCATTCCAGAGCTTTGGCTATTTTGAGGCCCATATGATTTTGAACCCTAAGGGTGCAAATCTTTCACTGGACCCTCACTGTAATGATTACCCAAACTATGCATAAGGGACTGATATGTGAGATGGGTGATGTGGATATTCTGCCATGCGTTTCTTTGGCACTGAAGTACTTCAAGTGCAAAGCATAGAACAATTTTCTCATGCATTGTGTGGCTTGATACTTGTTAAAGTTTTTTTTTTTAAGTATATGAAGACAAAATTGGTTAGTATAGGCAAAAGCCCAGCTGTACATTAATGTGAAAATTTTCTTTTGCAGAACTTTGCTGATTAAATCTTTAATAGACTGAGAAAGAGTTATATAAACAAATGGAATGGATAAATGGCAAAAGCAGACTTTTTTTTTTTTTTTTAAACCAGCCTCTGAAGTGAATTAAACATTTTCTGGTTTGCATATTTCTAATATCAAGCAAAAATAATGACAGGGGGTTGCTGAACCAGAATGCCATTTAGCGGATGCTTTCTAACAAGAAAAAAGGGAGGTAGGGGAAACTGATTGTCACTGAATAAGGAATCATAGCACTGGGTGGTACCATTCATTTGAATGTAATGGAATGTTTGATTAATGCTATTTGTTTGTTTTCCCACTTCTTCCTTCAAGCCATTCACACAAACGTGACAGGATTTTAATGAAACAGATGGATATCCTGGGATATGTCCACCTACTGCTGCTGAAGTTGCTATTAAGGTGTTTCAGTTGGGGTTGGTGGGGCAAAAGAAAAGCTTCTTATTGTCAGGGTACTAAGAGTCTGCTCTATTTTGACTTCTCTTATGTGGTGCCTGTTCTTTAACAAAAGAAGTTTTATATTCCTAAATGGCTGCAAATGTTGTCTGAATACAGAATTCACCTACATGAGAAGAATCCTCAAGTAGAATATATGTGAGTAAGGGGGGGAGGAGGAAGGAAGGAATTGATATTGGAGGAGTTTTCATCTAGCTGGAGTTAGAAGAACTGGGTGTTCTAGATTTGGTATGGCACAGGTGTGATTGATTATCACTTGTTTTACTCCATCTGTTATTTACAATAAAGCAAATACTTGAGACAGCGCACATCTTCCATATTTTTACCCATGAGAAACCCAAAGTTGTAGTGCAGCCTCTATACAAACTCTCATTGCTCAGAGGAGAAAGGAATGAACAACGATAATCAACTTGCTACTTTAAATAGATCAATTATCTCTGACTTATTCAGAGATAATATTCTATGAACATTAACTGAACAAAAATTATCTATCCCGAGGTAATACCAGAAGTAGCACTACAAAATGTAGTTCACCCTAGCTAAGGATCAGTGCACACATTATGACTTTTTAGATCCTTCTGTATCATTCATCATAATATGCTAACTCAAGGAATTTCTACTGGCACAGAAGTCATCAAAGAAAGATGACAGTAGATGTCTACAGCATTATATGACTTGGTCAAGAAGAATTTCACCAACATCTAGTCAAGATGTTCTTCATAAAAGAGACCTAACCGTGATACTTGTAGAACACTACTAAAAACTTCCAATTATGAGTTGGAGTATTGACAAAGTTTGTAAACAAACTGGATTTTTTCCTCATATGGGTCAAGTTGCCCTGCTCAGCATGGCTATAAAACTCTTTCAGTTCTATATTCCAAGCAGACATTAGGACATTAGAGAAGCAGCTTAACTGCAGAAAATTAGGAAGATATATATACAAACTAGTTATTTGTTTAGAAGCACAGGGGAAAACTGTCCTCTGTGTGTGTGTGTGTTTTGAGTGTGTAAATCCCAAGGTTCAAACTGGCTCTGCAGCTCTCTGCCATCTATCTCTTGATTACCAAACAGCTTTCTCTATGCGAGAATCAGGGATTCTTCCCTTACCAGCTTCAACCCTTATATCAACTTCCTCTCTGTTTGCATCTGGTGGTACAAATGAGCATCTCCTTCATTCTATCTTCTTCCATTTCCAATTATGTGTTGATAGCAGCTAAAAAAAAATGCCTCTCCCCCATTTAACTCTCTCAACCCCACTCTCCTCTTTGCTGAGGATCTTGGAGGAAATGCCCAAATTGTCTTTGGTTCTTATTAGATGCATCCCTATTTCAGAACTTTCCTCCTTCAGAACTGGGCATCTAAAATACATTCACCTCCACATTCTTCTTCTTCCCCTATTGAGATATGGATGGTGGTAGGGCAAGAGGGAGTTCCATAAAGAGGGGGAAATAGTGGAAAAAATGTGCTTTTTCAGTGTGGGTGAAAGCTGCAGATGAAAGATTACAGGATTAATCTATGCAAGTATGGGGAATAATCTAATAGGCTTCATAGATGGTCTTCTATAGGAATTAAATCCAGTAAAAAGCTAGGTGTGCTCTCCAACAATGATCGGGGTGGGGGTGAGGGGTGGGGGGTGGTGGGCTCTTAAAAGTGAAGATTGTTAACAGTATTTGTAAGAGCCCTCGGCAAGTTCTTCCCTCCTATCTTTCAAGTCAAGGGACTTTTGACAGCCCTTTTCCTGGCCTTGGAACTCTCTACCATCTGTTTCTTCTCTGGCATGAAAATCAGGGGTCCTTACCTCACCATCTCCAACGCTAACCATACTGGGGCTTCAACTTTCATAATGCAGAGTAGCATCAAGAGCTTCTATGCTGCCTGTGGTTTATGTGACATGGAATGGGCTTCCTTCCCCACCATTAGCTTACAACAGCATGAACATTTTTGGAGAATGCCATAGCCAGTGTATTGCAAGGATGCTGTATTTAAAATTCTCTACAAATGTTGCACTAAGAAGATCAGTATAGGTTACAGAAAACCATTCCACCTGTAATGGTATGTGGGAAAGACCTTGGGAGACAGGGCAAAGAGATGCTGCCTAGGAAATGGTCAGATAAGAGGCAGAATAGCCTGCAGCTGCATAGTGGGCAGGGCAAGAGACTCAGAAGGGACCCTCCCCAGCTTCTCGGGCTGTAAAGGAGATGGGGGGAGAATTGTACTTTCAGACATGCAAGATTCTGTAACGTAGCTTTACAATAAAGCAGAATTAGCTTATCTGGTTCTGTTTCTTGTCTGGTCTACCCGGTAAGGCTGATGCTGCCTTGTGGAAACACTTTATTATACTTTGATATGGCACTGATGATGTAGCACTGATGATGTTATCTAGTCAGGTGATGAAATGTCTGCAAGCAAACAACCAAGCTCAGAGAGCACCAAGGACTCCACAGTTCAACCCTGAGCTACAGATATTCTCTTCTATTGGAACACTCTATAATAGCATCCTTGAAATTCATCATTCATGTCTGGTTTGGTTTTCCTTTTGCAAGACTTGTGGCAATTCGTAAACTGCAAGTGCTGATGCAACTCACACCCATCTCTTCCTATTTTAGTAGCTGTGCGTCAAACAGGTTCATATTTGGTAATGAACAAGCAAACAAAATAAAAATGTCTGCTAAAATAAATCCCAGCAGCTCTGCAAAAATTAGGCTAAATCCTTCAACCATTAGTATACATCTAATTGCAGAATATTTGAAGCATGCTGAAACAAATGTCATTAAACCGTTACATTACATGAAACAAACAAACAAGCAAAAAAGATAACTCCCAGCAGCCCAGACAAAGTTATGTTGATTATAATCTACTAGCATACATATGAAACATGTAACATTGGAGGCACACGGCACTGAACACAATCAAATTGTTGATTCTGAAGTTGAAAATGAAAACATTTAAATATATTCTAGAAGCCCAGGGGAAAAAAAATGTTTGTCATTTATCAAAGTGCAAGTAATCAAGCCTTCAGATTATTCATAACATAAAGTTCCCTATCAAATATCATTAAGCTGGTACTCTTGAATGGCTAGGGAAAAGCAGAGCAGCTGAATCTCTGTGTTTATCTTGATAGCAAATTAAGATGTGCTCTAATATTAAAGCAATTGGAAAATCAAATTAGGTTACTAATTGGATATTTAGGAAGATTAATATGGAAAAATTATTTGAAAACAAGAGAGAGAGAGATGTTGCTTTCTAAGCAATTATGAAACTTGTAAAATGGATTTGTCTGTCTTCCCTTCCCTTCCCTTCCCTTCCCTTCCCTTCCCTTCCCTTCCCTTCCCTTCCCTTCCCTTCCCTTATTGTAAAATTTAAGGAAATTTCATATAAGCATGATCTCTTGGACTAAGTTACATGCAACCTATTAGTTTTACTTCAAAAATCCACTGGCCTTTGTTTATAGGAATATACCATTATCTCTACACCATAGGCAGCCATAGAGATGAAAAATATAGAAGCCTTTGTGAATTGAGCTGGGTCTGATTAGAATCATTAGCTCCATTTGGATTGTTGAGGCAATCCAATTTAAGTCATCTTTTTTATTCAGAAATTTGATTCAAGTCAGTTTGGATGCCCCAATCCTTTTTAACTGATTTAGAAGTTAAAAATGCATGTTTTGCATTAGCCTGACTCAAACAATTGAGAAGATAAATTAAATAAAATCATCATCATCACTCAGAAATCTGACTCAATCCAGAAATTCAGTTGACCTGCCCTCAAATTACATTCCAAACAGAATATTTATTCACACAGTATTAGTGTATAACTGATTTAATAGGGCCATCAATAATTCCTAAGATTAGAAAGCTAGGTGGAGGAGGAGGAGGAGGAGGAGGAGGAGGAGGTGGCGGCACAATTTGAGCCAGTGAGATGATCTTAGTAGAAGAAATGATGTCTATAGGTACGTTCAGATTCTCATACCTTTGGAACAGAAACTTCAGTCTTGTTAATTCAAGAAAGATCTCTTTATCTTAAAGCAAATTCTTTGGGCATCCAGGGAAGGCATACAGAAAAAAAATAGAGATTATCTGAAACTAACTGAAGAAGAATAAAGTAAGGCAAATCAATATTCCTAGAAGAAACTGTGATGGTGGAGTTAAATGTTATTGGTTAGAATGTCCAATATATTACGAGTATATATCAGAGAACTCTTGCACAGTCTGTGAGAAAGTCTTACTTTATTGCTTATTCATTGTAGGAACTACAATGTAAACCAATGGCTTGTAAATCATAGGAATCAAGGACTTACTTGATATATTCCTTGATATACAATAGGGATTAGAGTATCATAGGCCTCATACTCTAATCCCTACAGGTTCAATTACTCAGAAAAGGACTTGGAACCTTTTCTTTTAGGTGTACACCACCAGCTTGGTTCCAGGATTTGGAACAGATTGTTCTCTTGCCCATCCCTTTTATTGGTATCTTGCCTTGAAGGACAGGGAAGTATCTCCATGTGCACAAATTGTATTTCCACAATGAGGAGTTGGTGCAATATAAATCCTTTCATCTTAATGCATTCTGCAGTCCAACCTTGAACTCATTACCTCCCCTGGAACAAGTAAATTACATTCAGCACGAAATGGCATAGTTACAGCATAGCAACCTTTATTTTGACATGTTCAGGCACTCTCATCCTTTATTGGATTCTCCATAATCACTGAAAAAAATCAGTCCTGCTCCACAGTTACAATACATCAAAATTACTTCTACTCATTTACCATGGAGGCAGCAGTCAATAAACAGGTCTTCTTCAAAACCAGTATCCTTGGGCTAGATATTAATTTTAATTATAAACATATACCACCGACAAAGGCAATCATTTCTTACCAGCTCTGTGAAATAAATGTGTAAGTTGAAATCGGATTTGCCTCTCATCTCAGTTGAAATAATAATAACAACAACAACAACAACAACAACAGCAACAGCTGAGATGATATCTTAGCATTTCATCTAATATTCTGCTGGACCTGTGTTGCCCCACCCATTAGCTTGACCTTACAGTAAATGTTACTTTTAACATTGAAATAACAACAACAACAGCAGCAGCAGCAGCAGCAGCAACAGTTTGGACCCTACTTTTGTGCTTCAGAGTAGATCAATTTGATATGGACCAAAGAGGAAGAGGGGCTGTTTACATCTGAAATCCAGTACATGGCAAGATTCCCAATTATTGCCATGAGAAAAACCTCAACACCCTTCCAGAATATGGTTAAATTAGCAGGAACATTTTAGTGCCAGTTTGGTCCAGTGGTTAAGGCTCCAGGCTAGAAACCTGGAGACTGTGAGTTCTAGTTCACCTTAGGCATGAAAGCTGGCTGGGTGACCTTGGGCCAGTCACTTCCTCTCAGCCCACAACATCAGGCTTGAGTGACAAGCCAGTTAGTTAATTCCTGTTGCAACCACCAGATCAACATTTGGTTGATCCAAAAAAAGTGGATCCTGCACTTGCAAGAAAAATGCTAAGAAAAAAAAAAATGTAGGCAATAAATACTGTTGATGTTTAGAGAAATAAGTAATTTTTAAGCTGGCCTTCTTTAAATTATGTTATATATTATTTATTTCTTTTATCTGTCAAACTCATACTCCCCTCAATCAACTGGGCTCTCAGTGACTACAGCATAATCCAGATCAATTCCTCCTAAAACATCCACAGTAAAGAATTAAATCAAACTCATAAAGCAGGAACAAAACATCTGTCAGTCCATGTGTATCCTATCACTACCATAAGGCTTCCAAAAACAATTAAGTTTTCAATAATTTTAGAAGGCTGACAGCATGGAGGCCAATCAGATTTCCAAGCAGTAGTTATTCCATAATATAGGTGTTGCCACTGAAAAGCCTCAGCCTCATGTATTCGTTGAAATGGGTGATCACTAGCAGTTTCTCCCAAAATGTAAGGGTCAGGTGAATTGATTCTGGTTGAAGATGGTGGCTTTGCAAGTGCCTCACTACCAAACCATGCATAGGTTTAATCAGAATGACCAGCACCTGGAAGTAAACAGCAAGTAGTACAGGACACAAAACACAGGTGCAATGAACTAGTATACTCATAACAATGAGCACCAACCAATAACTGGACCATTGCATTCTGGAATAGCTGAAGCTTCTGAATGATCTTCAAAGATAGAACCATGTATAACACATTGCAGTAGTCCACGTTATCCAAGATGGATCTCTGGAGTAATGGAGAACAAAGATCCTTTCTGCCAAGGACTGATGAGTGTTAAAATAGTCATTCAGTGTTCTTTTCAACATGACTCCATTGGTTGCCAGCAAATATATTCCCCAAAGCTCTATGACTGGAAAGCTTTGACAACATTGAAGTGGGAGAAGGTAGTCAGGCACCAGGAATTTAAAGGATGATGATTGAGGGGTCTTCTGACTCTTCATAATTTACTGGGTGCCAATTCAATATGAAGAAGCTGACACTACCTTGTTGATGTAACAGATGGTTCCCTGGTATGTGTGTCTCAAGAAGCCTTTGAGATGCCTTTAATAATTCTCTTTGGAACTCAGCACTCTCACAGGCAATCACAGGATTCACAGGACTTGAAAACTTTATTCCTTTCCTGCAGACACAGCACCTTAAATGAGACCAAGAGCAACTTCTATCATGCAACAGGCAAGGGGAAGGTCATGTAACAAAACATGCACCATGATATGATGACATCATGACCCAAAACCCATAACATACTGTATGTGTGTCCAGCGTCAGGATGCAAGTACATAGGGACCAAGTTTCTTACATGACACTACCCTAAGTATGTTACCATATTTCTATCACCCTAGCTACTGTAGATGCGATTGCCCATGAAGCCAGTCGTATGTATGTATATATGTGTAAATGTTGGGATCCCTTTTCCACCTTTACAACACAAAGTTTTGGTGGCTGCTCTTTTCTCAAGATTATCTATTATGACCACATTCATAGTGTTTTCATAACAGGTTTCTCCACTCCCAGCCTTCTGTCTTCCCATCTTGCTAACTTCAACCTTGACAGTATCAAGGTTGATACTGTCCCACAACTTCAGGAAGGATATTGGAGATTCATGGTGATGAAGTATTCATCTCCTATAGAAGAAAACCTGTAGGTTACTTATCTTCCTTCCCTTTCCATTTCTAGGAACCATTTTTTAATTAAGTAATTATTTTTGTAGACCCTGTTCTGGGCATTCTGAAACACAGTAGAATTTATTATGTGTCCCAGGTAATTTCAAATCCCTGTGCATAAATCTTTCTTCAACTGTACAGATGTATTCCAAACCAGCTCACTTTGATTCATTATTCTGAGCTTTACGTCATCAGATGCACAGAACTGGGGGAAAAAAAAGTTCTCTCATTTCCATTTCTACTTCAACAAGCAAAGGGGGATGAGAAAATTATTTGTGAGAAGGAGGGAGATCTACAGATCTCTGATACTTTGGCTTAATTCTATCAAACCCTAATTAACAAGTTTTGATGGGCACATTTTGAACCAATGTAAAGAAACACATGGAAATTTTTCATCCATTTCAGCACAACTCTTCAGATCTCGGTTAGGTTTAATTCCATGAAAACATGCTTCATTTTGCAGACTTGAAAAGGCTATTAAAAAAAAAAAAGTGAAGGGATTTTTTTTGAGTAAAGTTCCAAGAATTAGCATTTTACTTGAGAATAGAAACATTGATTTTCTTTTTATTTTGTCAACATGCTAGCATAATGAAGTTTGCAATTTAGTGTTGTATTTTATAATGCTATTTTGCTACTGTTTACTGTATTACAATGCCATAATAATGTGGTATTGTAATTTAATGTACTAGCATACCATAGCAGGTTGTAGCTCTTTTTGGATATTAGTATTTGATATATTGCAATATTAACTGTTCCAATGCCCAAAACTGTTTTAGGCCAACAGTGGCAATATTTCTTAACATTTCAGAACTGCTGCAAACATATTAGGCAAACAGAAACATTAATTCCAGTGCTCTTTCACACAAAAGATTTGTGTGAATTTTTAATGCCTGCACAAAATGTTGGGACAAACGTTACAGTGTTCAATGGTCAACTTTGAAAGATTTCCAATTCCAATTTCCAGATATTTGAGATGGAGAAATACTGATTTGCTTGCCATAATCAGTACTTCTGCTATACATTTCACTGCTGACATAGCAACAAATAGCAGCAAATAACTCAATAACGTATAACTCAATTTAAAAAAATGAGAGAAGAATGACCCTATTTAAAAATAAGAAGAAACACATCAGTGATTGTGCTGTCTCATGGACTGTAAGAAATGCCAATCAATTAGTCTTGGATAAAATAAAAGTTGACTTCCCCCTTGCAGCGAGAATTAGCAAGCCAAAATTCACATAGTTTGGACATGTAATGCAAGCAGAAAATAGACTAGAAAAACATGCATATGTGTGTATGTGTGTGTGTATTTATTTATTCTTCATATTTCTATCACCGCCCATCTCTCCCAAAAAGGGACTCTTTTGTGTATATGTATAGGTATATGTATAGGTGTGTGTGTGTATTGTCCTTGGCAGAGTTGAGGGAAGTGAAAGGAAGTAAAAGGAAGACAACAAAGAAGTAGATGGGATCAACGAAGTCACTATAATATTTTTGGAATAGGTACTATGTATTACAAAATACAGGTCAAAACAACCAGTACTTGTATATGGAGTTCCAAGGAATTAAGCCTGACTGAATGACAAGAAAGTCATTCTAGAATAACTACTCCGACTGTCCTTTCCACAAGCAGGAGCAGAAACATCCCCTTTTCTTTATCGAAACTGTTACTGCTTCAATCTAATTTCCATCCTTCCACCAAGAGAAACGTTTTGCCAATCACATTTCCTTGGATCTTTTCTCTCCTTCCTTTCTTGCCAAGGAGAAAGAAAAAATACCCTTCATATTGCATTGCACTGTATTTGTATTTGCATTCAAGCAAACCAAGAAGAATTCTTTTTAGACCTCCTACGTGGAAATAGGAGTGGAGTTGCAGACCTTATCCCATCTTCTACCCATTTCTAAATTCTTCATATATTGAAGCAAATGCGCGTGGGGCAGGGGGGGGGCAACAACTATCTGAAACAGGTTTGCTGTGTATGGATCTTTTTTGATGTCCCCAGACTGGGTGAGATAGTACCTGGGAATTCCTGGAGATGCAATCCCAACAAAAAAAGCCTGATCAATCTCTTATTCTATCATTTAGATCTTGCTCCAAATAGGTAGCAGCAGCTAAGTGTTAGTTCATTTGTTTGTTTATTAGATTTATAAATAGCTTCCCTCCAAGAACTCAAAGCATGCAAATCTCCCTTTATTTTATCCACTCAACCTGTGAGGAATTTGGGGCTGGCCAGAGTCACCCAGTGGGTTTCTATAGCTAAGTGTGGACTTTAACTTGGTTGTTCCTGCCTGTGGTGGATTTCAGTAATGCTGCTGGTTCTCAGGAAGGAGGGAGCACATTTCAAGGAGGAGGGCAAGATAGGAGAAAACACAGTCCAGGGATAGAATGTGGGAAGACTAAGAGGTTCAAACTATCCCTGACCTAGAGCCTTTCCAGGTTCCCCTTAGGTTGGGTAGAGTAGATTTAGTCTGGCAAGATTCTGTCTATACGGTGTGAGCAAATAAAGAGCTGAAGTTCGACTGGATTAATTCTTCGTCATTCTTGGGCTGGGCCTGATATCAATCTTGCCAGACTCCTTGGAATGTGCTCCCTCCTTCCTGAGAACCAGCAGCATTACTGAAATCCACTACATCACTTCCCCCTGCAGAGACACATTCCATAACATCGCCTAGCCCATCATTTTAACCACAGCACTTCTGATCTCAGACAAACAAACAGGATCAGGCCTAGTTAGAATATGGCTAATAGACCACCAGAAAATCCCAGGAATTTAAGCTAAACTAGGACATTGAAGAAATATATTGAAATAAGGCGGTGGTGAAACACATCCATACTGTTGCCAAAAAATCTCTATAGACTTGTCCATAAAGTCACTAGGAATGGAGCCTGGCTTGAAGTTGACTCTCCTTACAAACAGATGTTGTCATTCCCTCTCAGTGGGACCAGATGTATGAAGAGGAGGAGAAGGGGGAGGGGAGGGGAGGGAGGAGAAGAAAGAGGATCCATAGAGAATAACAAAAGACAGATCTGAGAGATGTCTCTAAAAGTCATGGGCTCCCCAGAAGGATAGTCCTGGGATTTATCATGCTAGATTTCTGGTGAAGAACTGGGCTGTGAAAAGCTTTGAAGACATGTTTAATTTCAACAGTGTTTTGAGCAAAGCACCTCTTTGAAGCTGCTTCATGAAAAGAGAAAGAGACAGAGACACTTCTAGCTCTAAAGCAAAGAAGCTGTTTCACATAATTTCTGAAGCCAGCACTTGCAATATCTAAGAGAGACTTCTGCATTCTTCTGGATGCTAGACATGTCAGGTTCAGGATGTAAGACAGTGCAAAATGTCTCATTAAAGCAAACAGAAGAATCAGCTCCTATAAATACCCTCTCCAAATAAACATCCAGCCTAACAAGGACTTTTGTTTATTTCTAATGAATGCATATATATAGAAAGAAGGCATCAGTGTCTAGATTTCTGCTCTCTTAACATCTTCTTCTTCTTCACTGCATATTGACAAGGCTAGTGATGCAGAAATTATGCTTCAAAATACTGCCACCACAAGGCATTTCAAGGTAATATGGATCAGCATTTTCCAATTTGTTTAATTATTCTCTTGTAAGGCTTTATGTGAGTACAAAAAAGAAAACGAAATTTGGTTGGACTCAGAAGTGAACTCAGACCCAAGTATACAATGATTTCACATGCGTTCATCAATCACTTAAATTCAGATTGTCTTTTAAGAAAAGAAAGAAAGAAAGAAAGAAAATAAGGTTTTTCATTATTCATCAGCAGTTCCCTGTAAATTGTTTCCATCATTCAGTATTTTAAATGCAAATGTACAGTCGCTAAAAGGTATGGTGGTGTATTACTATAGTATAATAAGTGGCCAATTTTAATGAATGATTCAGAGACATCTGTCTGAAGCTCACTCTGATTGATCTTCAAATGCATAATTAGGCTTTGTGTTAAGCTTTTGCTATTTCCAAAAAAAAAATGTTTGTTTCACTATTTCCTTCTCTCTCTCTCTCTCTCTCTGTTTTATATTATCTTCTGACCATGTTATAATTAACTCAGAGTGCAATCTTATACACAGAACATATGCAGGATGGGACATCTTTCTCTAGATGTCCCTTGCTTATTGGAAGAAAATGAATGAGACAATTCAATTTCCCTTCCATCTGCCATCCTTGAGGGTCAATAAAGGAAAACTTCCCCCTTTGGGCAGCAATGCCCTTATGACTATAGACGCATAGAAACAAAAGAGCATGTGCTTCTCCAGTGCTTCTACCACAGAGACATGACTACTACTACATAAAGATCCAAGGGCCGAGGGCAATTTTACAGGTCCCTGTTGCTTTGGGATCCTCACCCTGTCGCAACATACAACATTGCCAGGTTCTGTGCACCAATGTTCAACATTCATTGGATGACGACTTCTGAGTTGTGCTTGGGACTCAACATGGTAAACTAGTTTGTCATATTAGGATGTTCTGTAACCCAATGGATATAGTCTGCCACATACTACATATATAGATTTTTTTTATGCTCCCTTCTAATGCTCCCATCTCTCCTTTTAGATTTCTACTCTTTTATACCTTCAACAATAGATAGATAGATAGATCAAGATAGATAGATAGATAGATAGATAGAATTTCAGTTTATATAAATAATTTTTATGTACAATTTTTATGTTTTGTACCTATTACATGTTTGTTTCTTTCTAACAACTGCATCACATCCCTTTATGCTGGTCTATTATCAATATATATATATATATATATATATATATATATATGATTTGATCACATGCACATTCAATATAGTGTGGTGGGCTGTCCTAATAAAACTCTTGTTATCCAAGCTGCTTGATAGGTCTGTTGAACATAATATTCATTTTTTCCTCATTCATCTGTCATATTGCTCCATAGGCTACTGATGTTTGGAACAATTCAGTGTGGTTCTATTTTATGTGTGTGTCTGTGTGTGTCTGTGTGTGTATGTGTGTGTAGGTGTGTATCTATCTATCTATCTATCTATCTATCTATCTATCTATCTATCTATCTATCTATCTATCTATCTATCATCTCCTGGTTTCTAGCCTGGTGCCTTAACCATTCCACCAAACTGGCTCTCTCTATTTAAGAGAGGTATATTATAGAAATGTGGCTCTCCATAACATATGTTACAAATATTTGCCTTCCTCTCCTTTTTTTATTTTTTGCTAAGCTAGAATATCTACTTAAGAAGATCAGAATTAAGGCTGTGTAAATGTAAATTATTCAGGTGAAGTGCTTCAAATCAATGTCATCTGCAGCCAGGGTTAAAATTGGCAACATGGTAGACAAAGCCTTATGATCCAAGCACTGTCCCTTTTGTACTTTCATCAATGTCATATAGACATAGAAAGGTAACTGTCCTCTAGACATTTTTAACAATGCCCCCCTCCATGGACACCACTCCTTCAGATCTTACTAAAGCACAGTGCCTTCCTGCTATTCATTAAAACAGCTGCTCTTTTTTTTTCCAGTTTCCTTGTGCATCTGTAAAAAGATACAGATGCTTTGAAAAAATGGACTCATAAACATGAATGGAATTAAAGCAGCCACATTTTTTCTTCAGGTTGATACAGAAGCCTGGATAAAAACTACCATTAACTTATAATTATTCACTAACTTGAAGTTGTCAAATAGATAGATCTCATTTTTAAAAAAAGTGAAATCTGACAGTTTAAGATTATAGTTACCATTTTATTTATCCCAAAATAAAATTCATAAAAAATGTGGGATTGCTTTTCCAGTGAAAATACTTGATGATTTTTGAGAAGGAATCCAAAATTACTTTGGCGGGCTTCTTGGGAAGGATTTCATGTATTTTTAGATAGTATGTCATTATTTGAAATACACTAGATACATTTCAGTCACATCAACCAGTTATTTCAGGTGAATGACATAGTTTCCAATCACATGAAGAAACCATTGAATGTTTCATATGACAACTGAAGGGAATTTATTGAGCACTAAAAATGGGGAACATAATATTTTTTATTACTTTTAAAAAGTCATTTGACAACATGCATCAGAAATAACTCTTCCACATCCTGAAGTATTTCAGTCTCCTTTAATGCTGGCATGGCTACTGACTTCAGTGAGAATAAAGGCATGATAGAAACTAATGGTTAATTCATTTGTTGATGCATTTTAATCTTAGCCAGCTATGGTTCTGTGAGTCCATATGAATTAATTAGAGTTAAATAAAGTTGTCAATGCCAGTCTTTGCTTTGACATTACTGTATATTTTGACCCTGTAAATTTCTGCTTTTGGACTCAGAGAAACCTATGTGGTTATCCAAAATGTAAATTTTGGAGTGCGGTAGACAGATAGACCAATCAAAATGACTTAAATAATAGCAGACAGTAGAAAAGAGATAATGCAAAGCAGAAGAATAGCAATCAGTTAACATTATTTCAGTAACAAAAAGAGTTTCTGGAATAGTAGGGGCCTGTGTATAAAAATACAGTCTGGAATAATAGACCAAGTTCATTATCTGCAAAACATAAAAACCTGAACAGATCCATATTTCATCAGTGATGGCAATAAAATTTATTCTCTCCATCTCTTATTTTTTCCCCCTTGTGCAAAGCAAGAAAAAAACAGTGCTGAAAATCTGCTGCACTTCCGGATGCCTTGCTTTAATGTTTCATGGATATGGGAAATGCCCCAGATACATTGTCAATGTTTCCATGAATTAATGAGGATAGAAGTCAATGGTGTATTTATTTCATCACAGGCAGATTACACATCTGAAATAGGAGAGAACTATTCTCCCTTCCTGCCTCCTGCCTCTGCCCCTTTGGGGCAAATTTTGAGGAGAAGCTACAGGAAAAAAAATGAAGGAAGAAGCCACATTGCACAATCAACTTTCCCCATGCAGTATTGGTTTATATACTTCTTTTTAAAACATAGGGGGGGGAATTGCTTTTAATCCTGATTGATTCCATTTTGGGGGATTTAGAATCTAGAATGTAGATCTCTAAATCCCAAACAGGTCATACTGTTTTAAAATAAGGTGCCAATAAATGTAACACTTCTGGGAAGGGAAACTGAGACAGAATTGAAAAGATTTTTGAACAATAACCACAACAAAAAAGTGAATATAACTAAAAGAATATGTTATCAGGATCCCACAAGTGATTTTGCATTTGCAGTAAGGAACTACATAGGAAGTGGAAGTTGCTCACTAAATTCTCTAACTAAAATTTTATTTTCTATAATACATGGGTGGAATACACCAAGGACATTCATGTATGTAGGTAGACAAACTTTATTACAGTCTTTGACCAGCATAATTCATAAAAATAACAATTAAAGTATTAAAAGAATTAAAAAGAAAGAAAGATAAAATTTGAAGGTAGCAAAGAAATGTAGTTTTATTAGACAATATTTGCCACCTCACTCTCATGTCAGTGAGGCAAAATTTGACTACCTTATGGGTAATAGTGATCTTATGATCTGCTAGGAGGTAGGAGAAATAACAGTGATCGCCTTTTCCTCAAAGTACCTTTATGAGGGGCTGAATTAGTACATTGTACAAGTTTGAGTAGAAATTACAGTGCAACAGAACATGCTGCACATCCTCTATGGCATGGGAGTCACAGGAGCAAAGTTGTTCATGGAAGGAATTTTGGGATGTTTACCAGTGATGCTCTGTGATGTCTATAAGGCTTGGAAATAATCAGCTGGATTAGTTGTAAAAGACAGCGCCCAAGACTTATGTTGCCTTGCCACTAAGCTAATATTTTGTTGCCATCCTGTGTCAAGGATCCTCTCTATAATCTTTTTTGCCTAATTATATCTCATCTTTTGTATTGCCTCATTAGATAACTCATAGGCTACCAGTTTTGATTTGATGAATACCTTCCATGTAGTTTGAAAGTTATCCCTGTTAACCAGGAATGTCAGGACTGTTGGGTTAAACAGTAGTTTTAGCCAGTGGTAAATGATAATTCAGATCATGGCCTCTATCCTAGTACTAATCTTAAAGCTGCATTTGATACAAATCTGGGAACTTGCATGACTGTTCTTAAAAACTTGGACCCTCTATGATGCATGTAGAAATATTAAGGGCTATAATCCTTTCTTTACATCTGAATAACATGTTTGTGTTATTAAGTGGAACATAGTGAACTTTTAGTCTTAAAAATATTGTTGGAATTATCAGGGGTCAACTCAGCATTGTCTCATAAGCATAAGGGGTCTCTCTAGCAAACACATCTCTATTGTGCTTGTGGGATGTCACATGGGTCACCTGATTTCCACTTCTTCCATCTTCTTGGGTTTGGGGATTAACAATCTCCATTACCTCTTGGGCACACCTGCAAGCAGGAGGTGCTGCAGAATGCAGCTCTTGTCCTCTCATCACACTTGCATGCAGACTTTCTATTTCCGTAGAAAGTGTCTACAAAGAACCAGTGATGAATAAGTGCTTTCTACTATGAAGCTACTTGTACCCAGACCAACTGAATAAATGTAAGCTACCTTTTTTTTTTCCTCTTCATCTAACTACTGTGTGAAGACTGAATTTTATTTCTAAACATAATTAAGCTTAATGTGCAAGTTTTGGTTCACACTTCTACTTTGCAAGATTGTTGTTAGCTGCTTGGAGTTCTTTTATTAACCTTTAAAGTCTCCATCAGATATAATGTCCCCCCCACGCCAATACTTATTGTTGAGCATATTCTGTTAGAGTTTCAGAATCAAAATATTATTTCTTGTTCAGTTATTCAGTCACTTCTGACTCTTCATGAATGGATGTATAACAGTTTTCCAGAACTTGTGATGCTTGTGTCATCTGAGATGATATCTAATCACATTGTCATCTATCAACCTCTTTTTCTATAAGCCTTAGACTCTCCCAAACATCAAGGTCTGTCATGAGTACTGATGGTGAGCAGGAGGGGGCCCCTATCCAGGGGGGAAAACACATGCGTAGTACTGAGGAGTTAAGCAGCCATTCAAAGAGACACAGATCAGACCCGCCTTGACTTTGGGGTTTATCTGTCCAGGTTTTTCCCACACTTCTTCAGTTTGTTAGGATTTTCTGTCTAATGTAGCAGTAATAAAACACTAGAGACCTATTCCTTGTCTCAGCGTGGTTCCTGACTGTTGGGACATCAATCCTAACAAACTCCTACTCCCATTGAAAGAGGGAGGAACAAAAAAAAAAGGAAGAGACTTTTGGGAAAATGTCTTTGGAAAACCAGGAAATTCGGCAGGCCATCCAACAACTGGCAGCAGCATTGCAACAACATCAACAAGTAGATCTCCAGATCAACACATTACAAGCAGCCATGCTACAGCAGTTACAACAACCAGCTCTGATTAACCCACAATCGGTGCCAGCAGCAGCAGCTCTGCAGTAGTCTTGAGATCCCAGGGCAGTCTACCAGAGAAGTTTGGAGGAGAAGCAGAACAGTTGAGAACCTTTCTCACACAGTGCACAATGTTTTTCGACAGCAGACCGGCAGAGTTTCCCACAGACAGAACCAAAGTCACCTTCATCCTAAGTCTGCTAAAGGGACCAGCAGCCAAATGGGCTATTCCCATGGTGGAAAACAATGACCCAATTCTCAACGACTACCAGAATTTTCTGGCAGGGTTCCGAGCACACTTTGATGACCCAATCAGAGAGGTCACTGCCAGCCGGGAAATTCGGAAGCTCAAGCAAGGCAACAAGAGGGTGGGAATTTACATTGCTGATTTCAAACTGTTAGCAGGAGATCTGGACTGGAATGAGAGTGCCTTGAAAGACCAATTCAAACAGGGGCTGGATGAAGAAATTAAGAATGAATTAGTGCGCAAGGGAACACCAGCTACCCAGAAGGTTTATATCAATTGTCTGTGGTCATAGATCCCAGGCTAGAAGAGCTCAGACAGATGCAGCCAGGGAGAAACAGGGGCCCCAAAGCACTTCCAAGATTTCCAGCTCTCTCCGCAACATCTCTCTACTCAGGACCAGAGGAGCCGATGGAGATCGGGGTGAGCAGGAGGCTTATTTCCGAGGCTGAAAGGCAGAGAAGGAGAGAGAGAGCCCTCTGTTTCAACTGAGGAGTCCAGGGGCACATGGTGAGAGCTTGCCCAGCAAGAAGCCAAGCAAATTCTGTAAGAGCCCCAGGGCAAGCAGCAGAACCAAGAGCCACCTCCACCTCAACTTCCAACCAGGGAAACTCTGTCGGTCTCCCTCCACATAGCTCAGCAGGGAGACCATCAATCAATTAAGAAGGGCTCATTCTGAGGATTCCAGGTGATCCTTTTACTACTTACCAGTCATAATGCATGTAAACCCAGAGCACCAGGTCAAGCTAGAGGCCGTCGTGGATTCCAGAGCTTCCACCAATTTTATTGATATACAGACTGTACAAGGCCTCAACATCCCAACCATAGAATTGCCACATCCCATAGAAGTTGAGACCATTGACGGTCAGCCCCTCAAGGGTGGGCTGATTAGAAGTTTCACAGAACCTTTGCAACTAACAATGGGAGACCACACTGAGTGGATCCAACTTTATGTTATGGCATCACTTAATGTGCCTATAGTCCTGGGCACACCTTGGCTGAAGACCCACAACCCACTGTTGAACTGGACTAAGGGAGCAATATCCTTCCCAGCTAAGGAATGCCAGCATCACAAGATTCAAGCCGCTCTTCTCTCTCCAGCAACCAACAAAGCCACGGAAGCAGGGGGGGTCCAGTTGCCAGCCAAGTATGCAGATTTTGCAGACGTTTTCAGTGAACAAGAGGCCACAGCACTACCCCCCCATAGGGACTGTGACTGCACCATTGAGTTGATACAGGAGCCAAGATTCCAGCAAGGAAACAATATCCCATGTCTCCCAAGGAACTAGCCACCTTAAAGGATTACTTGGATTCTAATCTCCAGAAGGGTTTCATCCAACCATCTACTTCCCCAGCATCTGCTCCTACCTACTTTGTACCAAAGAACCCTGACCCGTTGGCACCCATGAGAGTGGTCCATGATTTCAGTTCCCTCAATAAACTCACGATAAAAGAAAATTGTCCCCTCCTGCTAATATCTGATCTGCTGGATCGCTTACAGAAAGCACGCATTTTTACTAGGTTGGACCTCAGGAATGCGTACAATCTGATCCGGATGAAAGAGGGGCATGAATATCTGACTGCCTTCAATACCAGGTTTGGTAAATTTGAGTACCTTGTTTTGCCCTTTGCCTTGTCTAATGCAGGAGCCATATTTTCCCAATTTATGAATAAAATTTTCTCTGATTTACTAGATAGGTATCTAGTCATTTATCTAGATGACATATTAATATTCTCTGATGATGCTGCAACTCATGTAACCCATGTACGTAATGTCTTACAAAGATTGAGAGAGAACAAGCTGTTTGCCAAGTTAGAGAAGTGTGCCTTCGATTTAACTGAATTACATTTCCTGGGCTACAAAATATCAACAGAAGGCATATCCATGGATCCTTCTAAGGTCCAGGCAATTTTCTCTTGGCAACCCCCCTGAAATGTGAAAGATGTACAAAGATTCCTAGGGTTTTGCAATTTCTACAGGAGATTCGTAAATAAATTTAGTGAGAGAGCTAAACCCCTCACAAAACTTTTGAAGAAAGGATCAAAATTCATTTGGGGGGAGAGAGTGCAAGCAGCCTTCCAAGAATTTAAGCAACTCTTTGCATCCCAGCCGCTGTTAAAACACCCTGATCCCACAAAGCAATTCATAATGCATTCAGATGCTTCCGATATTGCCATTGGGGTGGTGTTACTGCAATATACAAACAAAACTGAGTATACATTACTTCATTGTGCCTTTTTTTCACGCATGCTCTCACCAGGAGAGAGAAACGATGATGTTTTTAACAAGGAGTAGCTGGCAATTAAAGCAGCATTCCAAGAGTGGAGGCACTGGCTAGAAGGTGCAACCTTTCCTTTGAAAGTTTGCACTGATCATAAGAATTTACAGCTTCTACAAAACACCAGATCCGCCACCCCACACGAAATCAGATGGAGCCAGTTTTTCTCCCATTTCAATTTCGTTATTTCTATATATGTTCCCAGGGCGCAGAACTGTTTGGCAGATGGCCTGCATCGATCCATGCAAGCACCCCCCGCTACTCACCAGGAGGTACAGGCTACTATATTACAACCTCACAACTTTCAGCAGTCTATGAGGGGGAACTAGACAGAGATTTTAGCAGCAGGCAGACAAGCAGAGGACCTATTTACAAGAGTCAGAGCTCAGCAGCAACAGGACCTGTATGCCAGGGCCAGGATGGATGTCCTCCAGAGGAGCCCTCAAGACACTGCCTCCCCATTTAATGTGGAGGCAGGAATCTCTGGCTTAGTGGCCGATTATACATTCCCCCCTCATTGAGGGAAGAAGTACTGAGACTTTGCCATGACCATGAAACAGCAGGCCACGGAGGTGTTTTCAAAACTCTCCACAGAGCTCTGAGAGACTACTGGTGGTCTAAGACGACTACAGACATAAAGGGTTACTTTGCTTCTTGTCATACCTGTAGACGAGCCAAGCCTCTCCCAGGGAAGCCCACAGGACTCTTGCAACCCCTACCCACCCCCAGTCAGCCTTGGGATACAATCTCCATAGATTTCATCACTGATTTACCCCTGGTCCAGGGGCTGACTTCCATACTAGTGGTGGTAGACCTTTTCATAAAATGGAACATTTTATTCCTTGCAAGGGCCTCCCATCTGCGCAAGCCACAGCACAGTTGTTTATGGACCATGTTTTTAGTTATAGAGGTATGATAAATCACTTCATGAGTGACAGAGGCCCTCAGTTCACTTCCAGGTTCTGGAGGGCCCTTTTCCAGTCATTAGGGGTCCAGATCCACCTATTATCATCGCATCATCCAGCTAGTAACGGGCAAGCTGAGAAAATTAACCAATGGTTACAGCAGTATCTCAGGTGTTACACCACTTATCAGCAAGACAATTGGCCAGCCCTGCCCCCCATGGCAGAATTTACTTATAACAACTCTGTACAATCCTCTACCACGATGTCTCCCTTCCAAGCACTCTACAGGGTTAACCCTCGGGTGTTGCCCACTTCCTCCCAGCAGGGAGCTGTTCCAGCCGTGGCTGATTTTCTTAAAGAGCAACAAGCCACACAGGAGTTGTTAAAGGAGCAGCTGAACAGGGCAAAGAGTGCTTACAAGAGAGCTGCAGATGCTCACAGACAAGAGGGGCCAGCAATTGCAGTAGGAGACAAAGTGTGGCTCTCTACCAAGTTTTTGACCTCTACCAGGCCTTCCAAGAAGTTGGACTCTAAGTTTGTGGGCCCTTTCACTGTGGTAAAGCAGATAAATCCAGTGGCTTATTGTTTACAGCTACCAGCATCCATGAAAGTCCATCCAGTGTTTCACAGATCATTGCTAGCCAAAGACCCTCCCCCAAGTGCCTTACTATCGCAAATGCCCCCCCCCCACCTCCACTAATTGTGGAGGGGGAGGAGGAATACGAAGTTGAGGAAATTCTGGACTCTAGGAGGAGGGGAAGGGGCATCCAATATTTCATACACTGGAAAGGGTACCCTGAGGAAGAGCGCATGTGGGAGAATGCCAGAGATGTACATGCTCCAGCACTGGTTCATCGATTCCATCAGCTTTTCCCTCACAAACTCAAGCCTCACACTCTACCAGAGGTTCCTCACTTGGCTGAGCAAGCAGAGGAGTTCGTAAGTTTGCAGTTTCCATCCCCCCCTGAAGCCTTAACACCAGTTACAGAGGATGGGGGGAACCACAGCCCTCCACCTCGGGCTTGCATTTCCCAGGGGGGAGGGGTGACAACTCTTCTAATTATCTAGCTATTTTCCAGCAGCAGCCACCTGGGCCAGAAGTGTTATCAGACCTGGAGAGCAGCACTGATTCATCCTTGGAGGAGTTTTCCTTTGAAGACTTTCCATTGTTGCCCAGTTCCGATGGGAGCTTGGAGGGGGAGATGGACTCTCATGAGACTCTGGAGGGAGGGAGGAACTCTGGAAGGGAGGGGGCTGAAATGGAATGTGAATCTGGAGGGGAGGGTGATGTCATGAGTACTGATGGTGAGCAGGAGGGGGCCCCTATCCAGGGGGAAAAACACATGCATAGTATTGAGGAGTTAAGCAGCCATTCAAAGAGACACAGATCAGACCCGCCTTGACTTTCGGGGTTTATCTGTCTGGGTTTTTCCCACGCTTCTTCAGTTTGTTAGGATTTTCTGTCTAATGTAGCAGTAATAAAACACCAGAGACCTATTCCTTGTCTCAGCGTGGTTCCTGACTGTTAGAACAAGGTCTTTTCCAATGACTCACACATTATGTTTCCAAAATAGTAAAGTTCTAGCTTAATTATTAGTGGTTACAATGAGCAGCTTGGTCTTACTTACTGATTTTGATCTATTTGTTCTTTTTCCTGCCTCAGGTACTCTCAAAAATTTTCTGTAGCACTTCAGGTCAAAGACTTTTATTTATTTATTTTTAATTCAGTTTTTTCTAATGTCCAGCTTTCACAGCCACAGATTATGACCGGGGAAGGCAACAGTCTTTGTTGGACTGTAATATCTTTACACTTTAATATGACTTGCCATGGCAAATGTTTCTTTATTTCATTTTCAATTACAGCTTCATTAAGTCTTCCTCGCTTCCAGCCATGTGACATCATCAACATATCTGTTGTTAATATTTTTCCAGCAATTTTAAATCTAATTTCTATTTATTCAGTCCAGTGCCTCTCATGATATGTTCTGCATATAAATTGAAAAGTTGGGTGACAGCATACAACTTTGATGAGGGACTTTCCCAGTTGTGAAAATTGAGTGGTTTCATACTCCATTCTAACTGTTACTTCCTAATCAGCATATAAACTGTTCAATATGCAGATGAGGTGGGTTGTAAGGGTATTTCCCAAATTGTTATAGTCTCCACAGTCACAAGCCTTAGTGTAATCAATGAAGCAAAAGCAGGGGGAAAAATGTCTTCAGTCATGCCTGCTGTCTTCACTTTTTTGACTCATACCCCCTGCCAGGACATACCTATTCCAACTCTTCACCACATATTGACTCAATTGCCAATTGTGGGTCTGCTCTTCCTTGTCCAAAACTGAATTCCTTCCCTCCTTCATCTCATGTTCAAAAGTAGTATTTCTGCCAATGGGAATATGTGTACTTCCTCTTGATCCAAACATTCTTCCTTTCCTTTTTATATCTTCTCATGTCTCCCTTATGCCTCCTTCTTTGCCAAAGTTGGGGTCTTATATATGTTCCAGAAATAACCCTCTCTCTTTCTCTGCACTTTTGCAAAATGGGTCTCTTCCCTCCCGTGCAACCTTTAAACCATAAACTGGCATCAGTATGTCATGAAGGGAAATCATCCTATCTCTTCCTCAGATCTTAACCTCTGTTTACCTACTTACCCATCTTAGAAGATCTTGTTTCCTGCATGCAGCAATCCAGAAGTGATATAAGCTATTCACTTTTTTCTCATTATTGCATAAGAAAAGCTGTGCATATGCTTATTGTAATAAGAATTCCTATTGCTAGATCTTTATACTTCAGCAGCCCTTAACTTGTAATTAAATGAACAGAATTAAAGAAAATACAACAGCTAATAGTTCTGAGTGAAATGGGTACAGTGGTGATTATTTGTAAATTGGGCCCCCAGCATCACAAACACCTTGCATGACAATGAAATTTTGAGGCAATTATATTCACTGATGACTGTGAAAAATAATCACCAAATCAGACTTTCATTATAATTCATCTGCTAAGCAAGTTCAGCTTCCAAAGGAATACATTTAGCTAGAAGTTGATAGCCTGCTGAGAAATTCCAGCATATTTTGGATCAAAACATGCTTTTGGGAAGACATGGCAGATGCTAAAATTACTGCTGTACCAAATGTTCTCCTGTTTGAACATTATGATTTTGGGAGATGGTTGAAATTTTGTATAAACATTTTGATTGGATAAATACTCATTTTTCCGGGCATGTTGCTATTGTGTGCCTCTGTTTTCTGTAGTGGCTGCATGTATAGCAAAGGGAGAGCTAATGTTGTATAATGGTTAAAGTGATAGACTAGGACCATCTATTATTCCACCCATTGGGCCAGTCACTCTCTCTTCACCCAGCATACTTTATAGAATTATTATTGAGGGGAGAGAATGACAGAAGATCTTCATATGAGTTGGCTTAAGTGTCCTGATATTAGGCTAACAAATAATTAAATAACCCCCTTCCCAATATACATATATAAATATGCATGTATATGGATGTGTATGGGTAGATGGATGTGTAGGACATAGAGAGAAAGAGAAAGAGATAGAGATATATTCTGGATTGATAAAATAGGCAAAGTCAATGAAGTGGTAGACACTTAGTGCCTGGGTGAGTACTCTCTAAATCCTCAATTCATCCTCCCTCCCTCTGCCTCCTCCTCCTCCTCCTCCTCCTCCTCCTCCTCCTCTTCTTCTTCTTCTTCTTCTTCTTCTTCTTCTTCTTCTTCTTCTTCTTCTTCTTCTTCTTCTTCTTCTTCTTCTTCTTCTTCTTCTTCTGTCTCTCTTCCCTTCTCTCTTCTAGATAATAAAATTAAACTAACTTTTCATTATTTTTTATTAGTTTCAAAAAGTCATTTGACAGTGTGCAACAGAAATAACTTTCCCACATTCTGAAGCATTTCAGTGTCTTTTAACACTCATGTGATTGCTGACTTCAGTGAGAATAGACATGATAGGAAGTAATGGTTGATTCACTAGACACATTTTTAATCTTATTTAACTATGTTTTGTCAGTTCATATGAATTAATTAGAGTTAAATGAAATTGTCGGTACCAATCTGCTCTGACATCATATTTTGACCCTGTAATTTCTGCTTTTGGAACCAGTGAAACTTACATGGTTATCCACGTTGTGTGTGTGTGTGTGTGTGTGTATGTGTACATGTGTAACTTAAATAATAACAGACAGCAGAAGACATCCTTCAAAGCAAAAGAAAAGCTATCTAAACTCTTCCCTAAAATTTAAAAAAGTTAATAAAACTCTGTTCACGTCTACTTAGTGCCAGCCACACTGAATTCTGAAATCAAATAATCTAATAGTATTCCAAGAAATCATTTTTTTCATGCTTATCCTTCCTTCTAAAAGAAACCCAAATTATAAACCAAGAGTAATCATTTTAATATCATGGACAGCAATACTGAACTTTACAGACAACCATGAAACTCACTGGTTTACTTTAGATCAGAAACTCTCTAAGGCCAGTATACCTGCTGGAATTGCTGTTTTGAAAATAAACAAAAAGTCACATGTCAGCAGCCTAATATATAAATATGATAGAAACAAATAAGAGCAATAAAGTTCAAAAACATATGAAACAATATGGTCTAAAAAGAAAAAAAAATCCCTCTTCCGTAATATACCATTGAAGTTTTCAGTTTGACACCCAAGGGTAAAATTGAAAAATCTTAAATTAATAACTCAATAAAACACTAATCATGAGTGGACTCTGCATTAACCAGTGCTAGTGAGTTCTAGTCCCACCTTAGACTTGAAGTCAGCTGGGTGACTTGGGCCAGTCCCTCTGTCTCAGCTCTAGGAAGAAGGCAATGGCAAACTACTTCTGAAATCTTCCCAAGAAAACTGCAGGGACTTGCCCAGGCAGTCTCCAGGAGTCAACATTGATGTGCAGGCACATACACCCTCTAAGCAGGTTTTCAGGACTAACCCAAAGGGCTAAGATATAACATTCCCACCAGAGGCATTCCATAAAATGCTTCAGATGTTTTTGTTAGCAGCTAGGCTAATATTGATCAGCAGAACTACATTGCTGGAAATGTGTTCTCTGATCCCCACCATTCTCTAATTCACAGTAAGCAGGATCCACTGATTCTGAAAGTATCATTATCTTAGTAGAAGTTACATGAAAGCTCTGGAAATAATTCAGAAAGGAATCATTGATTAACCTGGTGATAGGAAAGGGATGACGCTGAACGGAAATCTCTTGGCTTCAATGTCTTGAATAACTTTTAAAGTCCCATCACTTTCTCTCTCCTACTTAGTGTTTGTTTGGTACAGATTTTTAAGCCCCTGTTAAAAATGATGGGAAAATGACTCATGTTATTGGGACTGGAAAAAAAAAAAAACATAGATGTTTGAGGTGTACTGGATCCATGAGGTAAATGGAAGAGAGAGCAATAACAGAAACAATAGCATCAGGAACTATAAAAATGAGAGCCAGGGTGGGATGGTGATTCTGGTGCTAGCCCCTCTCCCAGCCCCAAAACCAGGATGGAGTAGTGGTGGAGGTAAGGGACTAGAAGGAAGTAGACCCAGGTTTTGGTCAGCTCTCCACCATGAAAACTATGTGGTAATTTAGGGTCAGTCATTCTTTTCAACCAAACAGTTGTTTTTATAGGACAAAAAAATAGGAACAGGAAGCTCTGTGTATGCTGCCTTTTGCTCTTAAATTATTGGCAGGACAAAAAGCTAACAAACAATCAAGCCAAAGTATAAAATATTGGATTCATAGTTAATAAAGATCCATCTGCCCTCTGGAACATCATTTCCCCCCAAGCTGAGATTAGCCGTGACCCTACTGGCTTTTAGGAAATCCCTCAGAGCATGGTTCTTCCAACAGAATTGGGGATCCCAGGGAAATAGGGAGCTCATAAGATGGTTTCACTATGTGTTGGATGCTGGTCCATTTTCCTATGGTCTTATTTATATTTGTGTTTAAATCATTTGAAATTGTTTTATATTTGTTTTAACTGGTTATTTTACTGTAGGCTGCCCAGACGTATGTTTGTGAGATGGGCGGCTACATATATTTGACAAATAAATACATAAATGAAAGGATCCAGTGTATCTGAGTTACTCAGATAACAAATAAGAAATCAATCCCCCATGTTTGCACAATGATGGTGTTAATTCGTATATCAAAATCAACCCAACTTTGGGCAGGGAGATAAACCCTTGGCTAAAATTTACTTTGTGTGGTGGTGTCCAAATGTCTAATTTGTTTCAAATTATTTGGGCTGGGCAAACTCTGTAAGAGAGATACTTCACAACATGAGGAAGTGTGTGCACCTCTCTTCATATCAATAAAGCAGCCACCTCCTTGTCCCCCCCCCCCACAACTCACACAATTGTTTTGTAACTGCTGTCAGCTATCTGCTCCTCTAAAGGGATAATGCCTTTTCAATCGTGGTTTGTCAGGATAATGGAGACAGAGAATACTTTCAAAGAACATCAGTTTTCCTAGGCCTCCTCACTTCAAGTAAAAAAAAAAAAAAGGAAGTTGGCTTGAGGGCTGGCAGGATAAAAGTGTCTTTATCCCTTAAGACACTCAGAGAGATTCAGGAAATGAACCAATTGGTTTTTATTTTATTTTGTGAGAAAACAAATCACTTCCCTTTCAGATTAATCTAGGAAGAAACTCCGGCTGTTCACCCCTCTCTTGCCTTAATCTAGCCTTAAATGTTGAAAATATAGTCAAAGCAATGCAACCAGAGCTTTTATTTCTCTCTTCTTGATGTGATTACTTTTGTCTACTTTTGAGAAAAAGGAGAATGCCAGTTATAATAATGAGTTGTATTTGGTTTGCAAGGAAAATAGATTAGAAAAATGCATTTAATGACCCAGAAAGCCTATTAGCTATTATAAAGGAAATGGAGTTCTCCTGAGATTTCCTGCCCATTAGTAGGCCAGTAATATTTGGATATTGAAACAAGTTATGGTATGTAGCTACCATTTCTCATGTCATAATGTAATTTTTGTATGTAGTTCTGAAACATTCCATTTGTGGAAGAGCTATCCATTATAGAATGATGGATCTAGCCATATACGATCTTGTCAATATCACAGGTGTTCCGTTGGAAGACCACTCCATCAAAATCCCACATCATTCTTCAATGTAAAGAATAAAAATGCAAGAAAATCTGCATTTGTTTAACTATGCAGTTTCCCTTAACATGCACACTTTTATGTACAGTATGCTGTATGTATTTTTTTCTGTATGCATTTTCCCTCAAATAAGCACATTTCTGCAGTACCTGGCCAACCTTGGTTAATTTCCAAAAATGTTAAGCAAGATTGGCAATGCTTAGGACTTGAATGGAATAATGTCAGGAAATTCCAGGGCTGTAAATTATACTCTGAAATTAATAAACTAACAAACAAACAAATCCTAGAAAAAGGTATTCCTTATTATTGTGTACTGTTGGCAAGATAACAACATGGACATAGCCAACATGAAGCCACCAGAGGTGAACCTTGTCTTGAGGGAGATTTTTTTTTTTTTATATTTAAACCAAATAATATTTCAATATGGGTCCTACAGACTTCAGATATATATTTATTTAGTGTGTTAACAACCAAAACATACTCTAGTTTGCATCAGCTCCCTAAACTTGTTCATTAAGTTAAAGGTTTTCAAGGAGAAGACACTTCATCCAGACCTTCTTGGGAACCCAAACAGAACAGAGGTGAAGTAGCCTTAATACTTTGACTGGAGGAATCAATTTGCTTTTTTCAGGTTAAGTTGCTTCATCGCTGGAATCAAGATGATTGGGGATAGGAAGGTATGTCTGGTTTGCACAGGCTTTAAACAATATTTATTTTATCAAGAACTGAGAATGCACCACTTGAATTTGCTTTTTGGTTCCAATACATTCAGCAACAAATAGAGGTTGTTCGGAATGAGTGGGGAAAATGAGCTATGGAGGAAATATATGCCTTGAAAGTCTCAATTTTTGTGATGGAGCTGTGTTTCAATAGGTGAGAGGAAATGAAGTTTTGAGTGATGAATCAATTTCCAGATTGACTCAGGAAAAAAAAAACTGAGATCTTCTGAATGTTTTTTCAGATGCTGTCAGCTTTTTTTTTCTTTTTAGTTAATCTGAGACAAGTCTTGATAAAAGTATCCATTTATGGATTACTTTTCCTATTGACCCACACAGCTGTGACTGCTTTTTTCCCCTAGATAAGTAAACTTAAAAAGAAAATGCTGTCTACATTTTGAGTGTTGTCACTTCTGATATCATTGGTTTGTAGATCTCAGAAGCCTAGATAACACTAGCAGACATAAAATTTCCAGTTTGGGTAATGTAGAAAGATTTGATTAAATGTTGGAAGGAAAGCCTGGTTGACAGGAAGTGGATTACTAAACTCTTTCCTGCTGTCATATTTACATGATTTACTAGGAAACATGGAGCTAGAATAAGAGGAACAATGATAATAGAGGATTGTAGAGGAATTTATAGAGAATAGAGAAAATAAGAGGTAAAAAATTGCTATGTTCTGGATCTGGGAAGTCAGCAAATAGGGAATTTTGTTCTTAATGCTGGGTAACAAGAACTTCTCTAAAACCTTAGTATGAAAGGAGAGAAAACAAGACAAAGTATAATTGCATTGTCTCTAACTAACAGCATCCATAACATTTATTCACTTAGTTTACAATCCTTTGTGGCATGGATTGCTGAACAAACCACAACATATGAGAAAATTGCCTTTGGGAAGAATGGATGTGATAAGCCAAAGAACATCCAACTGGACAGGAACAATTCTGATACATATGAACTCTATAAATGCTGGTGGTGACAGCCTTTAATCAATATGAAATATGGCATAGGTCTCCAAATGGTATCAAAGAACATCTAGAAATGACAAATAATTTGCCATTGCTATTAGCACTGCATTTGTCAACTGTGGTTTGCGGAACAAGAACATCTGCTGGGTGATATTTTCTGAACGCCAACAAGATGGTAATGTATTACAATGCCGCTTAACCCACATTTCTCTCATCCCTTGATAGAGTGTGTTTACCAAGTGCTAAGATAACTTACTAACAGAAGTTAGGCTGTGATTTCTTTTCTTTTCTTTTCTTTTTCTTTTTCCCTGAAGAAAGCAAATACTACATTTAAAAACAGAAGGGAGCCTGAATAGCTGTTTTTCAAGAACTGCACAGATACTTATTATATTATATTTATTGTATCATCATCATCATCACCATTTCAAAAAATGGAATAGCAGAAAATTAGTACCCATTTTTAGGGATGGAAGAAGGAAAATTCAAATCAAATTCAATTTATATTCACTCATAGACCAGAAAATAAAAGAATCACAACTGATTAGAATAAAAGTGAGAAACAAAATTCTAACAAATCTAAGAAAAATTAGAAGAGATACTATGGTGTATTATACGAACTGTAGAACAGTACTTAGATGTGGTCAATCAAATAAAATCAGATTGATCTGATAGTAACAACTTAAGATAAAATAAATCAGAATGACCAGAACGTTTAGTAAAGAATGGAGATACAGTAATAATTCCTGGTGAGCATCTATGTCAGCCTTTCTCAATTTACTGACCTTGGAGGAACCCTTGAAATATTTTTCAGGCCTTGGGGAACCCCTGCACATTTGGAGTCAAATGTAAGCCACAAGTTACAAAATTATCATATTTGTTTCATGGGTAGGCCTGTATATATGCATTAACAGTGTTCTTAAACTAAAAATAAAGGATGAAACTTACCTCTTTAATATGAAGTTGCCTGAATTTGAAATAATTCTTGAAATAAACTGTGATATCTCTGGGAACCCCTAGTGACCTCTTACAGAACCCCAGGGTTCTGTGGAACCCTGGGTGAGAGACCCTGGTCTACACAGCGAGGACAATACAAGGAAAATTCAAAGTGACCACATCAGGCAGATAATCCCTTTTTAGTTTGTCTGCTGACAAAGAACCACTGCAAATATGAGTATTGCAAACAAGATGATGAGATTTACCTGTAAAAACTTCATACTCAAGAAACTAATTAGTGCAATAAAGTGAAAAGATGAATATATATATATATATATATATATATATATATATATATATATATATATATATATATATTCTTTTTGTTAATGGTGCAATAGCCCTGGTAAATCCTTCTGGAGTAAAGTCTGAAAAGCTTTATGCCAGTTAATGAGGAAAGTTAGAAGTGACTAAGCTTTGCTCTGAGACTTCTATTTTTGTCTAATTAACAGCACAAGCTAATAAACAAGTCAGCATAGAACTAAAAGCATATTTTAAAATTGTGCTGGGATAATATTAACATGTGACCTCTTTCATAACTGGACAGATCTTATGGGACATTATTATGTTTTGCATTTTGAAATCTCCCAAAGTTAATTTGCCATTGAACCCTTTAATGCTTGTTTTAAAGGCTTGTTGAAAAAAAAACAGTAAACATTTAAAAATGGGATGCATATTTGACTAGAACAGAGTGCATATTTCTTCCAGAAATGATAAACAAATGATTATTGTACCACCTCTGAAATGTTGTAGTAGTTAAATTTTTAGGATTGATTCACACATTCTTATGTATCGGTTGGTTGGTTATTTAACAAAATAATACTAATAATAATACTATAGTTTGATTAGCCATAAGACCAGCATCTGGAGGAAGAAATGGAAGACTGAAGAGAGCTCCGCAAAAAATGGAGCTGAGAACTGCAGCAAAGAACCAAGAGCCGGCGGGTAGACCAGCTCTTCGAATCTCTCCAGATAAAGAGAGAACAGGAAATCACCCACAAGTGCTCCAGACAGTTGCTCCTCATGAGGAGACCACAAGAGAGTGGTCTCCGGTGGGTTTTGAGCACTGGGAGATGAGGGAATAGCCATCTTCCTCAAACCATGGTTGGCACCTTTAAGAGGACACTAAGTTTGCATACTTCCTTTCCTAATCACATTTGGAAATTGTTTATTAAATACTTTTCAGCTGTTGGAAACTTTACATTGACAAGTCTGAAAACACGGGGTGAGTCGGTTTTCAATCCTTAATGAAATAAAATTTTAACTACAAGATTAAGAATGTAAAAGAAATGGAATACACAGCAAAAAGCTAATTAAGACCTTGAGTTTTATATGTTATAAATTGATTAAGGGTCCAGGTAAATTTGAAATAAGATTTTGGAATTCATTATAAAGCATCCTTCCTGTGGGAATGTTTGTTTTGAATTTTTTCTACAATATAAAAGAGAGAAACAATTTCCAAATATTGGACACTAGGGGGAAATAAATATTTTAATTAAAGTAGAAGAATACGTAAACCTGGTTAACAGCTACAGAATGATGCAAAATATAACAACATTGGAAATACTGAAGGATATTTTTGAAAAATGGAATCAGAAGTTAATATCAACAATGCCAATAGCAGTGTTTGCTTCTATCAATAGACTGTGTTCAAAAGAAGTTTTGGAAGGAATGGCAGAAGAGGAACAAGTTTTATCTGAAAAGACAGAATCTGAGTTGAGACTAAAAGTGGGTCTACAAATAACAGCCTACAAGAATTACATGGAAAATGATATTTCATTGGACATACAAAAGAAATAGTTGATGCTTTAAACATCAAAAAAGAATAACAAATAATAAACAAAGAGAGTGACCCGGATAATTCTTTTATATTGGATTTACAAAAGAGTAAATCCAATATAAATGTTAAAGCTTGGATGAATCTTGTGAGAATGAAATGAAAAGAAATCAAGTGCTATGATGTTACTTGAATGGACTAAAGATTAAGACTGTTAGAAATGACAGGAAGAAACATAAAGTTGGTTTATTTGATCAAGGTTAAAATAGATATGTTGTTATCTCTGGTAACCCTTAATGGACTTTTTGCTGAGACCAGGACTGAAATGACAATGCTTTATGGATTTGTTTATTGATAAGGGATGGGAGATAGGATGAAGAGATCATTGGTTGTAAATTAAGAGGAGGTAAAAAGTTACTAAAATTGTTTATTCTTGTCATGAAGGTTGGAAGTCACTTCTTTACATATTTCTTTTTTTTTTACTGCATTCTTATCTTTCTTTCTTTTTTTCTTTCTTTTCTCTACTTTTTCTTTTTCTTTTCCTTTGCACTTTTTACTCTTTCTATTCTTCTTTCTTTCTTTTAGTTTGTATTCATTTTTGTATTATTGCAATTATAATCGTTAATAACATTATTGTTAATAAAAAAGATGAGCCATAAGGCCATATCAGAGTACAAAATACAGAACAATAAGACCATATAAAACAAAATAGAGTAAATTCAGAACTAAAAGGAAATACAAATTGCATTTCTGTATCACCCCTACAATTTACTCCAATCAGATCCACAAATGCAGTTCTCAGTTGTACTGTTTTATTCAGATAAAAAGCCATGTTATATGCATTATTTGGCTTCTGACCACATATTAAATATGTTGTTCTAATCTATGGGTCCCAATAGGCCATTCACCTAACATGTGATCTAAGATATTGATGCCTGTCTCTACTATTCAATTGGCATTCCAATAATATATGTACTATGTTCTCTATCACTGGAGCTAAATGTATGTTTGTATGGTCGAAAAAGAATTCCACCACAAAGTCAGCGTGAAGCAAATTTGGTGTTCAGCACCCACTAAAAGCTGTGATTCTCTGGAATGTGAACTGGAAAAGGATCATAAATTAGGATCATAAAAAAGAAAGCCATACTTAATAATCCTCAAGACACTGAGTCTTGATTTGTTAATATGAGCTGTACCAACTCTTTATTCCAGAGAAAATAACTAATAACCTGTTTAGTGAGACTCATTCATTGTTTACAAAGAAATTCTGTAGACGTGGGATCATATAAAGCATAAATTACTGATAATTACTGGTAATATTTCAGGATGATTAGATGATACTAATTCAAGTGTGAAATCAAGAAGTGTCTTCATTGAATAAGCTGTCATTTACAGATTTAGACATCCAGATTCCTCTTTCAATAACTTAAATGGTACATGACTGAAAGCTGTAAATGGTGATTGCTAGACTTCATCAGGGATATTTGCATTTTTAAAACGTCAGGGCAACATATGTGTCAAAGAGTGAATATAGGATCACTGATATTAAAAAAAAAAACAACTGTTCATGAGAAATGAATGCTGATAATTACAACCATTATAGGAAACTTCTGCATGTTAAAAGATGGGAGAGGAAATGTTTTTGAAATACACAGAACTTTCTTTTAAAGGAGAAATGTTCTGAGCTTGAATACTACCTTACTAATGCAAACAGTAAACCAGACAGGACTTTTAACAATTCTCACATCCCTACTGAACATCTGATCATTCTCAGTTAAAGATGTATGAAAACAATGCTAGCCTTGTTTCCCAAGGCTGACTTGTATACAAATTCACAGAGCTTAGAAGAACCCATTCCAAACTGGAATGAATATGCCTCAGACAGATTATCACAAGAACTGGATATGGATACAAGTTCAAGAATGAAACTACCATCAGCCACCTCTTCTACATGGGTGACATCAAGCTGTATGCTAAAAGTGAATGAGACATCGACTCACTGCTCCACCTGACACAGATCGACAATGAGGACATTGGGACGTCATTCGGACTGGATAAGTGTGGCCGGATGGTAGTAAAGAGAGGGAAGGTAGTTGTTGGGGTGGAACTACCAGCAGGCCACATAGCAGACATACAGAGCAGCTACAAGTACCTTGGTATCCCACAGACATATGGGAACCAGGATGAGGAGGCAAGGAAGACAGCAACATCCAAGTACCACCAAAGGATAAGACAGGTCCTAAAGAGCCAGCTCAATGTGAAGAACAAGATTCACGCCATCAACATGTATGCCCTGCCAGTCATCAGATACCCTGCCAGTATAGCGAGCTGGCCAAAGGAGGACATGGAGGCTGCTGATGTGAAAACCTGGAAGCCCCTCATAATGTACAGAGGCTTCCACCCCAAGTCAAACATCCAGGGACTGTATACCAGGCGGAAAGAAGGAGGGCGGGGTCTGGTGAGTGTCCAAGCCACTGTTCTGGATGAGACCCAGAGCATCTAGGAGCACATCAGTAAGATGGCAGCTAAAGATGAGCTGTTGAGGGAATGCCTGAGGCAGCAGCAGACATGGAAGGAACATTAAGCAGAGGAAGGCCCATGGCAAGACAAGGCCCTGCATGAGATGTACCATCAACAGATAGTTGAGGTGGCTGACATTGGGAAATCCTACCAGTGGCTGGAAAGGGCTGGACTAAAAGACAGCACTGAGGCATTGATCATAGCAGCACAAGAACAGGCACTAAGCACCCGATCCATAGAAGCAGGGGTCTACCACATTAGACAGGACCTGAGGTGAAAACTGTGCAGAGAGGCCTCAGAGACAGTCCAACACATAGTGGCAGGGTGTAAGATGCAGGAGGAACAGCATACACTGAACGGCACAACCAAGTAGCTTGCATTGTGTACAGGGACATCTGCAGAGTGTATGGACTAGACCCTTCCAAGTCCAGATGGGAGGTTCCACAGGAGGCTGTGGAGAATGACAGGGCTAAGATCCTGTGGGACTTCCAGATCCATACAGACAGGCAGGTACTGGCCAATCAACCAGACATTGTGGTAATAGACAAGGCCCAGAAGACAGAGGTGGTGATAGATGTAGTGGTGCCAAGTGACAGCAACATCAGGAAGAAGGAGTATGAGGAGCTGGAGAAGTACCAGGGCCTGAAGGAGGAACTAGAGAGGATGTGGAAAGTGAAGGCCAAAGTGTTCCCAGTGATGGTAGGGGCACTCAGGGCTGTGACCCCCAAATTGGGAGAGGGGCTCCAACAGATCCCAGGAACAACATCAGAGCTCTCTGTCCAGAAGAGTGCAGTGCTAGGAACGGCTAAGATTCTGCGCAGAACCCTCAAATTCCCAGGCCTCTGGTAGAAGACCTGAGGTTGAGGAAGACACACACCACCCATAGAAGTAAGAAGGGAATTTTTCTTAGTATATATATATTCCAAATGGAGACCTTACTCTCTGAAATGCTGAAAGTCCATAATCACCCCCAGGCTCTGCTTTCAAACTGAGTATCAGACATTATTAAACCTGGTCCTTCCCTTCTGTTCTCAGTAGTATTATGAGTTCTGAGTTCTTCATCACACAAAGTGCATGGTAAGAGTTTGTTGACCTGAACTCTATAGGAGGAGTGAGCTATTAATTTGGAAATCCACTGATGTGCCTACTTTGTCTTTTCTTTCTATTATAGTATATGTTTAGAATTTGCTAATTTGAAGATACCTGTTCTGCACATGTAAAGGAATACTGTCTTTAGCCTAGATGTTGCAAACTTTTCCAGATGGTTCAAAATTTAACACACATGGTCTCATATTTTATTTTAAACTCTAACAAAGAAACTAGAAGTCAGACTTTATCTTGGTCAGTATCAGTTAATTTAAAAAGTGAGAAATTCACATGGCTCAGTGTTAATGTTTAAATGGGTCACCCCAATGGTGTGTGCATGCTACTTTAAGTCACTACCAATCAATGTAATCATGGCTAAAGTAGTCCTGTTTGCATTCTACTATGTCCTCTCACTGGTAGAAGTAGTAGTAATAACAGTAGTAGGTAATATTTAAAAATATTTGCATATTGTTCTCATTGTTGAAATCCTATAGCATGTGTATAAAAATAATACAGCCACTTGAAAAATGAAGGCTAAATAGTTGCTTTTTGCTTTCTTAAAGTTGTCTAAATACAGTATACCAGCACTGGAGCTTCATATAAGAAAAAAAGTTATTCTGTAAAAGAGATGCCACCACAGAAAACCACTGCCTCTGCGGCATCACCCAATGAATCATGATCAGCAGGATTTCTGAAAATAATTGGCATCTGGAAAGCTGATGGGAAAGTTCATTTTCAGAGAGTTGGTGAAGAACAACATAGAAATGTTGAGAGCATGTTGAAAAGGACGGATGGAGACAGACCAGCCTATTCAAAAGGCGGGATTAAGTAATCTATTGCATAGGACAGGAAAGAAAACAAAGCACAAAAGGATTTGAACATTATTTACTCATTTAAGACTTCTTGAATGACAGTGTGCCCTGAAATTCTTTGGTATGGCCTCCTGTTTTTCTCATCTGTAGTTCTTGGATTTCTTTCTTTTTTTATATATAAGAATTTTATTAAGTTTCAAGCAAAGATAAAAACTGCAGAAAAACAAAAAAACTACAAGGAAAAAAAAGGAAAAAAAAACTAAAAAAATGTAGAAACAGAAGAGAAAAAAATTTCAAAGTTACAGAAAGAGGTAACTTCCGACTTTTAATGGCAAGGATATACAAAAATTTCCATAATCAATCCCTTATTCTATATTAAACCAAAATCACATTATTTCTATAAATCATTCCATTGGCACATTGTAAAAATCACTAAATACAGTTACTCCCTCCCCTTGTATTAAAAGAAAAAGAGAGAAAAAAGTATATAAACATCCTAATCAACTCCCCCCCAAAAGATAACATTTATTTAATTATTTCCTTCCTACTACTATTCTATTTCTACTACTACTACTTCTGTCTACTATAATAAAAATCAAACTAAAAAACATATAAAATTATCTGCCATTGTACTTGATAATAAAACAATTTTAATAAACTCAATCATATTAAACCCAAAACCATCCAAATAGACATCTATTATTGTTTTGTGTTTTTTTGGTTATACCTTAATAATCTTAATACAAATTGGAAAAGATAAATGAAATCAACCAAACCATAAAAGCAATCTAGATAAATATTCTTAAACCCTTATCCCACTTCAAAATGAACCAGAGCATTTACATATCCCCACAATATGTAAGAGATTTTTTCTTTAAAAAATTGAACAGCCCAACTGCCCCCCTCAAAATCTCCAACTGCTCTTCAGGAGACCTCCCATACTTAATAACCCCTTCTTTTCCATGGCATTCTTCATCTTCATCCAGCATTTCAACAGAAGTCCCGATCTCACTCTTAGAAGAAACATTTCTGTCACTGTTAGTTTCCTCAGTTTCATCCCCAACATCCCCAACCAGATGACACATTTTAGACCTCACATTTTTCACAATGACCTGAATGCCTTGCATAAAAACTTGGTAGGAATCAGAAATAATCTGTTTAAAATCTTGGTGGAAGTCAGAGAAAGTATGTTTAAAATCCTCCATGTCTCATGCAGTAGATTATGGTGCCCCCTAGGAGCTTAACCAGAGAAGGTCAAAGATATGAAAGAATTCCGAAATGTGTTTACATAAGTGAAAGTGAGATATGCAGACAGTTCCCCAGGGAAAGTAGAAGCAGAAAACTAAAAGTTTAAAACAGCCAATCCAACATGTAGGAAAACACTAATATCTTCAAATTAAGTACAAAAATAATAACAAGAAGCCAATTGTTTACTCTAAATACTCCTTAATATTTGGAGGGAAAACAAAGTCCAAAACCTAAGAAGAATTTTAAAAGAAATAATCCCCAAAATAACAATAAGCACCAAGAGAACCTGCTTCTTCTTGCTGTAGAAAGCCTCTCTTAGGGTACGTGTACTTAAAAAAATAAATTGGGTGATTTAGAAAAGGGGTGGCCAGACTTAGTGTCCCTTTAAGGCTATAGCGCAGCTTGGAAAATGGTGATATCCCAGCCTCCCAGCTAGCTCTTACCAGTCAAACACAATGGCTGTTTGCGATCTTCTGGCTGCAAGCAGCTGTCTGGAGGACAGGTGGGGTGATTCCAGGTGTTTTCCTTTTTCTGGAAAAACACTCCTGGGCTTCAAGAAAAACCTACCCGAGCCTGAAAAAACTGCCACGTTGTCAGTTCTGCCCACTGAGCCCACGGGCACAGCTGTTTAGTCTGCCATGTCCCCACCAGAAGTCTGCAGTTCTTGGATTTCTTGTGAATTTGCATAAGTGGTTCATCCCTGCCTGTAAGGTGAAACCTGACAACCAATATAGTTTAAGACATTTTTTAGGGTGACTTGGTCCCAATTTCTTTATAGCTTTTTATTACTACTATAAGTAAAAAGCAAAGTCACATTTCTTTCAATTTGAACTTTACTGTGCAGAAATTTTCCCAGGGGTACGTTTGAATCCAAGACCTAAATTAAGGTAGGCTTAAACTGGTTAGACCTTGGATCAAATTCCTATCATCATGAGAGCTTACATAGAATACAGTCTTACTCATCAGAAGTAAGTAGGGCTAATCTCTCAGTAAACATGCACAGAATTTCCTGTAAGTGACCTCTGATCTCATTGATTGTGTGCCATTGAATTGGTGTTGAATCTTCTCCAGGATGATTTGCTTCCAACCTAGCTCTTCAGATCTGTCAATTGACCTTACCACTGGTCTTCCTCTTCTCTCTCCTTCCATCTTTCTCCCACTATAGACTTCTCAAGAGAGCTAGGTATTCACACAATGTGTCCAAAATACAATAATTTGAATCTGGTCATTTGTGCCTCAGGTGAGAACTGGATTGATTTGTTCCATGAACCTCTGATGTACTTTACTGGAATAATAGTAAAGCTAATTTCTGAGGGTATCCCAAGGTCTGCAAATGATAATACCATATAATATAAATGAGAGAGGTTGAAATCATTTCAGAAAGAATGGTCAAAGTTATTTGCTTCATTTTCTTTCTATTGTGGCATCCTGTTTATGGTGGTTATTTAATTCTGCAAAGCAATCATTGGCAATTATTACAGCTCAAGGAGGAGTAACAGTTTTATTTTTTAATTAAATACTGATTTGGAGCACTTCATCTCAAGTGCAACAAAAATATTTACTAATTCCAACTATCAAAACCTTTCCTGGTACTCATGAGAGCACCTTTCGTGTTTCTCTCTCAAGGATGCCTAAGGAGCAGGAAAAATGCACCTAGTCCTCTCCTTCCCCCACTTTGGCCATTATCAAAATGAGAAAGAAATCCCACTATAACTAAGGCAGGTGTAGGAATAGGGAAGGGGGGATGTAAATTTCATCTGAATTTTAAAGTGAACTAACCTAATTTGCCTGTGAACTTTTTAAGCATTTTATATGAATTAAACAAACTGCATGGACATCTCGAGGCAGTTATCAGGAGTCAATAATGTCTCAAAGACACTCACACAGACCCTAATTTGCATATCCAGAGTAATATTAAAACACAATATTCTCCCTGGTTTCCAGTGCAGTCTTTGGCTCAGTATCATTACATGGTATGCAAAAGCCCACAGACCGCAGAAGGTTGCATACAAAACTGGTTAAGGAATGTTGTGTACAAACTGAATGTGACAAAAGGAAGCATGAATGAAATTAAATGGGAATTAACGTTCCTGGATAATTGTACATATAAGGTGGGATAGATTTATGGTTAAATGCATGTAAAACAGACATGGACCATCCCTAAATATGCTGTGGCATGCCTTATCTTGAGAACTAGTTTGATGTAGTAGCTAGAGGGACTGGACTAGAAACCAGAAGGTGGAAAATTTCAGTCTTAACTTAGGCATGAAGCCAGTTTCTCCCAGCCTGAGGCAGAAGGTAATGGTAAGCTACTACTGCAAACTCTTGCCAAGAAAGCTGCATGGAGCTGACCTTGCAGTAGTCAGAAGTCAAGACTAGGAGGGAGGGAGGGAGGGAGGGAGGGAGGGAGGAAACCACATCTTGAAGGAAGTCATGTAGAAGTAATAACCATCCAATAATTGTCCCAGCTCTGCACATGTTAAATCTATTGCTCCATATGTATGTGACATTAGCATCATGTAATTTGCAAATCAACAAGTGCTGGTTTAAGAATCTCATCGGTATTTATTACATTTATGTAATTACACAGAATGGTTTTAGTTCAGCAGCTCATCCCAGCATATATGTGACTGTCATTTTTTTTTAATTGGCTTGATTCCATACACTGCATCAAACATCTGGAAGATGCTACTAGCCATTTATTCCTCATTTGCTTGCTTCTGTGCAATTTACTTACCAATTTACTAACCATCCAACAAGCAATTTCTTTTAATCCGTGTGACTGATGGTGGCTCGGTTTCCTTCTTACTTCATTGGTCTGAACGTCTATGGGGAAGAAATCCAGAAACAAAAAATTATAATTATATAATTTCAAGCGAATCAATTGAATTTGCAATTAACAGAACACAACACTTATAACCTTTTGTTATACTTAAAAAAACAAAACAAAAACTGTCCTAAGTCGTAGAATGAAAAAAAGAGAGAATAAATTGTTTTCTGCTTCCCAAATCTCAGTGAAGAAATCATGGAAACATTCGGAAGGTTGTAACTGCTTATCAATATTTGCTCTGCCAGGGGTGTACTAAATTGAGTATTGTGAGGTTGCCAACATGGCAGGGTTCAGTGCCTACAACAGCTGCTTCTCCATGCAAGAAATATTGCCATTAACTATTTGTTCTGCAGCATTGTCATTAGTACTTTCTATATCTGAGATAGACGGACTTCTAATTCTATGGAACTAGGGTTAGTCAGCAGTACCTAGAAAATGTGCATGTTTTTGATGCTCTATAGCTTATTTACTCTCAAGTCCTTATGCAAAAACCTTACAATTCCCTATTTATTCCCCCAACTGATGACTAATCATGGTTAGAGCTACACTTTCTTGAGATAGTCTATAGTAACAGAATCGTACAAGTCCACCTGTGTTTTCCCTTCCCTCCCTCCCTTATAACCTATGCAGCCAAAGGAAAGCTGATCTGAATTTCTTTCTAATGTTTTCCCACCTCCCTGGATTCAACGCATGTTTCTGCACTTGTTACCTTAATGATTTCTTGATGGTTTCTCCAAGGACATCTTCCTGGCTCCTTATAAGCTGCAAGTCAACTGCCATTCATAAATCTATCACTAAGGTAGTATACAGCTGCAAAAATAACATTTTAAGAATAACCATCATTATTCCATTGTTAAGATTACGGTAGTCACTGACCAAAATTAATAAAATCTAAATTTTAAATTAGTGTCAATAAATATGACCAACTGTGCTCATCTCTTGTGTCCTTAAAGGTTTTCCTCATATAAGTAGCTTCATTTGGCCTACCCAGTTAATTTTTTGGCTTATTTGCTTTTGGTCTGTGGCTGTTTCTTCCAGTATTTCTACCCACAGTTTTATCCAGAAAAGATTATATATATATATATATGTGTGTGTGTGTGTGTGTATAAATCTAAATTAACTATTTATGCTAAAATTAAAAGCAAGGCATAATAAAAACAGAATCGACATTAAACAAAAGTCATGGATATCAGGACTAGGACAGACAGTTTTAGTTAAGCTAAAAGTAAATTGAAATCAGTGGTATAGCTGGCATCCTTCCCCCAGAGGTGAGACAAGCCCCCTCGCTCCTGGACTTCTGCAAAAGATTAAAGACCTGGTTTTGTAAGCAGGCTTGGAATGGGAGGGCAAATAATTATACCTGGGGATGGCTAGCGCCATGAAGTGATCCAAAGGGACCTACCACACTGAAGGTCTGATTAAGATCTCTTCGCCATGCAGATTTTATTATGTTTATATTTTTATTGTATTTTTAATTGTAATGGTTTTATATTTTAATTTTGTTTTATTGTAAGCCACCCAGAGTCCCCCTGTTGGGGAGACATGGGCGGTGAATAAATTTATAAATAAATTAATATATATATATATATTGGACAGAAAATGCCCTTCATAGCCAGTCATTGTACTTCCTATGGGATGTATGGCGTGAGAGATACAGTTCATGAATAGTTACAGTCTTGGGAATCAGCTGCTGAGTTCCCATTCTGTAGGTTCTGAGTGAATGCTTGTTGAAGACTACCTTTGCAATGCTAGGAAGCCTTAGGCAAGTCAAAATACCATCACAGAAATACAATTCCTGCAAAAGGAAGCCTAAATATGTAGAGGTTTTCTGGTAGACTCCACGAGGGGTCTATTATACATATTGCAGGCTTTATAATGCTAATAAAAACCCAAGGAAGAACATTATTAAATATAACATATGTAGTCATTGACAACCAAACAGAAACATGTATTTTGTGCATTGCTGTGCACTAACTAGAGTCCTCCTAGATTAGGGCTGATCACAAGCACTGTGAAGATAGATAGATAGACAGATAGACAGACAGACAGATAGATAGATAGATGAGAGAGGTGATAGATAATAGCATTCACTTATGGAAACTTTAATCAATCTTGCTGAACATTCATCACAATTTAGCTACCATGTATACTAAATTAGGGAGTTAGAACTGCTTGTTTAAGGGCAAGCATCCACCTCCAGATTTCAATATGCTTAGAAGCCATATTGTAATCCACGAGCCACTATAATTGCAGAAGAGGCAATATCTTATTGCAATCCCTGCTCTGTAAAATAATAAAGTTCTGTCATGAGAAATTGGGCTAAATACACAGTATTTGAAGCTGTGTATTATGAATCAAGTGCATGTTGCAGCATCTGACCAGGCAGTTTAAATTCCTCTAGTCCTAGATTAATCAACCCATGCCAGTAGGTCAATGGATCCTGGAGACAAGAAGGTCAATGAGAAGATTTCTCTCCCTGAGATGCAGAGTGGATTTTTAGACTACAAAGTTGTGGCACAGGTAGCTATGTTGCCATGTGTGGCAGAGACACTTACCCAAAGCCTGAAGGAAGCAAAACTTGCTCAAGTGATAGCCATCTGAAAGCCAAGAGGGCCTGCAGATTCCAGAGTGTATGGTGATACATCTGTCTTCTGCACTGCAGCTTCCCAGCCTCAGAGATACCCTGCATTATAGGGAAAAGAGAGGCAGGTGTGATGTAGGTGGGCCATCCTTTTGTTCTACTTTCCTTTTTCCAAACTCTATTGAGTAGTTGAGAAGGGCTTACAGAACTTCTGCACATGGCTATCCCAACTGCTGCCCAGCTGCCAAATGGTTGAAAGGGTCCAGCAATATGAGGCTTTCCTTGAAGACCGCATAATCAGTCATACCATTGCTTTTTGGAAGCTACTGTTGGTCCGAAAAGCAATGGTATGACTGATTATGGGTACACCTTGGTTCATTTGGATAACATCTCTACTTGGCAAGCTATTCTGGTTGCCTTGAATTCCAGGGTGGAATTCTAGGTACTGGTCATCAATCTGTAAAGCCCGTCCTAACTAGATGACCTGGTTATCTGCAGAATTGCCTCTCTTCATTTCAGTTATGTCCACCCATCCTATTAGATCCTGAAGAGTGGGCCTGCTCCAGGTCCCATTGTTAAATGATGTCAACTTCTGCAACCTCAGAGATGTGCCCTTTCCTTGACTGCAACTGTCTTGTGGAATAGTATCCCCCTGAAATCCACATAGCCCTGACACAGTTGTCATTTAGGAAATCCATTAAAAATAGGATCTTTCAACTGGCTCAGGAGCAGGGTGCTTTATGATCCCACATGGATATTGTTGTTTTAGTTCTTGGTTGCTAGTTGTTTCCTTCCCAGAAATAGTAATGTAGATTGTTTGCTTGCTTTTTGCTATTTTCTACTTGTTGTATTGTTTTAATATGATGCAAGTCACATAGAGTTGCTTGGATTATTCAGGCAGGTTTCAGGTTGATGAGTGAAGGAATAAGTGAAGGAATTAATGACTACAAACACATGGAGTATTATATCGTTTTTGCCTCAATTGTGTTCTGCCGAGTCCTGGCAATTGATAAAGAAAGGCCAGTTTAGTAGGAGCTCATGTCATTGGCAACAACTGCCCAGCTTGTGTAATTCAGAGTCAAGGATGGTTATAAGCTTACACCACTGGCCTTCTCCTAGTAGGCACAGAATCCTGTTTTAGACTGACCAAACACATAGCAGCAAGTTGCAACAGATTTAATGATGGGATTGTAATTCAAACAACAAAGAAAGCAGGTAGAATGCTCAGGTAAGCAATCACAGAGAAGCTCCAAGAGAAACTCAAGGAAGAAGAGATCTTGGTGGAGAGCCAGGGTGCAGTGCCAATGCAGGTTGAAGCTGAGAATTCCAAAATTCAGATGAGGGCCCACAGAGTCCAGTCCAGGACCATAGTCATAAGAAACAAGAGGTAGGGCTAGAAGGCATGGGAAAATGGAGTGAGGCAGCAGCAGGGAACTCTACTGATCTCTGTAAGTCTAGGATTCAAACACTCAGGGAGATCTGCAAGCCCACCCTAGCTGTAAAGTCTCTAGTCTGATAGCAGAACACAGTTCCTGTGTTGGAGAATTATTTCCAATGGGGAACAAGGTCCTGGCAATTGCTCCTAAGGCTGACAGGTCATTGGATCAGGTCTTTCATCCTCTATCTCAGACGAGTCAGAGAAGACTATACACTCTGGGAGAGACTTTAAAGTACATACTGTAAGTTGGATCTTCTTTGAACTGCTTCCAAATTGGGCAACTTCATCAGATATTGTAGCAAATATTCCAGATTGGTCAACTTCAGCAAGACTTGCAGATTACGAGCTGGAGGTGTCCATTCTGGGGCCCCATAGTTCACCCTGCAAGTTTTCCTGATTGTGCATCTTCAGCAAATCCTGAAGGCAACCCCAGAGCTACCTAACTTAGAGGCCCTTTGGCTAATACTCAGGGACAAGCCTAAAAGGAGCCATTTGCTGTAGCCCTAGCACAAGATTATTAGATTATTAGAGGTGAATCAATGTGAAGAAGCCACTGGTGAATATGTGTCTTTTCACTTAGACTTCTTAAGCAGCATTTCCCATCTAGTGCTTTTCTACTTTGAATGGCAAACTCTAAGAGGAAGGAAGGAAGGAAGGAAGGAAGGAAGGAAGGAAGGAAGGAAGGAAGGAAGGAAGGAAGGAAGGAAGGACCTATCTGTTTACTGTAACCTACCCTGCTTTCTCTTAGCAAGCCTACAGTAAAATACAGTAAAATGTTTGAATTAAGTCTTCAAGTAGAAAGGAGAAAGTCCACCAAAACTGGCCATGGTCTTACACAGATCCTTTTGCAGTACACTTCCATTTCCAATTTGAACTTCTACTGATGGACCCAGAGTGGTTTTGTCTACAAGATGAAGTGGTCCACCATAGGACTATCCACATTTTGAATAATTTCAGCTGATGCTTCTGCCCCCTTATCCAGAGGTGTGTCACCCCACTAGGTAATCCAGACCATGAAATCAATTCCACAGGATAGCTACAACTACCTTCACTTTGATTAGCTATCGTAACAGAAACGTGCCAGTCTGATTATGTTATATCTCGTCCCTTTTCTTATACTTCAGTGAATTAGGAAGGTCTCTGTCTGAACTGCTTCCAGATGTTATCTGAGTGTTCTGGACTTAAAAAATGCTTTACTCGGTTTTGCCTAGATAACAGCACCTGCGTATCTCCACAAGGTCATCTTCCTTACTCGCTACATAGTACACGAACATATCATCCTAAGTATTTTAGCCATCCACATTCAGGAATTTGGCTTGTGCTTTTATTGTTCTTAAATGTTGAATAGTTGCTGTTTATTGTTCTAAAATTATTTTAGTGTGCTTGGCTTTATTTCTAATTGTATCATGTTTTGGCTATTTGTTTTGAACTATGTTTTATATGTGCATTTTTATTGTTTTATTAGCTGCCTTGATTGCATTGCATGGATGGAAATGTGGAATACCAATCACATACAGAAATTATTATTACTATTATTATTTCCTCTGAGTTAATATTCTGTGTATATAATAAACAGAGGAGTTATATTCTGAATCCTCAGTTAACATCAATCCTCCATTTGACAGTGCAAAAATAATAATTAAAAAATGTGTTTTTTTCTCCCTATTCAGTATTTCTCAGGCTTTTCTCTGAAAGTCTATATTTACAGCAATATAAAGCTTTTATGCCATTAAGACAAACAATTTAATGCCAAATGAGCTATTGTGAGCCTGGCAGAGGCAATGACATATGAGGAATTATCTTTCCTTGTCTACCATGCCATGCATCATGGCATATAAAAGAACAACTGTTAATGCACATCCAACATTTAGCCATAATTCATCCTTTAGTAATGTTCTCAAATTGTTAATTGAAATCTTTAACCTTGCAGAAGGTTCCTTTCATAACCCTTGGATGATTTTTTTTTTGGTATTGACAAATGGCAAAGCAAGGAGGATGCTGCCAAATCACTATTATCACTAGAACAGTAAAAGTCTGTTCCTCATATTATTCCCCAAAAGATGATTATTCCTTTAGTTATTCTGAAAACCATTTTGGACAAAGTACTAGCAAATATAATGCAGGAAGTAATGATCTATTGATTTATATGTCAGGAAGGGGGGACATTAGCAGATGTTCTAATTGGTTTCTTCCAATATTTGTTTCAGTAAGTCAGTTCTGGCTTTGTTAAAGTGACTCCATCATGGTTAATAATCCAAGCTGGAGTTGTAAAAATATGGAAATAATAATACCCAACTTCCATGTTGTGTTTTTTGAGACCACTTACCTCTAAATGCCCAGCAAGGTGGTAGGACATAGCCAATATTGGCCAGTCTTGAAGATTTCAATAAAATCTGAAGCTTAATTGCTACTTGTATGGAAGTTTACTAGAAAATCCAGGAAAACTGTTGCCAGAGACTTTCACAATGCTTTGAATACAATCCATTTCTGACCATTAGATGCCATGTATTGGCTTAAGTGTTCATGGATTGAAATTTAAAGCTGAATCTGTCAATGGGTAACTGTTTCTGGAATTTGTGACTAGAAACAGTACATACAGGCAAACTGTGTTGATTAGGTTTCCTTAGTGGATAGTGGTAAAAAGAGAAGTTCCCTTCAGCACAAAAAGAACAAGGAATTGTGTCACATGTCTAGCAGCTTACAAGACATGAGTTCAGACATGAGCATGAACTTGAACTGATGTTTTCTAAATCTTGCCCAAGGACCCAAAAGACTAGTTGGAAAATTCCAGATGAGGAGAATTCCACATGGAGTGATGTGAAGCAGAACTTGTGTTTACTCTAAGTTTATTGGGAGATAGCTTGGTCTTCATAAAAAAAGTAAGATTTCTGGATGAAACAATAAACTCCTTCTAGTCAAGCTTGACTACAGTTGACTTCATGAATTCATCTATATAATTTTTTTGGCAATGGTAAGGAAGTAATTTTCTGTTGCCTTCTTTCAGGCTGTTTTTCAACATTCTAGTCTAAACTATTGCCTTAATTTCCTCTGTTGGTCCCTACCCATGTACTAACCATACCAAGTACATCCAAGTACTAACCACACCCAACTCTTCTGCCAAGCCCACACAAGAGGGACCAGATGTGGCCACCTAACTGAGACAGATGTGTTAATGGGTGACTAGAATAATGTATTTTCCATGCTAATATGAATTGTCAATAATGTATTGACCAGCAGAATAAACAGATGAGTTTTCCTAGTAACTGACATATCATTAATCATCAGTCAGTTGACCATGACTTAATTTCACAAATGAAGACCAAAAGTTCTTTATGAATTATGTCATACAATTTTTGACAACATATGTGTAATTAAAATTATCAGGAAAGACATGTGATTGCTAGTTTTAATCATTCCAGGATAACAAGCAATATGTCACCACCAAAGTAAACAGATGCAAGTGCTAAACAAGACTTCAAATAGGAAACTTCATTTTAATTAGTCACAAAGAGAGAAAGCTTGGATTTTTTTTCCAGTTACAGGAAGACATTTTGTTATTATCTTTCACCTGCTGGGTACCCCTGCTGCTTCCTGACATTGTATGTAAATTGCCCCAGATTGTTGAAGTGGTATACCTACTGAGATTATCTCTCTTGTGAGCTGATGAAATGTCTGTAATTAGTGAAACATGAGAGAGTTGTCCCGATTTATATATTTTGGGAGGTTGTGATTTTAAGAAGGCTTGGCTATTCCTTGTGACATTTTACTTCCTAACTATGGTTTTACTATGGTGACCTTTTGGGCAGCAATAGATGATGATGATGATATAGTAAGTAATAAAGAGGTACATATGAACAATGTTTCTTGGTCTTTAAAAAAGTGTTAGGCAAATTGATCCCAAAAATGAATATGTGATAAAAGTGAAAGCACAGGTTATTCCTAAAATATTAGTTGTCATATATGCTACGACATACTTGCATATTATATTATGGATGGGTAATGTCCTACCTAAAGAAATAGATTTGCAGTTGGAATGTTCTTCTAAACTTAGCTTTGCAGCTGGATGCTCACTTTACAACCTTTCTGACAATGTCAGATCTCAGTATGATGACACATGAGTTAATTGCATCTAGTCTGAATTATTGCACTAGATCTATTTGGAGCTGCCACTGAAGAGATTTTCAAAGTCACAATTTGTCCAAAGGCAGCTATGAAAATGCAAATGGATTCTACACTACTAATCATTTTGTTACTGCTGTAAACCATAGAATTGGAGATGGCTTTTAAAGCTCTACATGTAGTATAGGGGTACATCTAGTATACCTTCCTCTAGAGCCTTTTCATGTGCCGACTTGTCCATAAACTACTTCCTGCTAGAGATCAAAGTCTTCTTCTCTAGGTTTTGCTTATGGTGGAAGCTTTTTTTTCCCCTTCCCCTGTGGCTGTTTCTAAACTGGAGATGCAGAAACCGGAAAATTCAGAGTCTGACCTCTTGGTATTTCATGCAATGGAACACACACACACACACACACACACTCACACAAAAAGACACTATTCTTCACATAGTTAGAGCTTAAAAAAAATGAGGCTAAGGAAGACACATACTACCCATATGGGTGGGAAGGGATATTTTTTCAATGAATGAATGAAATGGAAGTTAAAATTGCTATGTTATCTGGTTTCACACAGATTCATGAAATCCTGAAATATTCTTTTAGTTCTGATACTTTTGAAAATTAGAACTTATGCATTTCTTAATAAAGATTTTTAATGGCTCAAGTCAGGAGGAAGGAAAGCTATTAGAAATTGGTTTCAACTCATAAAATACACATATAGTTTTACAGTTGTGTTCAATAGTCATAACAAGCAAATGTGCATAATAATGATTTAATGATTTCTTTCTTTTCTTTTTTTAATCTTTTCTCTCCCTCCTTCTCTCCTCTTCCTACATCTAGTCACTTTTTTTCTTCTTGACTTACGGATGCTTAAAAATCTCTGATGAAAATATAACCTTATTGGATTTCCCTGCCCAGTTATAGAATATATTAAATTATAAAACATGTAGGTCCCTTATAGTATACTGTGCTATAATGTAGAGAGAAAGACAGAACTTTTCATTCACTTTAAGTATTTGCATCAAGAATTATCCAGCAAATTTCATGGAGGATGCAAACTTTTGCATGTTAAACACACACACATTCAAGTGTGTTTTGGGACACATAATTGCTCTGAATAAAGCTGAGAAAAGAAAAGAAAGAATGGAGTTTATCAGAGCAATGCAGAAGCAACTCAAGAACTGGAGGTATGGTTCTTGTAAAGGATTGTTCTAGATAGTCCGCCTCAATTCATTTCCAGTTCCACAAAGTGAACTTGAAGAATGTACTTTTTTTTGCTAGGAAATTGTCTTTGTACCCTTAAAAACATCTTCACGTGTTGAGAACATGTTGATACAACTAGGCTTTCCAGAATTGCTCTAGATGAACTCTTTGTAGACAGGATCAAGGTCACAGTATGAAGCCACTTCTATCACATGGCCATGATGCCTGGCTCCATGACTTCTAGTAAGACTGATGTGTTGCACAAGGTGCAAGAAAGCTATAACATTCCCTTCTAAAGCTTTCATAATATTTTCCCAGCCACCTCTTCTGGAGACAGCTGAATCCCAAGCAGAATCCCATTTTGTCTGAAACTAGCTCAAAAGTTAATTGGCAAACTTACAGTGTAGCAAGTGCTCAGACCAATACCCCAACATTCTCAAGTCTCCTGCTAACCCTTTGCGAGTGACATCAGTAGAGGTCTACCTCACCCAGCCTGTCCCTTATGTCCATGATAAGCCCAATCATCCCCTAATAAGCCCCTTCCCCGTGAAGTTGCCATAAGTCCAACTTAGTGATTGGCATGACTGACAGTGGTCTGATCACATGGGTCACCTTGAGCTGAGGACAGACAAGTCAATCACTGAAACCAATACATTCCTCCTTCCCATTTTGTTTTAAACAAGGAATCCCTGAAAGGTTTTTTTAGCATTTCTCCTCACCAACCACATTTGGAGTAAATATGCAACGTATGTGAGTTGATGCTAGGGATGATATCACACACAGGGGATGGAGGTGGAAAAAGAGGTCCTAGAATATTTTCTTGGTTGGTAGGCAGAGGGTCTTCCCCATCTCTACCCCCTTCCTCTCTCTGCTCTATTATTATTATTTTTTTTGAGTCTGTTGCTGTGTTGCTAATTCTTTGACAATAAGCTATTTGAGTTAAATCTTTGCATGCAGTATATTCCTCTATTCTTCAGGTATCAAGTAATTTGTATAGATGAAAATCCAAAGAGTTTGTGGCTCTTCGCTATATAAAAGCAGTGCTGTACAACATTAACACAGTTGAATCAACCTGACCAAGGACTGAAAATTAGAACTGCATCTTGGTGAAGGTTTTGTAAATCACAATGAAGGCATTCTGTCTACCCAACCTTGACTGAATAAAACTCAATCTTAACTTGCCTTATTTGATCAAGATTCAGGATTTTTTTTTTTTGGCAGGGGGCTTTACAGAATTGGAGCACAATACACACACACAGATACACACACACACACAGATACACAGACACACACACACACACAGAGACACATACACACATACAGTATCCATCATCTAAAATTATGGATACAGTGCTTTTGCATTTACCATGCAGCTTTTTTGTTTGTTTGTTTTTAGCATTTTCAGGGGATGTAGAAAGAAAATTCCAACAACCTAAGAGACGGCTTTATACATGGACTTCACCAGATGGACAACACCGAAATCAGATTGATTACATCCTTTGCAGCCAAAGGTGGCGGACATCTGTACAGTCGATAAAAACAAGGCCTGGAGCTGACTGTAGTTCAGATCACGAACTTCTTCTTGCACAATTTAGGATCAGACTAAAGAGATTAGGGAAGACCCACAGATCAGCTAGATATGAGCTCACTAATATTCCTAAGGAATATGCAGTGGAGGTGAAGAATAGATTTAAGGGACTGGACTTAGTAGATAGGGTCCCGGAAGAACTATGGACAGAAGTTGGCAGCATTGTTCAGGAGGCGGCAACAAAATACATCCCAAAGAAAGAGAAAACCAAGAAGGCAAAATGGCTGTCTGCTGAGACACTAGAAGTAGCCCAAGAAAGAAGGAAAGCAAAAGGCAACGGTGATAGGGGGAGATATGCCCAATTAAATGCAAAATTCCAGAGGTTAGCCAGAAGAGATCAGGAATTATTTTTAAACAAGCAATGCGCAGAAGTGGAAGAAGACAATAGAATAGGAAGGACAAGAGACCTCTTCCAGAAAATTAGAAACATTGGAGGTAAATTCCAGGCAAAAATGGGTATGATCAAAAACAAATATGGCAAGGACCTAACAGAAGAACAAGAGATCAAGAAAAGGAGGCAAGAATATACAAAAGACCTGTATAGGAAGGATAACAATATCGGGGATAGCTTTGACGGTGTGGTCAGTGAGCTAGAGCCAGACATCCTGAAGAATGAGGTTGAATGGGCCTTAAGAAGCATTGCTAATAACAAGGCAGCAGGAGACGACGGCATCCCAGCTGAACTGTTCAAAATCTTGCAAGATGATGCTGTCAAGGTAATGCATGCTATATGCCAGCAAATTTGGAAAACACAAGAATGGCCATCAGATTGGAAAAAAACTACTTATATCCCCATACCAAAAAAGGGAAACACTAAAGAATGTTCAAACTATCGAACAGTGGCACTCATTTCACATGCCAGTAAGGTAATGCTCAAGATCCTGCAAGGTAGACTTCAGCAATTCATGGAGCGAGAATTGCCAGATGTACAAGCTGGGTTAAGAAAAGGCAGAGGAACTAGAGACCAAATTGCCAATATCCGCTGGATAATGGAAAAAGCCAGGGAGTTTCAGAAAAACATCTATTTCTGTTTTATTGACTATTCTAAAGCCTTTGACTGTGTGGACCATAACAAATAGTGGCAAGTTCTTAGTGGTATGGGGATACCAAGTCATCTTGTATGCCTCCTGAAGAATCTGTATAACGACCAAGTAGCAACAGTAAGAACAGACTACGGAACAACGGACTGGTTTAAGATTGGGAAAGGAGTACAGCAGGGCTGTATACTCTCACCCTACCTATTCAACTTGTATGCAGAACACATCATGTGACAAGCTGGCCTTGAGGAATCCAAGGCTGGAGTTAAAATCTCTGGAAGAAACATTAACAATCTCAGATATGCAGATGATACCACTTTGATGGCTGAAAGTGAAGAGGAACTGAGGAGCCTTATGATGAAGGTGAAAGAAGAAAGTGCAAAAGCTGGCTTGCAGCTAAACCTCCAAAAAACCAAGATTATGGCAACCAGCTTGATTGATAACTGGCAAACAGAGGGAGAAAATGTAGAAGCAGTGAAAGACTTTGTATTCCTAGGTGCAAAGATTACTGCAGATGCTGACTGCAGTCAGGAAATCAGAAGACGCTTAATCCTTGGGAGAAGAGCAATGACAAATCTCGATAAAATAGTTAAGAGCAGAGATATCACACTGACAACAAAGGCCCACATAGTTAAAGCAATGGTGTTCCCTGTAGTAACATATGGCTGCGAGAGCTGGACCATAAGGAAGGCTGAGAGAAGGAAGATCGATGCTTTTGAACTGTGGTGTTGGAGGAGAATTCTGAGAGTGCCTTGGACTGCAAGAAGATCAAACCAGTCCATCCTCCAGGAAATAAAGCCAGACTGCTCACTTGAGGGAATGATATTAAAGGCAAAACTGAAATACTTTGGCCACATAATGAGAAGACAGGACTCCCTGGAGAAGATGCTGATGCTAGGGAGAGTGGAAGGCAAAAGGAAGAGGGGCCGACCAAGGGCAAGGTGGATGGATGATATTCTAGAGGTGACGAACCCGTCCCTGGGGAAGCTGGGGGTGTTGACGACCGACAGGAAGCTCTGGCATGGGCTGGTCCATGAAGTCACGAAGAGTCGGAAGCGACTAAACGAATAAACAGCAAGAAAGAAAATGATGTATATATGAAATTGCAGAATTTGGTTATAAAGTACATGCATGAATGTATGTATGTGTATCTCTCTCTCATATATCTATCTATCTATCTATACATACATACATACATACATATACATATATATCCTTGTGTATTTTAAAAGCCAAAGCCTATGCCGGAGGTGTGAAAACCAGTAGAAAACTAAATTCCTATCTGAGTGTTGTCAGGGGATTAGAAGGACATAATTAATCACTGATAAGCCACCTAATGTAATAACATTAAATGAACTCTGCCTACAGTATTTACAGTAGTTTCTCTTTTACAACTCAGCTTATTTGAAATTGGGAAGTTCATAACTAAATTGTAGGTGTGTTAGTGCAGATTGCTTCAATTAATTTTAGAATTTATCAAGGTTAAACTCTTCAAAAATTTCTGGACAAGTTTTAAACAAAAATATTTACTGTAGCAAATTAAAACTGAGATCTTATTTGTCCTGACTTCAGCATAAACATGAGCAAACATGTTAGCCTTTTTTCAGAATTTATTAAAATTTCTGATGTACAGTACATACACACATTATAAAAATCTCATTTTTTGAACATCTCTCTCCTGCTTTTCTTCTGCAGAGATTTTTGTGGCCAGTGTGACCAACTTCAGAAAAGAAGCCTTTGCATACAGGACTGTGCCCGTGTTGGCTTTTCTCCTCTTTGCTGGTGCATTATTTGATGAACATACAAATGTCTGCAAAAAGCCAGCATGATTTGAACTTATTCAACATGAGCTTAGATAGGCTTCAGGAGCATCCATATGAAAACATTCCATTTTTAATAACATCTTAATGTGCCTGGTGTTTTAGAGTAAGCTAGTTGAGAACTGAGCTTCATCTCTGCTTCTTATAACCATATGAAATGGACACAGTGGATTAGTGTGATATAGATGTAGCATGTAATTTTTATTTAGAATTTCCATAATTTCTTCTCAATGCAGTGAAGTGAATACTTTGTAACTGGTGGCAGAAGTTAGAACAAAACATGATGCAGTTTGGGACCCCATGTAGGGACATTCAGAATGGTCAAAACCACTCCAGAGATGTTTTTCCTCATATATTTTGTACATAATAAACTCTGTTGAGTCTATTTGGTAAAACTAGATAGAGTATCATGAGTAGGCTGACCATACATCCTGTTCTGAATGGGACAGTCCCGTTTTTTTAACATTTCCAGACAGTCCTGTCATTTTAATATAAATGTCCATTTGGTCCCATTTTCTTAAAAACCTTACTTAAAAATTTGAAATTTCCCGCGAACCTGTCAGAATACAGTCTGACTTTGAGTGGAAGGAGGGGGAGCTCAGCAGAAATGGCAGGAAAAAAGCTGCAGAGCTCAACTCAGCAAACAGGATCAGCTGATAGGCAGTGATCAAATGGTGAGCCGATTGGCTCCTGCCTTGAAACGGCAGGAAGAAAAGAATGTAAAAGCACAGCCAGAGGAGGAATGGCTTGTCGGGGACAACCATTCACTAGACTCTCCAGCCCAGCCTTGCTTCTTGCAAATGAAGGAATCCAAAGATTCCCAGCCTGAGAAAACCAGAGAAGTTCCTACCTGCCGATACAGCCCGTCACCCAGCCCTGCCCCATTTTGCCATCCCAATGTCCTGTTTTGCCATCCCAATGTCCCGTTTTTGTCTCAAGGAAATATGGTCAGCCTAATCAAGAGAGGTAGGTGAAAACAAAACAAAAGGCAAATGTTCAGATGAAAAAGTCAACAAAGAAAGTGAGAAACTAAGCCAAATCCCTAGTTTCCGTATCTATGTCACATGCAAAACAGTTATGCCCATTCTGCCACTGAAACAGAGAAGCACAAAGTGAGCTCTCCCTCCCACCAACTTGTCTGAGCTGCCACTGTGTTTCCTAACTACCAACCCCTTACCTTTCCCTTGGCACATTTCAAAATGGCTTTCAGTATGCCCGGTGTCTACTGGAAGCCAGTTCATTTATAGAAACAAGCAAACAAAAATAGATAAGATTGGCTGTTAGACTGGCTATGGAGGCCAGGAAATTAGCAGGTTTTCCATTTAATCATATTACTTTCTCATTTTAAGGATTAAGACAAAAAACAAGAAGTACAGAAATCTGGTGGGTGATATGGAAGTGATTCTAAGCACCCCATTGGTGAAGAACCTGGAGAAGCCATTCAAAAGACAAATATTGAAATGGCTGCATTGAAAATGTAGGGGATGACAAGTTGAGATAGTGTTATTACATGAAGTCATCCACTGTGCAGTTTCAATTTTGGTCTTAATGGAGAAAGAGGGTATTCCTACCAAATTATTGTCTCTGTACCTTCCTTTCACCTTGAACACCAGATTATGTTTTATTAATAATAATGGACTGAAGTGTTAGAATATGCATGAAGTTTTCAGAAAGTACAAAGGGACATTATGCAAACTGTCATCACAGCAAAATAAGTTGTGATATTTGTTGTCTTTGGTCTAGATCTTTTGACTTTCATTTAAACTAATTACAGTAAAAAAAACCACATACAAATAATATTAATACTTGTTCAAGTTGCAGAATCCCACCTAGAAAAAATAAGAGAAGCAATATGGATGTGCAGAATAGCCCCAGTCTGATCTGAATTGTTGATTTCATTCCGACTTACTTATTTATTTAATCAATTTATATTGCAGCCCCTCTCACAATTGTGACTCTGGGTGGTGAACGTAGGCTTAAAAACAGATTGGACTGTCAATTCAATCCAATCTGATAATTCAAATTTATTCAGAAAATCACGTGGATATTTCAACCCACTGAATCAATTCAAATGTTTCCATGAGTTCAGCTTAATGATTCAATCAGATATTCCAATCTGATTTGGCGTCAGTTCAGTTTGTACAGTAGATTGACTTGTTAATCAAAGCCAATTCAGAATCAAAGCTTTGCACTGTGCTAATTAGCAAAAGCATTCTCTTTCCATATGTGTATGTTTGTGGGTGTGCATATTTACAACACATGCAGATAGCAAGTGTGTGAGAAAGAGACTTCATTCTGTGAAGGCACAAAAAAAAAAAAGATGGGATGACAAATACAATTCCTATCATATCACGATATTTGCTTGACACTCCAATTTAAGAAAAAACAAAACAAATAAAAGTCTATTGGATTAAATGGAATAATTTAGTATATTGAATCCAAGCACAGATAAAACAACAAGCATTTTTTCTGATTTTTTGAGAAGAGTTCTGAACCGGCATCCTTTGGCTCCAATAGAAACAGAGTAAGAGCAAATTGCTGAGCCAATTCAACACAGATGTAAAAGAAATTTAGAAACGAGAGTCATTTGACAAAAACTGTGAATTAGGGTATTCAGCAAGAACTAATAAAGGCAACTCTCATGTGAATTTGTCTGATAGTTATTGAGAAAAATATGACAGCTTATAACCTTGAAAGATATTACATGTGTATCCAAAAGTGAAGCCAAAATGGAGAAAGATGGAAAAGAAATAAATCTATGTGTGATGCTCATATCTGGGTCTTACATCTCTTCCCGTTAGCAGGAAAGCTATGGGTATAAGTAGATATGTAAAGTAAAATGTAAAGCAAATGGCTCAGTAGAAACATATAAACCTATATTGGATGCAAAAGGATTTATGCCACTATGTAGGATGGCCTGGGGTTGGGGAGGTATGATGCAACATGAATCAGTGGTGATACATACTAGAGTATGTACTACCTTTAGTGAACACTATGGCTTAAAAAGACAAATTAGACAGTGGGGTATTATAACAATATTTTTACACAGAGATCTAGAACAGAACCTACCATGGGGAGTTGTTGGTGTTCTCTGAGCTTGCTTTCTTGCATGCAAATGTCTCATTACCCAACTAGGTAACATAATCAGTGCAGTTGAGTGTGGGGCTTGCTGCCTGTTTATATACAGTGGCTTGCCCTTCCAGTTTTGGTGGGGGTGTGGTTTCCTCCTTGGAGTTTCCTTGGTTAGAGTATCGTTTTCCACCTGATCATTTTTCTGGTGTCGGTCCCTGCTTATCTGCATGCTGGCTGCTAGAGGGGATGTGTTCTAGGCTTTTTGTTTCCTTCCTGTGTTGCTTTTTATGTCTCTTTTGAATGGTGTGTAAATGTGATTTATCAGAGAGCACCAAGAACTCCACAGTTCAACCCTGAGCTACAGATATACTCTTCTACTGGTGCCACCTACCATTTCTGGAGGGCAGTCATGCATAACGTTGGCATCAACCCACCCCCAGCTTTCAGGAAATGCAACCTCTGCCCATGTTTTCCTGCAACACCTCAAAACTAGTATTTTCTACTTTGGGATGGAAGAAAGGATGATAACAGGAACTATTAGCAGCAGCTTCAAAGAAGTAAATTTGGTTCCTAGTTCCTTACAGGCAGAGCAACATCCTGTCTCTCTGACAGGAGATAGTCATCATTCATTGCGAGGGTCCACAGAAGAAGTTTTAAAAAGTCAACACAGCAGCTGGGACTGCATAACTGAAGCCATTCCCCCCTGTTTGGCATGTGTTGCCCCTAATCCAGTGGCTAGAAATTGTTTAGGAATGTGGCCACCAAAATCCTCTGTCCTCAGCTCTACACCACTTGATAGGGAGATAAGATCTGAGTCGCAATATCAGGACAACCTATAGATGGGAATGAAGAGATTCAAGAAACTGTTGCTGTTTCATGGTTGTCCGGATTTCTGCAGGCCAGTTTTGATAGCCCTACCACTACTATGAAAAATTCTAAAGGCTTTTAAAAGCATAATACAAAACTGAGGAGGCAAAACTAGGGGGAATCTATTGGCCATACTGTAACATTGCACCTGTTGTCATTTTCCTGACTGTCATTCAGTCACAGGTGGCTTGATCTTTGATCCACAGTACTGCCTCTTTTATTGCTCTGGCAGCTAGGTCAAGTGAAATTATGATATTTCAGTGAAAATCCTAATTATACACTAGATCATAAAGAGAGTTAGCAAAGAAACTAACTACCCCCTAAACCCACCTGCATAAAGGACTGAATCAGCAACAAATTGCACTTGCTTTATAAGTGAGGTGGCAAATACAGGTGCTATGCAGAAAGCCTGCCTGGAGAGAATGTAAAGAAATGACTCTTTGATTTTAAAGAATGGAGTTAAATAGCTAAAATGACTGTTGCCTCTGCGTGTTCCATAACAGTTATTGAGGATTGCATGATTGAGGAATCAGAAACCCAACCCAAGGCAAAAAGCACTACTTAATGGATTATTGCAAAAGAAACAAGGTTAGGACATGGGTTGACCCAGCAGTTCAGCATTAAAAAAGATAAAGACACCCTCAAGTCAAGCTCAACTCCTGGTGATTATACCGACATACCTATCCAGCTTCAGTAAGGAAGTGGTTTCACACTGCCTTCTTCCAGGGTCTTTTTTATTTTTTTATTTTTAATTTCCAATCTATTCTCCAGCCCTGAGATTTCTGGTGGTGTCTCATTCAAGAACTACCCAGGGCCAATCTTGTTTAACTGTTTTGGGCATCAGCCAGGGTCAGCTATATTGCTGCCATTTGGTTAACAATGTTGTCATCTGGAAACTTCTCTTGGTAATTTGGTTGATTGTATGTGAGAAGAAGGAGGAATAAGCAAACCAACAAAGAGAAAAAAGAAAACCATACTCAGCACACCATGTAGTTGATTGCTAAGGCCTGCAGGCTGGATGGCCCTAACCTTTCCTCCCCAAAGCCCTCTGGGACTTCCAATCTTGGTCTTCAGTTCCTGCTTTGGAGGAGCAGCTTGGTGGTTCTTATGGCTACCACTCATTTTCCAAGGGATGTCTCATCCGGCATCCACTCCAGATTTGGTGTTTGAGAAAGACAGGGCTTTCTGGAATTTAAAAGGTCAAAATTCAAACACTAAAATATTGTATAGTGCTACTTACTACTGTATAGCATACAGTGTTTGACTAGAGAATTCAGCCCTTCTCCCCACTCCCTTGGGAGACAGACAAATCTCACAAGAGAATAAACAAAAGCAAACTGTATTAAAACAGAAACAAAACATTTTTGACATTAAATATGAAAACGCAAACAGTGTGCAAGATTTTGAACACTTTCGCCTTGGCATGACTCTTACTGGAGCACAAGAACTCTCATTCCAGTCTGATAGATCAGGAAAAAGGATGACTGGGTTGACGTAACAAACAATTGTTTAATTTCAGGTTAATGTAATGTTAATTTTAGATGTGTATTTGTGTATGAGAGAAAGAATATATTTCCAAGCCAAAATATATGCTCTAAATGCATTCACTACCTTATCAGGATAAATTGGAATTCCATTTTTGCCTAGAAATGCTTTCCTGAGCGACCAATCTTCGCTGCTCAAGATACTACAAGATACTTATTTTTTTATCACAGTTTCTAAACTGAGGACAACCTTTACACTAGCTTGATTTAATAGTCTACCCTCAGTTGTCCTGGTAGGATAATACAAGAAAGTGCCATATGCCCTTCGATTATGTCCATGTGATAGAAGTGATATAGAATCTATTGCTCATGTGTTATTGTACTGCTGGTTTTATATGGACATGTTTTTAATCCATTCAGTCGTGTCCAATTCTCAGAGACTGCCTGGACAAGTCCCTGCAGTTTTTTTGGCAAGGTTTTTTTTAAAGTGGTTTGCCATTGCCTCCTTCCTAGGGCTGAGAAAAAGTGACTGGCCCAAGGTTACCCAGCTGGCTTCATGCTCAAGTTGGGACTAGAACTCACAGTTTCCCAGTTTCTAGCCTGATGCTTAACCACAACACTAAACTGGCTGTCATATATGGACATTAGATACTGTTTTATTTCCCTCATTTGATAAAATATCCAAATTGTTCCAACGTACTTTACATGCAACTCCTCTCATCTGATCTGACATGGTCTATCTCTATGGATGTTGCCAAATGTCTTTATGCTGCTAGTAAAATCATATTAGGGTGATTGTTCCTCGAGCTTCACTATTATGGAAATTTTAACTCTTTCTTCCCAACTTATACATATTAGGTCTAATCACTAGTTTATATCTGTAGATGCAGAAATATAGATTTAAAGGGAATTATAGAGTGATAATACTAGTACTAAAATTAATAGAAGTTTTACTTTGAAGAGTTACAGTATCAGTGGAAATAAACATTTCACTACTTCGGTCTAATCAAATTGTTGTCTTGATTGTGCAATGCTATGCTGGTCACAATCAAAACAAAGATTTGATCAGTTTATCCTTAGACTGTCCTCTTCAACCTCCTTCCTACAGATAGGGTGCTTCTTTATACTTCTCTTTTCCTTTATGATCAAGAATTCACAGAGATTCAGGCTTTGATTTCATTCATTTATTTATTCATTCATTCCATCCTCAGTTCACTTCTCTGTTTGGATTTTAAGCACCTGTCCAGATATTCTGAATGTGTGTGGCTCCCAGGCACATGTTCACCTCTACATTTTAGGTGCAAGAGAGCATCAATGGAGAGAGGGGCTGCCTTGACTTCCTGTTTGTTTCCAAGAGGCATCTGGTATGAGAAGGAATTCTGTCTACATGGCCTGATCCAGTAGGGCTATTCTCATATTCTATTCACACGAGTATGCTCTGCTAGATAAGACTCCAGTGAATGAATTGAAGAATTCCAAGCAGTTATCCCAAAAAGTTTCCTAAAATATTTCCATATACTATTTTTTAAAAAAAGAAATAAATCACCAAATAACGTTGTACTGAATAATCTGATAATCCAAATCAAACTGAATATGTATGTATGTGTATATGTATGTATGTGTGTGTGTGTGTGTATGTATGTGTGTGTGTATGTATCTATCTATCTATCTATATCCTACAGCAGAATCTTTCACAGAGTTGCCTGTGGTTATAACACTGCAGGTGCCACTCCTGAATTGTACTTACACTTGCAAATGCTGGAAATGCAAAAGAAACTAATGCATAGTTATACCCATCACAAAGAAGAAATAGTTCTTGCAGAGAACAGATACCAGAGGCTCTTATGGTGCTCGGTTTTGATTAGAATTGCCATCTTATAGGGATAGCAAACTGTATTTTGCTTGCTAGCTTAAGAATTATGAAGGCTTAAAAATGTGTTAAGGGATTCCCCCTCCTTTTATTTTAGTACATCATTAAAAAAAAAAAAAAAAGACTCTAGCCAAAGCTGAGCCATTCAAATACCATTGATTCAATAAGGAAGTGTTAAGTGCATGCGTCCTGAAACTCTAACTCCACCACAGCCCCTTGTGATTAGACCAAGCTCATTCTTTGAACTTTAAGGATTAACATTTGGAGGGGTGGATGTATTAGCTGAAGGCAGTCTTTTTTTTTTCTCCATTTGATATGCTGGAAATGTCAAAAGCAGTGGCATGGTTTATAGTTATAGTGTCCTCATTATAACTAAAATAACATCCATAATAACTCCTAAGCATAGTGCTCGTTCAAGAAAAAAAAAACAGAAAATACTAGATAAAAGGTATCATGCTCCTTTCATGCTTCCCTGGAGTCCTGCAAATAAACAGAAGCATGGTACAATGGACAGACTTGCACATAGTTTTCCAAAATGAAAAGGCACACTTTGTTAGATACCTTCTAGCTGGAGAGACAGGGAGAGCCATTTTCAGCCAGGTCAAGAATAGATGCAGAAAGAAACAGGGGAGAAATGTAAAAGCACTCAATTCAGAGTGATAAAAATAAAATAAAATGGGAGTGAGGATATTCCCTCTTTGGTTGCTCTGGGCTTGAGTACTAGAATGGATGGATATTGAAATTGTAAGGAAAAAGAGCCTTCAGAATAAGGCTAGCTTGATGGCAAAATAGAATTGAGATGATGTTCTTGTCTGATGGAGGGAAACAGGCAGAGATGACCATACAATCCTCAGTAATAAAGCAGTGAAATTCATAATATGTACCAGGCAGAGAAATCCCTCTACTTTTCTTTCTACCAATTCTCATCTGGTTGGTTGAAAGAGAAGGGAATTTTGAGAAGAACTCATGGTTGGGATGTAGTATTCTTGTACTAATTTAATTTAATTTAGTTTAATTTAATTTAATTATGAGCTGGTCAAGTAATGTATATGTAAAACTTCCTTAGGAATCCAAAAGGAAATCAAAGATGAACCAATGACAAAACATGCAAATGATGTGACTTACATACATGGGACATTTGCATGGTCACCTCATTGAATGTGGGTTGCTATTCTGGCACTGTTGAAGTTGGTTGCAGATACTGTTGACATGTCCTGTCTTTTATTGTATTATTCTCAATCTAGTGCTCTGCAGCCCCTGGATTTTGTCACTTTACTTTCATCACTAAAGGGAAATCCTGCCCTTGAAAAGTTATTGGAAAATTTGTTGGAGAATTTCTTCTTCCCCTGGAGAAAATCAGAGAAATCTTCAACACAATTTCTCTGTCCAAATCTAGTTATTTGAAAATTTGAAAGGCAATTTGTGTTCAGCTCCACTTGCAGTGGATAATCCCAGGCTGTCATGTCCCCTGTTGCAATGTATACATTCATCACAACAGGGAACATGCCTTCCCGGGGAAAGGGAGGAAGGAGGAAGGAATCAGTGATAAACTTATAAGCACTGAAAGTCAAATGCAAATAAAGGATAAAGGAGACATATCTTTGCCCTGACCTGAAAAGCCATCATCCTATCTCCCGGACATCTCTGCATTACCACGGGGAACACACCTGCTCCGGACACAGGAAGAGGACAGAGGCAATCAGCGCTAATCCCCCTGATCGCCCATAGAGACTCCGGATCAGGACTCTGGGACAATGGGGGGTGGGGAAGGATCAGGTCCGCACCGCGGGTATTTACCGGCTACCTCGCACGCCATGTGCTCATTCCCGTCTTTTTCCGTGCATGCATTCTATTCCTAATAAACCAGAAATTCTTAGCCCTAGCTAGTGAGTCTGCATCTCTTTGGGAATAAGGCAACCATCACACGGGCAATATGAACGGAAGGGCTATATCCTGCTCATAATCTAATTGCGAGTGTCCCATAGGCACTTTGCTAATGACAGTACAGAGACAGCATGTTGGGCTAGATTGGATTTTAATCAATCCAGTATAACTTTGTTTATATTCTTAGCTAGAATTAGGATGCAATTTATCTGCTGTAGTTGCAAGATGCTTTCACTAAGAAGTAGGTTGGTGGCCATAAACTTCCTTCTGCCACAAAGAAATTTGCCAGGACTGACTTATATCTCCAGGTTTAGGAATAAAGTGCAATTCAAAGACTTCATTAAAAAAGAGATAAAGGGGATATTTATCTGACCAGAAATACCAAAAATTGGGTAAAATAGCAAATAGCATAGAAGAGAAAAATACAATTCAAAATGATCTTCATAAGTCAAATAAATGGTCTGAAAACAACAGAATGAAATTGTACAGAGACAAATGTATAGTTCTTCACTTACAAAACAGAAATCAGCACTGTAATAGGCTGTAGACTGCCTAGCTTGATCATAATACTTGTGGAGAAAAAAAAAAACAGTCTTAGAATAGTAGTTATCTACAAAGTGAATACGAGTCAACAGTGTGATGCAGATACAAAATTAAAACTAATGGCCATTTTATACTGCATCAGCAGAAGATGTTTCCAAATTATAGGAAATAAGATTCCCATTACCATTGAATTCTGCATGATTCTACCTCAGGTATTGTGTCAAGTTCTAGGCATCACACTTTAACAAAGAATCGGACAAGATTCATGGAAGAGCAATCAAGGGACTAGAATTAACATTAAATATCTTTGAAGAAATGTTGAAGAAACTGGGAATGTTGGCCTTGAGGAGAGAAGAATGAGAAAGAATAGGATAGCACAACACAGGAATGTCAAGACACATTCCTTAACATTCCAGAAAGCAAGTCAAAGAATACTGGATTTATTAAACAGCAGGGGGGAAATGGTTCCTATCAGTCAGAGCAGTTCAGCAGTAGAACAAGTTGCATTGAGAGGTGGGCTCCTATTCACTGGATTTGTTCAACAGAAGATAGATAGCTGTGAAAGATGCTTTGATATGGACTATGTCATGGAGTGGGGGTTGACTCAATGGCTACTTGATTCTTTGATTTGATACTCTGAAAAGTGCTATGGTTAATTTTCAAGGTGAGATGAGAAGCAAACTGAAATGAAAATTGTAACTCAATTTTAATATCCTTGGTTCTCCATTACAGGTTTTCTCCCCACACCCCTGAGAATGTCACTGAATTCACTATGGTGTTTGACAGTCTTAGTATTCCTAACAGCCATAAGTTGGAAGATCACATTATCAGGTGCATTGTGAGTTTATTCATTGGCTATGACAAATCCTTCACAGCACTGTGTCTATGGGGATGAAAGACTTCTATATAAGATCCCTAATTTCCTGTAGAAAAGGAGGGATATAAATTAAATCTATCTATCATCTCTATCTATCAGCTGATTCCAATCCCAATTCTTCCATTTTGCAACAGTAGCTACACTTCATATGGTAACAACATAAGCATACAGTCCCACATAGGGAATATTTCTTGCTGATACAATTAATTCCTGATTGTAAGGTATACCAGTATTAGCCATATGTTTCTGTCAAAGTTTTATGTATTTTCAATTATGAGGCTGTGATCTTGGACCATCTATTTTCTTTTTTTATGATTATGACTATTAGCAGGCCAGCTTAGGTTAGAACAAATGAATGAAAATGGGTTTTCTCACCATTGTCATTCAAGAACAAAATAACACCCAAAACATGATTAAATATAATAAAATAAACCAATGCATATAATAGCACACTTTATCAAATAAAATGGTAGCTATACCCAAGCTTTTATATAATTGGTCCAAAATGATTCTCACTGGCTTTTTTAACTAGTGCATACTAGCTAAAAAAACACCTCATGGGGAATTAACTGTTGAACCAACTAGTCATGAACATCCTTTAATATTTATAGTGTACATTTGTATTTACTATTAGGCACGGGGACTAACAGCAGTGGCCAATGAAGTTAACAGCTTGACTTGAAGGAGATTTTACTTTAGCTAGAGATTGAGATCAAAACTGAGATACATTGCTGTTGTTGTTTTTATTATTATTATTATTATTATTATTATTATTATTATTATTATTATTATTATTATTTAAATGTATATGACGACTGACTCCCAATGACTCTGGGAAATGATAAAGAATGATGAGAAAGAGATGAGAAAGAGACTCCTATCTTCATCAGGATACCTCAGATATTTCATAACCATATTGGTAATGTTGCCAAGAACTTGCACAAATTTGCACAACCTTGTTTGTAATTGGAGACCTTAGATGTACATTCCAACAAACATGAGGGCAACTTCAATGTAATTGAAGGCAGGGCAGAGATGAGATAGAAATGTGCATCTGCATCTTTCCCCCCATCAACCTATACTTTCCTATTGGTTAGAGAGTTAGAATCTTAGTATATCTAGTGGACCTCATTTGTCATTAGTAACTTTTAGCATCTTCATACCATCACCAAGCTATAGAGATTTGTCCACTATAGAGATTTGTCTACTAAGTAGCTGAGTCTAAAGTCCTTGAATATGATTTAAACTTGTGAAGGATATTTTCCCACTAGTGGCTCATAGAATTTCTAGAGTCATCCAGCCTTCATTCTGCCAAAATAACTGAAACAAGGACAGACTTTATATCACCTTAATGTTGGCTTGGTGATGGTATGAAGATGCTAAAAGTTACTAATGGACAAATGAGGTCCTCTAGAGATACTGAGATTTTGACTCCCTAGCATATGCATGTGGTAGAAGCTAACTGTGGTTTGCAAGGATATAGTGAAAGGTATTGGTTTAACCTAGTTTTAGCTTCGTCTCTTACTTCAGGCCTTTTATATTGCTTGCTTATTAGCATGATAGGTAGGCATGTACTGTAAGTTAAAAAAAAACAGCCTTAAATGAATAAAAACTTAGGACAATGTCCTATTGAATAAGAATTCTGCACTTGATATTTGTGCGCAAAAATTATATGACAGCGATATGCATACCAACTTCCTATGCCAGTGCAAATCCATATAGACAATGTTCTGTATATAACCACCATGAAGATTTGTGATTTTAATTATATCAATGAACCATATTTTTCAACCATTCTTAATAAAAGTTGATATGAATGTTGTAACTCCAGACTATTTCCTTTTGTAATAACAGTGGCACTGTTGATATCATTGCAAAGTGCTTCGTGAAATATAATAACATTTCTCAAACAACAACAACAATCAAATGTCTACATCATTAGTTTGTCCATAAATAGATATTTTATAATGGGATTCTTGGGATTGATTCCTTTAATTAAAGCATCTTATTTGTTGCATAGTCTTTAAAATGATCTGATACCCACTTATTCTAGAGATTTCCTTTGTATTAATGCATGTTGAACAAAGATTAGCAGTGACATACTTCTAATGAATGTTCAGATGAATTAGCAGAGTTCACATGACTGCAACGGAATTTATTTTGTCACTAAAATGTCATTGTAGCCAACATTTCATCTTAATTAAACAAGTGACCATAGACCACCTAGCTCGCTATTAAAACATCAAGTCCATTTATAGTAAATATAAGTATGCTTAATTGCACTGATGATTTCCTCTTTGTTAGCAGGATTAGTACCTTCCACATTATCATAATCTCTTTGCAAAAACAATCAGTCATCAGTTTAATAGTTCAAAGGGTCTTTTGGAATTCTTCACCAATTCTATGGGCAAAGAAATTAGTTAGATTATTTTTTTCCAGAGGAAAGGAGAAATTTTTCAAATATTTCTCAAGGAGAGGACTCTTCCTAAGTGGCAAGAATTGCACCACTACTAAAAAGGTAGAAGGGGAGAATTTCCTTGTTGGTATATTTCATCATCATCATCATCATCATCACCACCACCACCACCACCACCACCACCACCACCACCGCATTGGGTGCAATTTCTGGAGCACCTCTTGAATACCCTCAACATTGACAGAATCACCACCAGTCAATTACAAAAGGCAGCTTTACATGGAACTACTTAAATCCTGTGATGGTACCTTTAACACCATCAAACAACAACATCCCAGGTCCTTGGGAAGGACTCAATAGGTAGATAAACATGCCAAATCCAGTCTAAACATCTGGCTGACTGTGCAACCAACCATAATATTTTTATTGATTTAAAAAAAATAATAATAATAAAAGACAATACAAATTAAATCAGAAAGGAAAAGAAAAATAAAGAAAGAGAGAATGGGAAGTGCAAGAGAAAAAAAAAAGGAGAAACAGGAAAAATAAGGAAAAGATAAAATAAATATTTAAAGAAGTGATTTCTGATCTTCATCACAAGTACAATGTGATGAAGTAGTAATTCTTCACCCCCTATAAGGTTACATGCAAGTATCTCTTCTTCCCATAACCCAACCCTTATCCATATGCAAATTCATAAATCATTAACATCTCAGACCCGGTGTCGGCAAAAAGATCAGTGATAAAATCAAACAGATCAGAGCAGGGTTGTTATTTTTTTTTCTTTTGCATTCATTGTGCTCTCTCATGGAAGAAACCGTGAAAAGGAAGAACACTCGAGAACCACTTTCTGCCTTTCCATTATGGCTTCAGTTACATACTTTCAGTATTTTCAGCTGCTGGTATGCATCAGATGCCACAGTGTGGCAACTGTGGGCAAGGAACAGACTTCAGTAACACACTCTGTGGCTGAGCGCCTATTATTATGGAAGGAAGTGACTAAGTATACATAGATGTACAGAAGACTGCAAAGAGATTAAAACAGTCTGGCAATAATCCATGAATTTACAGATTGTGGATAGATTGTAGCCAAGAAAAAGCATTGAACAGAGATTCAGGAAGTTCTTAATTTAGCCTGACTGTGTGACTTCATTAACTCACTCTATGACTGAGAAAGCAGTTAGCCATATTAGAATACAAACTGAAATCTCCCTCTAGCAAAGAAGGAAAAGTAGATGGAGAATCTGGAGGACAGGGGAATGGATCTACTCATGTTCTCAACAGATAACATTAAATATCCCAGAGGACTACTAAAGGTTTGGCTGTGGTCAGTGACTCCTTGTGGAAAGGGAAAATGTGATCAGCCTTGAGAAAATCATTGGTTTGTCCCCCACTTAAAGGAACTGCCTTGGATCCAATATCTATAGATAACTACCACCTATATCCAATCTTCCATTTGGGGGGAAGGTTTTCTAGAGTTGCTCCTTTACAATTATAAAGGAGACTGGAAGAAGTGAATTATTTGGATCCCAGGTAGTCAGAATGAAGGCATAGGTATGAGACAGAAACAGTGCTGATTGTTCTCGTAGATGCTTGTGGTGGAACCTGAAAGAAAGGAGTGTAACCATCATTGTCTTGCTGGACTGTTCAGTCACTTTTGATATGTTGACAACAGCGTCCTTATGCAAGGTTTTGGAGTTGGGGGACACTATGTTGTGGTGGCTTCCTCCCTTTTTAAATGGACAGGTCCAGTTGGTGTTTTTACTGGGACCGGTTGAGCCCTTCAACAGTCAATGGGGAGGGGGGTAGTCCTCAGCCTTTTCCCCAATTCTGTTTAACCCCTACATGAAGTCCCTGGGTAGGAAATCCATTTGTTGGGGAGGAAGTATCATCCTGGATGGGGGAAATGGGCTCAAGAACAAGGCAGGGTACCTGTTAATTCAGGAGCTTACTAGCTGCAGGATTATACCAACTTTGACTTTCAACAGGGTTCCACTTCTGAGTTCTTACTTTCCCCGTTCATGCATGACCCAAAGAAGAAAGGCATTATATTGTGACATCCTCTTCTCTGTACTGCCATTCACACCCACAGTCTAAATGCCATCTCTGGGAACTCCATTCAGATCCACTCTATTTATGGTGTCCTAGGAGTGATTTGAGGTCATCTGAAGCTGGGTGCTAAGGGTTAATATATTATTTTGTTATATTATATTCCACTTACACTTAAGAAGCCACACTGGTCCTATGCTTTCTGCTTTGCATTTCTTTTTATTTGTTTGCCTGATTATTCTTGTTTTATGCTGGTCATTAATCAAAAGAAAGATTAAGAAGTATAGTTCAGGGAAATATAGTTTAAGGATGTCCTGAATCTGTAGGCAACCTATACAGGGAACTTAGGAATATTTATATCTGTTGGTGGGTTGTCAAGAGCCCCAAAATGTACCATAAGCAGCAACATGAACACAATTCTTTTGGCACAGTTTTGGAGGTCCTACCTTCTTCCAGTGGTCTTCAGACTCCCTGACTTTCTATTCTTTAATTAAATCCCATGGGAAAACATTATGAAGGAATTCCTCCAATTTCCCCCCCTCTCCTCCAATAATTGTGCTACGATCACAGCTAAGGAGGAATCCTGCCTGTGAAGAATTTCTCATTCCTCTCAAAAAATTGGGTGAAATTGTCCACCCAATTTGTCTGCTTGCAAACTTGGAGAATTTTAAGAGACCATTCATTCCACTACAGCATAACCAATACAAGCTATGAAAAGGATAACACTACCATTCTTTGTTTAAAGTACAACTTTTAGGGGCATCAGGACTTTTAATCAAATAATCTAATCAAATAATTACCTTATCACTGCAATCGTGTCTACTGGAGGATGTGTTGCTGCCATGGTTTTGCCTAGAGCTTTAGAATAAGACTAAAGCTTTAGAGGCTGAGTTTAAAATATATAGGTGTACTTTTATAGACATTTGGGATATGCAATAATGTGTAGCTTTTCCAAGATGTCCTGTATTCAATAAACTTACCAAAGAGATAATCTTCTTGATACAATGGCTTAATTGGACCTCTGGGCCATTGCTGACTGTTTCACAAGCAGAGTAAAAGGTCTGGGGCTACATATGGTATAGAGTGGCAAAATCTTTATGTAAAAGGCCTAGATTGTTATGTAGCAATGACATGACATTCTAAAAAAAGGGACATGGACTTATTTAGTATTTAAAATATTCTTGAGATAACGCATAGGAAAACCAAATTTATGTATACACTAGAAACTTTTTACTCCATTACTTAGAACTGAATACAACTGGAGGAGATCCAGGAACCAAGGGGATTTCTGGTTTCAGAGTACATTATTATTATTATTATGAGGAGGAGGAGGATGCAAGATTCCATTTCTGGTTTAGGATTTGCTTCAGCTGGGAAGGAGGGACTGGCCCAAAGTCCCCAAAGGAGCATCCATGGCTGAGGGGAGTTCCATGCTGGCTGGGGAATTCTGGGAGCTGAAGCCAAGGTTGAGGAACACTGCTCTATACACTTAGCAACATTTTATGCCTAATTCAAAAAAATTGAGTAAGGCTTGGTTACAATGTATGGGATGATCACCAGATGGCAGGAAAGACCACAGAAAATACTCTTTGCTGCCACTGTGTGGTCACGTGAATTTCTGCAGCCCTGTTAGCTATCATTAGGTATGGATGAAATTCATTAAAATAATTAATTAAATAAAATGCCCCTTTCTTTAAACAAGGTTTCATAGGAACCTGGAAATGTTAACATGCCACAGGAAAATGTTAACTATGCTGTCTTTTTTTGCTTTTTCTCCTTCTAACTTCCTGAAAAAGGTCATGTTGCCAAATGAAAGTTCACATGTGGCAAAATTGTAAACCAAATAGCAGGTCATAGCTGATCTTGCCTGACCCCAAACAGCTGAGGCAATGTTGGACTGGTTAACCTTGGGCAAGAAAACAACAGTCGTTTTAGGGGTGCATAATGGTATGTGGGAATGACCTTTGGAGACAGGAGGAAGAGCCGCAGCCAGAGGAACAGTTGGATAAGAGGCAGATGAGTTCACAGAAGGAATGTGGGCATGGCAAACATCTCAGAAGGGACCCTCCCTAGTTTCTTGGGCTGTGAAGGCAATGAGGTGAAATGGACTTTCAGACTTGTAAGGTTCTGTTAATGGAACATTACAATAAAGTAGAATAAGTTCATCTGGACTTGCTTCCTGCCTGGACTACCTCTCAAAGCTGACAGTCTGCAGACTAGATTAGGAAGTTGGGGAAAAATATTCTGGGGGGAAGTAATGGTGGGCCACTTTGTTGATGCTAAGAAAGCTGTCCATATAATCACCTGGATTTCAGCTTGACTTGAGGGTGTCTTTATCTTTCTTTTAATCCTGGACTACTGGCTCAGCTCTTCTCCTGACCTTCTTGTTTCCTTTGCAATAATGCATTAGGCACTGCTTTTTGTCTTGGGTTGGGACTCTGCTGGATTCCTCGGTCATGAAATCCTCAATCAGCAGAGTGACAGTCAATAACTGTTCTAAAGTACAGAAAGGCAACTGTCATTTCAGCCATTGAACTCCATTCTTTAAAATCAAAGAGTCATTACTTTACAATCTCTCCAGGCCCACTTTCTGCATAGCAGCTGTCCTTGCCACCTCACTTACAAATTAAAGGCTATTTGTTGCTCATTCAACCCTTTATGCAGGGGTGTTGTTTTTGCTATGTTTTAGTTTGTTTTGCTTTGCTTTGCTTTTGCTTACACTTTTTTTGATGAGGAGGATATTTTTTTTTTTTTTTTTTACATTACTTCTTAAGGAGTTGAATGAGGAATAAGGGGAGTTAAAGCCTAGTCCACCCTCAGCCAAAGAAGCTCACTGGGTAGCTTTGGGGCAGTCTGTAATGATTGCCTATTCAAAATCACTATCAGACTCACACAAGGCTTTCATGGATATCTGATTTAATAATGAATAGTATGCAGGATCACAAGCAAAGCTGTGAATAGTAAGAGCATGGGATTTCTCCCTGTAAAAACCCAGGCAGTGTCCAGTCCCTCCCCCCAAAGTCAGTACAATTCCATTCCCTGCAGGTGTCCCTAATGGTTTCTGCTGGTCTTCAGGAAACGTCCTTGACGAGTCAAGATAACCCAAACATGCATTCTTCACTCCTTGCATCACAGCCTGGTACAAGGGAACAGGAGCAGCCCCCTCCCATACAGCAACCCGTGTTAGCACCAACAGGGCATGGGAACACGTTATGATGTTTTCCAGGAACATTGGAACAGGGACCATGACACAGTCACTCTCTTAGCCCAATCTACCTCACAGGGAAAATAAGATGAGGGAGCTCTCTCTCAACTGCCTTGAGCTCCTGAACAAAATTCTGTGTGTGTGTGTGTGTGTGTGTGTAAAATAAACAAACTTGTAACTGAATGACAACCTGGGAACTGGCAACTGGTACAGCTTTATAGGCTGGCAAGAACATTGCTTCTCTCTTGGCCTGTCATTCCTTGATTAATTGACTGATTATGTCATCAAGTTATTGTTGATTCTTAGTGACTACATAGATAGAATTTGTCCATGATGATCTGTCCCTAACCTCATCTTTCAGGACTTCCAACGGTGCACCCATTGCCATTGTAACTGAGTCCCTCCACCTTGCTGATCAATCTCTTCTTCTCTTTCCTTCCACCTTTCCCAGCATTAGAGCCTTCTCCAGAAAGCTAGGTCTTCACATAATGTGTCTGAAGTAGGATAATTTGAGCTGGTCAGTTGTGCCTTATGTTAGAATTGTGGGTTGACTTGTCCCGTTATCGATTTGTTTGTTTTCTTGGCTGTCCACAGTATTCCCAGGAGTCTTCTCCAACACCAAAATTCATAAGCATCAATACTCTTCCTGTTCTGCTTCTAAAAAGTCCAACTTCCACTTCCCTAGTGAATATCATGGCTTACAGTACATGATTCTGATCTTTGTGGGTACCATGGCATATGAACAGCTTTTCCAAGGCCTTCATGGCTGCTCTACCAAGTACTAGTGTATGGCATATTTCTTAACTGCTTGTTCTTTTACTGTTGATGGTTGATCCTAAAAGGCAGAAGTTACCCACCACTTTAATATCTTCATAGTCAATTCTAAAGCTGGTTGTTCTACCTGTTGTCATTAGGTTGGCCTTTAATTTTAGCCTCATTTTTCACTTTGCTTCTTAATGTTTATTACTAAAGCTTGCAGATCCTTTGCATTTTCAGCTATTAGGGTAGTGTCATCAGCATAGTGCAGGTTACTGATGTTCCTTCCTCCAATTTTAAATCCACACACATCTTTCTCTGTGTCTGCTTTTTAGACTATAGGGTCCAGATCCTGGCTAAAAAAGTGTCCAAATGGACACTGGATAGAAGCATAGAGCAGCATAAAGTTAGACATCCATTTAGTGTTCAATATTTTTCCATCCCAGAACTGTTACACCTGGGGTATTGCTGAGGACTGGGGGATCATGAGAGAATTCTTGACCTTAGGTAGTATTATTCATCAAAAGCCATTTCATTAAAAGAATGAACATTATTCTTCTCACCCAAAACCTGGATGACCATGATATGTTTGCAAACTGATACAGAAAATCTCAACTCCTGGCTGTTATGTATTTGTTATGTAGACTCTTGGCAGCTTACATAAAGTATAAAACCAAATAAACATCAAGGCAATTACAAACAATAAAACAGCCCTACCCAAACAAAAACTACAAACAATAAAAATAGAGATTAAAGATGGCTCTCCAGAACAACTCAGCCTTAAGAGCTTCTAAATGTTAGCAAGGATGTTAGCAATCTTCTACAGCATTGCAGTGCCTCCTCACTTCAGCCCCCTGGACCTGCCCAAAATATGGGATCAATAGAAATTTCTCTCTGTTATCTAGTGGTTGACTGGTAGGTCTACATCTGGTAGGTCTAATTTAGAGGAGATAATATTTCAGGTATTTGAATGAAGGCTGAGAAGTGTTCTATGTTTCTACCCATATCTATGATTCTGTAAAAGAAGACAAATGGGAATCATGGCCCACCTCCCCCCCCCCCCAAATAATGGTTCTTGAAATGGAGTTGTTCAGCTGCAGATTTTGCTAAAGAGAATTTGGTTATCACCTGAATAAACATCAGGTTGCACTTGGATGAGTTTAATGTTCACTCAACACTTTTTTTTTTTTTAATGAGATGCAAATAACAATAGCATGCAAACTCTTCTGAGTTCAACATCTTGAGTTTGAAAAGAAACCTACCCTGAGCTTGAAATTTTGCTTTCAGATTCAAACAGCTATGTTTCTAAAATGGCTGGAAAAGTGTCTGGGCATTTTGGGTGGGACTGAAACAACCCCTTTCAAACTCAAAATATTTATACAACGCAGCAGGAAGGAGGTGAAGCAGGGAACTACTTTAAGGCAGTTAAAGGCCAGCCAGGTGGCCAGCAGAATTCCAGCAGAAAACCTCCTTAGTTAAGGACAGGGCTATGCAATAGTACAATGTCTGAAATAGGTGGCCCTGGGCTTTCAAGACATGTGAATCAAAGCTTGGGAAATTTTTATTTATTGTTATTTTAAGCATAAACAAAGACTTGTTCAACTGTTTGAAATACCTGACAACAAAAATGGCAGAAAATCATACTTCTGTTTGCCAAAATGTGTTGCTATAACTTCTGGAAACTCACAGAAAGAAAGGTTTGGGGGCCTGCATAAAGGCTACTAGTTTTCGACCCTTGGTTGAGGCTATATTTGCAATTGGATTGTAAAGGAATCATCATCTGAGCTGGATTTGAAGGTTCCTGTCAATTAATACATCTGAGCAATTTTGAGGGATGCTAAATGAATTTTGAGAAGCTAACAAAATTTCTCAGTGGGGAATTACACATTCCAAGTTCAATCCTGCAAGCCTGGTACTGTAACAGATTTTAATACGGTTGGCACTTAAATAATGTGTAGAAAACACATTTCTGAATTAAATTACACTAAAGATGCTGGGGAAGCTCATTATAGCCCACTGAGAATCTTATTCCTTGTAGCATCATTTCATTTCAGCCTATTACTTTATTCTTTAACCCTATTGGAAGCTAACCAGTGTTTAATTATTCTTGCATGGACCCTGTTACATTTTGAAAATTTAGACATTAGTAGCTTCATTCTTGTAAAATCCTGACTCACAGCATAAAGGAGACATTATTCACAACTCTTGGGTAAGTGACGGAAACCACAAAACAGTTAATGTGTTGAGTTTATGTTTCATTTTACATGTACTCCTTCCAAAACCAGTTAAATAGTGATGGTTATTGCTATCCACTTTTCCAGCACAGTGTAATATACAGCACAATAAACCTTTAAACATCTTGCTATTGGCTATACCGTCAAGGTACATTTTTTTCCCCTCCTTCAGGTTAAATCCATACAACTTCTCCATGTGGGAAAATCACATCTGTGTTTTGAGATTATCTCTTACCAAAAGAAATCAGCAGCTGTTTCCCTTTGGCCTATAATAGTATTGATTCTAATATTTAGCTCTTGTTGTAGGAAATGATAAAAAAGAAGCTCATGTTTGTTTGTTTTTAAGGGTGGACAGAGCAAGAGAGAGAAGGTATTGACCAGCTGGCACTTAGAAAAAGATATTCTAGGAGCAGACTAAAATATAAATTAATGAAGAAGAGCATAGGTTAAGCGGTCACATCCTTGGAGATAAATTTAGTATAATACAGTTAATGGCTTTTCCTTCTAGCAGGATTATAAAGGTGTTGATTATAAAGCCTTGACTGTGAGTTGGAATTGTCAGACTTGCAAATGCCTTTCTGCTAAATTTGCTATTGCCATCCCAATGTCCACCCATCAGCAATGACAATGTTCATACCACATCTGCTTGGAAAGGTCACCCTCAACTCTTTTTGATATCATTTTATCCCTAATGCTGAGCAAAAGGATAACTGAACACCTTGTTTTACTGCTAGGCTTTGCTCTGTTTTCAAGCCACCTACAGTAAACCTGTCTGCTGGCCTTCTTACAATGCCTAAGAGTGCCAACTCATTATGGGAATGCCATTTGCTTGCCAGCTTTGCTTTGGCCTCATTTCTTGATAAGAGCATGGCGGCTGAACATACTTGGAGACAAATTGGGCCTGCAGTTTAATGAGGAAGGTAGCATATCAGGGGACAGTCTTTTTCAGTTTATTCTCTGCAATTCAGCAATGGTTTGCCTCTTGGACTGAGTAGACATGCAGGATAAAGAAGGATGGAAAACACCAAGATGAGCAAATGGTTAACTCACTAAAATGATTTCCCCATCTTCCCCCAAGATCATGTGATGACAGGAGTCAGATTGCCAAAGTCACTGTAATGGTATGTGGGAATGACCTTGGGAGAAAGACCTAGTTTTGTGGAAAGTAAAAGTAAAGGAGGGAGAAAGGGCTTTCAGACTTCCAAGACTCTGTTACTGTAACCTTACAATAAAGGTCATATTAGTACTCATGGCTGGTCTTCTTGTCTAGATACCTCAAAGGGCTGGCATCAATCTTGTAAGTCAGAAAGCACTTTTCCCTTACTTTACTTTTACTTTCCAGAAAACTATGAAGGGTCCCTTCTGAAACACTTCCCACTCCCCCTTTTCTTCTGTGGGCTGATATACCTTTTACAGTTTTCTAGTCTGGGGCTCTTTCTCCTGTCTCCCAAGGTCATTCCCACATACCATTATTACTTTGATTGGAGGGAGAACTGTCAGTCACTGAGTCCAATACTCTCCCTCTTTGTCCATCCCCACAGTAGTATGTTTTATTTTGTTGGTGGGGGGAACCATTTGGCAACATGTCAGAGCTCCAGAAAATCACACTGGAATCACAGCTTTGTGGAGAGTTTTGAACCAGACCAAAATAGTTTGGATTGTTTCATTTTCCCTCAAGCAAACTGCTCAATTTTGGAGGTCTAGATGTATCTGCAGCCCTTAAATGGGGTGAGAGGACAACTACCAGTAATTCAGAAGACTAGATTATTTTCTTTAGAAAAGATGATGGGATGAACAATAAAATGCAACAATATCACCTTGTCATAGTTTGTTACTCAATATTTTTTGCAGAGAGTTTCAGTCCAGCTGACCTTTTGCTTCTTGGATGGCTACAATTGATATAAATATTTTATTTCCCAAAGCATGTCGGCACTTCATTATCACATCCCAATTACTATCTGAGTGTCAGTTTCCGCTTTACATTGGCTGTATCACAGGAAAATTATACTGAATTTGCTGAGAATAGTGGAAAAAGTACAGCTTTGGATTTTACGGTCCTCAGCACTTCTTCCTTGAGTGCAACCTTCCCCAATTCCTTTCCCCCACCTCCAGATTGTCATTTTGGCTGTGGCTTCTGGGAGTTGTAATCATAACACATCTGGACCACACCATGATGAAAAGGAAGGTTCAAGAGCAGAAGGCACAATTTTCTTGTGTGAAAGGAGAACACTTAACTTTTTTTATGAGGCTGAGGGCCACAAGAGGATGGAGCAATATTATACCTGTAAGAGAGGCTTGGCTTTGGGGGTAGATTTTTTTTTGGGGGGGTGGTCTTATTTTAATGGTAGTATTCCTATCATACCGCATTCCAGTTGTCTCACCTCAAATGGCAGGAAACAGTACCATCTGCTTTCAGCAATTATGTTCACAGGGACTCTTGGGGCTATGAAAATGGTACTCAAAAGCTGCATTCACCTCAGCTTCAGGTTGCCAAACTAAATTCCAGAAGATTGCTATAACTGCTTTAGCAGTTGCTGTGTTTGCCATGGACATGCTGGGAATGGGTCAAAACAGTCAAGATGATGCCTGCAACCATGTGATTCAAGTTCCACCATTTTTTTATGCATGAGTTCCATACAAAGCATATGTATAGAAGGTGCTGTCCTTCAATTGCTCAATCACAATTGCCATCTTGACTTTTTTAACCGTCCCATCCTTTCAGTGGTATGAAATACAGTCTGTTATGGATATGATGAAGAAATAAGCCATACATCAAGAGACATGCCATAAACTAGCACATGGTATGGCATGAAGGCCTTGGAAAAGATAGTCCAATGCCATGATGTACCTATGCCTACAAAGATCAAAACTGGGTAGGTTCAAATGACCAAGCTCAAAATGTAACATTTTGTATACATTATAGAAAGACTTGAGAAGTGTATAATCCTGGGAAAGAGGATAACTAACAGCAAAGTGGGTGGACTCAATTACAGTGGTGATAGGTGCACTGTTAGAAGACTGAAGGGCCATGTTGAAGACAGATCATCCTGGAGAAAATCTATTTATGCGGTCACTAAAAATCAACAGTGACCTGATAGCACATAAACAATCAATCAGGGTATATGAAAAGGAAATGGCCTGGCTCAGAAATCCTATGCTCAATAAAATGGGGGGGGGGAGCAGCACATCAGCCCTAATAGCTTTTGAACCAAAGAAAATGTGCATCCAAGTTTTGCTGTTGCTAAGAATTTCTTGGCATGTCAAGTTGCATAGTCAGCTATCTCTTATAGGACACTTTGATTAAAGTCAGTACAATAAACTGCTATTTTGAATGAGGGGGATTAAATACTTAGGCTTGCCCGGTGATGTATTTATGCTCAGAAGCGTGAAATGTATTTATCCCTGCATTAGCATTCATATCCAGAAACCCCAGCTGAAATAGAAATTCTCTAACACTTTTAAAACTCAGGTCTCCTGCTTGTCTTTGACCTCCTGTTGCAGTGAATTCCGTATGCTGACTGCAAGTTAAGATAATTTTTGAACATTTGACAATACCTGACAGCCTGATTACAATTTATATGCCAAACATCAATCCAAACGTGATTTGAAATAATAGCATTTCTATTTTGGAAAGAAGGAGGGGAACAGTAACAGAACCACTCTGGGTTAAAAACAGAAACACTTCCAAGCCTTTCCAAAAACACATTTTAGTACCCCACAAGGTGTCTTTCTTCTTGGAATAGTCAACACAAAGACAGAGAATAAAATTTCAAAAATCTAAACAAAAGGCCAATAACCATTCTTTCAATAGAGTCTATTTCAAAGTATAAAATACACATTTCTTAATATGTTCTCATACACAAACATGCACACACACTTATTGGTAGTCATGCATTAAAATCTGTTTGTGCATCTAGCTAAATTCCAAATATTGTGTGTTTTGGGGTTTTTTGCCAGACCATCAGGCCTGGGGTTCAAACTAGATCGCACATGCTATCAGTCAGAAACTTCATCTGCGTTCCAAACCTCGGCAACTGTTGATGGTGGTGATGATGATGATAATTGATTAATTTCTTTTGAGTTATTGCTTCATTTACATAATATTATTTATTTCTTACTGTGCTGCATGAACTGAAATGTTAACAACAGTTCCAGTATTATTTCCTGAAAAGTTTATGTAGGTGTATTGCCATAATCAGCCAAATTTTATGAATCTGCTTTATATTTAGCTATCCAAGGGGAGTTCCACCTCTGAGAAAGTGGTTATTTTTTTTAACCTAATCTTGTTATGTTAGTAATTATTTTGCTTTTCTTAAAATTCCCTTAAGGTAAGCTACATGCACTCAGTTTATGTTAGTCCTTCAAGGTAATCTAGAAAAGTACAACCAGGAGCACTAGCTCTATCTTTATTGTAAGGTTACAGAATCTTGCAAGACTGAAAGTATTTCTCCTATCCTTTCTTTCTACTCTCTGGAAAACTAGGAAGGGTCCCTTCTGAAGTGTTTCCCATGCCCTCCCTCCTTCTGTGGGCTGAGATATCTTTTACATGCCAGTTGCCCAGTCTATGGTACTCTCTTCTGTCTCCTAAGGTCATTCCCACATACCATTACAGTTCTACCTGGTGATGGGAATTGCTGGCTAGCTCACTGTGAAAGATTCCATATCACAGGGATACAGCAAACTTACTTCTATGGATGTGCCTTCAACATGTGGACAGTAGATTTTTTAAAAGCAAGGTCATTTGAGATCTGTTGGTCATGGTCATAAGGCCAATCTGAACACCTTAAAATTCATGTTGTGGTCTTGTCTTGCTCTTCAATGCTAGAAAAAAGAGAGCAAAGTTATCTTGCCTGCTATGATTCCTCCTTATCCTTTACTGGAAATAAAAAACATTGGGGTGAAAGTCACATGAATTCCTTGACCATTGAGGATTGCAAATGGCAGTTAAAATATGTTTGTTCTGAGTTTGTCTATTTGTTTGCTGTTGCCTTACGTTTTTTTGTTTTTGTTTTTTTGAGGAACAGTCAGGCATCTAGGAGGGTAGATTTGCTATAAATACAACAGAGGATTGAATTGTAAATAGTTGGCTCTGTGAAAGACAGAGTACTAAGAGCAAGTAGAGGATATTAGGAAGAGTGATGTCTGCAGGAAGGGGTTCAAAACAGCAGGGTGGCAGAAGCAGTGTCACTATGCAAACCCTACTTCTTCTGAGCATGGATCAACACTGCCCACATGTTCAAAAGGGGTGGTGCTTGCATCATGACTCCACTTTTGCCTTCTGGTTGTTTTGAACCCCTTGTGGATGATACTAATTAGGAGTACATTAGTAAACAGGTCTCAGGTTAAGGTTCAGCTGCACTGTCTGTTACAGTGGCAAGCCTATAAGGGTTCTGGAGAAGGGGAAAGAGCTTTCATAGTTTTCCGTATGTAACTGCTGCTATAGTAGTGCAGCAAAGGTGGTGTTCCCTAATGCACAACAAGGCATGATTCCTGAAGCTCAGTGTTGGATAGATTTACTCATTCTTTTCCTCCATGCATCGTTTATATCTTTCATACATTTCTTTATATTTCTTCTGTGCATTTGCCTAGATTTTTTATGTACCTGGTAATATGTCCTTCATGTGTTTGCTTATTTTGTATGCATTTGGTCATGGATTTAATTATTTTTTCAGTGAATTTTAAGCATCTGATATTATTATTATTATTATTATTATTATTATTATTATTATTATTATCATCCACTATCCATCAGTATACATTAAAAAAAATCACTCAGGTAGTTATGAATTTCCCCCAAGTTAGAATTAATTGTGTCTAAAATCTATTTAAATGTGTACTGTAAAGATAACACTGACAAAGCAATTGACCATAAAAGTGCCGAACAAAAAGCCAAAGCAAATGCAAAATATAGAAGTCCTGGATTTGTTTCCCTTGGGAAGAGGAGGGAATCAGTGTTTAGTGTTTAATACTCTCAACACCAATGGGAAGGAAGATTCAGTAGGCTCAGGGAATTTCCAGATTTGCAGATACATTAAAAAGAGAGAGAGAGAGAGGAAAAAAAGCTTCACAGCAAAAGTTAAACCTGGATCTGCTAGCCCATCCAGTAGCAGAATGAATGATACTGGATTTTACAAAAGTTCCCTCCTCTTTGGAAAGACCAGCAGCTACCATGTCCAGACATAAATATCTATTTAATAGATGCTGCTGTAGTAAATAGAGCAACTCAGTCTACTGTCTCTATATGTTCTAGACCTCTTCCACTAATGATTTCTACTGCATGCAGCTTACATATGGCAGGCAGACACACTTTGGAATGGAGCACTGGGTCGCAACCACTTACCATGTTTAAGGAATACCCCCCAATATTTCTAAGGAAGGCTATGAGCAAGATCTCACTGGTAACTTAGAGAATCTTGTACTATCACCCAACAGTTATGCCACTATAATGGTAATGGATTGGGAGATGGAATGGAAAAATCAGTGGGAGGAGAAATAGACTGAAGTAGTCTAGAAGACTGCATGGCCGACTGGTTGGAACACTGAACAGAGAAGGTTCGCTACACTGCAGAAATTTCTCACAGGTCCCACTCATGCTTGACATTCAGAGACTGTACAACTAATGCTGGGTGCTTTTAAAAAGCAAGAATGGAAGATTTTTTTGGCTTCTAGAATACCTAGATGGACATTTGATTTGCCTCTCCCTCCTCTTGCCGCTCCTCCTCTTTCTGTTCCAGTATGTCTTTCTTTCCTCCTCTTTCTTTTCCAGTACTTTCTTTTAGAGTATTTATTTTCTGTCATCTGATTATTTTATTTATCCAATTAGTCATTTTATTGCTTTCCTTCCCAATGTCATATGGCCGTTTTAGCCACCCTTGCAGTGCTTTTCAGGTACAGCCGGATGTGTGTAAACTATGCATGAGAGTTAAGCACTGGATTCTACGGCAGATTGAGATATTTCAGGATGAGTATGAATGGAAATTTGGCATACTTAATCCACATGCCTGCTTTCAGATACCTTCAAAATTCCTACAAGTGCTTTAATGTGGTTAAAAAACAAAAACAATATAATATGTTGACATTTTCCCATGTTAGATGATGGAAAAACAGAGTTCAGTTTTCCTGAACCTTTTTTCTGAACTAGGGTTCAAGTAATTTTGGTTATTCCTCAAGAAATCCAGAGAATACCAAGTTATTCCCAAAGTTTTGGAGTTACCCTGAAAGTTCTGACTTGCCTCAAAACCTCTATTTGTTTATTTATATGTACTGATTTTTCTATGTTTACCAGAACCCTGAGACTGTATGTCTGTCTACATATGGAAGCCTCTGCAGATACATTCCTGAAGATTTTGGTTCTATGTATGACACTGAGCAAATGTACTAAATTGTATGTAGTATATCAGTGTGAAGCTCCTGATGTTCATATGCAAGGTTTTTGGCTCTGAATATTGAGATTTTTTAGACACTTATCTGTGGTTCCTCACTGGGAATATAAGTATTCTGAGACAGGTTTCCTTCAAAAGATACTAGCCCACTATCATCAATTTCTTATTTCAGTGGACAGTTGCAGGTGACTAGAAGCCTATAGCTGTGGAGCATTTAATGGTTGGCATTCTGTTTAGCTCCTGCTTGAAAAATCTGCTACTTAGTATTTACTTTTGAATAAAGTAACTCCTGTATTCTGTAAGTTTTACTCAGTAAGGGATCCTAAGATTTTTATTCTGTACACATTTCTCTGGGATTAACCTCCGCTGAACCCAGCAGAACTGACTTTAGGCTTATGTCTGAGCTGACATGCAAATGATTGGGCTTGATTAGATTGTCAGTCAAGTCTGAAGTCCATTAGCGTTTTGTTCAACCAACATTGTTTAATTAGTTAATATAGCTGAATGACTTTGCACTCAGAAAAACTAGGGCCCTTAAGCATATTACCTTTGAAACACTGCCCATGATAGCCATCACATGTAATAAAAAAAGATCCTGTATCCCAACATTTATTTCTGCCATCAATAGAGCGGAGGGGACAAGAGTGTAATTTTAGTATCAAATTGTACTGTATCACATTAAACCTCACACCTCAACAGGGGTATTTTCATTGCTTATATACAAGCAAGTACAGGAGAATCATTTCAATAAAGTGAGGTTTAATTTTCCAACTTAACAATGGAGACCAAGTTTCTGTTTGAAATTTGAATATGTTTTATCCTCCTAAGCAGTTTTTCCCCCCTAAAGTATAAGGAAGGCAGGCAAATATTAAACGCCAGGATGAGGCATTGCAAAGGAACTGGAAATTCTGCTCTTTATAATACATTCATGGTATCTAGTATTCCTTCCCCATTTTATTATCTTTTCAAGGGGCTCAGCCAAGTGGCACTATCCTGCTGCACAGAAGTGTGTTGGCTATGTGAAATTATCTTTTTTTTTTTTCATTCCTAATTCACACATGCATGTACATTGCTCTAATGCTCACAGTGGCATCCATAAGGAGGGTGCACTGCATGCATGGACAAAATGGGCAGGGCTTCATTTGTGATGCTGTACCTGCTATGTTAAGGGACGCGGTGGCGCTGCGGGTTAAACCACTGAGCTGCTGAACTTGCTGATCAGAAGGTCGGTGATTCGAATCCGCCTGACAGGGTGTGCTCCTGTTGCTAGTCCCAGCTCCTGCCAACCTAGCAGTTCGAAAACATGCAAATGTGAGTAGATTAATAGGTACTGCTTTGGCGGGCAGGTAACGGCGTTCCGTGTAGACATGCCGGCCACATGACCACGGAAATGTCTACGGACAAACGCCGGCTCTTGGCTTTGAAATGGAGATGAGCACCGCCCCCTAGAGTCAGACACGACTGGACTTAATGTCAAGGGAAACCTTTACCTTTACCTGCTATGTTGCAAAATTTCATCAAGCCTCCTTTTGGGTAAATCTATAAGGAGCCTCTGGATGGAATGACATAATTTGATACTTGGTCCCAAGTCTTCAAAGTTCCCAGGCAAGAGGGCCTTCAACTTGCTTATCTATTTGTTTGCTTACTTGACTTACCAACCACTATTCATCTTCACAGAAAATTACATTAATCTTTTTTATCCACATGGAAGTTGAGAGTTTGAGGAGTCATTTCCTTACATGAAGTAGGGGAGAGGTGATGTACAGGAATTGTCAAATTCTAATTCATTCACTTATCATGCCTGGAGGCATAAGACTCTCCACTTTCCAACCTTTGGCCTCTTTTGCCCTACACTCCCTCTTGTTCGAACACTATCTCTGTGAAACAGTTCAGTCCTCATATGATGAAACCATGTCTAACCTACTTGCGTATGGTTTCTATAGTTTACATACTGAAAGTACATCTATTCTGAGACATATGAATTTCTGCTGTGATGTTAATTTTTAAAAGGACACTGGATATTGGCAATAGGGTATCTTGATAATTATCTCTAGTAATTATGTATGCAATGATTTATTTTGAAGGGAAATTTGTTCATGGAGCACAAACAAAAGCACATAGGACTCAAAGTATACAACTGATGTGTTGGGTGGCAATTAGAAAACATAACTCTTTTAAAGAGCAAAATGTATCATGCAAGACAAAAGGAATAAAATGACTCAAGATTGCCTGTGCCTTGATTCTCCTTGGTATAAGAGGGAGAGAAGGGGACATGCTGCCAGTTTTTCAAGATTCTGTTTTATAGCCTACATAAATTCAGTAGAGTTCTAGTGTTCTTATTCAGAAGGAAGTCTCTTCTGAATTAAAAGATGTAGAATTGCTTTCTTGTGGTATCTGCTTCTTAATCTGGCCTACCTCAACAGGATGATATCAGGTAACTTCATTACCTTGAAAAGAGGGAATTCAGGTAGGATTGATAAACTAATGCTATAGTTTTCTGCCTATTCAAGTATGGGTGGACAACCCATCAACAAACCAATGGGTAAATCCCTTAATTAGTTACTGTATGTGTCCTTGAACTAATCCCAATCCCTGGAAATTATTTGGCAAATGTTCACACCCTTTACTTTTCCTGGTGTTAATCCATAGTTCTTCCCGGTGATCACTTTGTCCATTGACCTATCAATTGTGTTTATTTAGTAAATTTATATGGACACCCATCTCACATGAACTGACTCTGCATATAACCATTACAACTGATCCTTTTTTCTACTTCACTCATACTTGCTAAGCATCATTGTTTCTGTGTTCCACCATCCCCCTGTATCACATACTCAGAATGTGCACATTTTGACTTGCTGATAATCCATTCAAAGGAACAGTCAGCTTTTATTTCATTCAGGAGCAGAAACCTACTGCTTCTTCTTTCAGTCCTGCTTGACTAGACAACTGACCATGTGGTCCAAGCAATGTTCAGTCCAAGTTTGAATATTCCACTTAGAACAATTATATTCTAGCTCATAAATACCATAAAGACTAATAACTATAGGATTGTTTTTATGTGAGTTTAGGTGGAAACTGACAAAAGAACAATATGTCCTGACCATTGAATAGACTTTTGAACTGGGATAAATAGACTTTTAAATAATATTTATTTATTTATTTATTTATTTATTTTCTATCCCGCCTTTATTATTTTTATAAATAAGACGGGGAACATACTAATACTCCTCCCTACTCCTATTTTCCCCAAAACAACAACCCCGTGAGGTGAGTTGGGCTGAGAGAGAGTGACTGGCCCAAGGTCACCCAGCTGGCTTTCATGCCTAAGGTGAGAATCAACTCTCATACCACACCTTATTGGCTCTTGGGCTGAGAGAGAGAGACTGGCCCAAGGTCACCCCAGCTGCCTTTCTTGCCTAAGGCAGGACTAGCACTCTCAGTCTCCTGGTTTCTAACCCATTTCCTTAACCACTAGACCAAACTGGCTCTATAACAATAGATTTTTTTGGAAATATAGCACACCTATTTATGAACTAAATAGTTTGAAGCAATTCATCTTAATCTGTTTATTCCAATTCCAGAGCGATAGATATGTTAGTCTTTAAAATGCATTACCTTTAGGTGTATTTGCCAGTGACTGATACACTTATTCACATATTAATCAGTGCTTCCCCTACAGTGTCAGTGAATTTCTGTGTAGGAAACTACATATTTTAAAGAATAGTTTCCAACCAGAATTTCTAGAAAAGTCAAACCTAGAAATGTCTCTCTCTGTATGTAATTTTCTTGGCAGCAGTATGGAAGTGATTTGTCATTGTCTTCATCCAGGATTTTTTTTTTTCAACTTTCTAGTCTAGTTACAGGAGGTCTCTTATCCAACTACTAATCAGGACTGATACCCAGTTTTTCAAGATCAGCTAAGGTTTGCTAGGCATTGGCATCTAGCTGGGCTTCCTTTAATTGACAGCATTACAAAAGATATAGCAGCATGTAAGTTGCAAAACCAGTGGTCTTCCTCTGAGGTCATTAGTGCTTAGAAAACCCTATGTATCCACTATGCAGAGTAGGTCCAACTGAAATCAATGGGAGTCTCTTCTGAATAAAAAAGATATAGAATTGCTATGTAGATATACCACAAGAATTTAGCTAGGATTGGAACCAGTCTGTAAAAGACATCCTAGCATTATATCTACCCCATAAATCACAGTCCTAACTGGGAATCACAGTACAAGTCAAGCTCCCTTTTCATCCAACTGACTATTTTATACAGCTTCATTGAAATTCCTTGCTGGCATCTGCATCTGAAAATTCTCTCTTCCACCCCCACCTCCACTTCACAGAACACACTTTAATTAAGGTTAGCTGCAATGAGAGTAATTAATAATCTGGAGATTAATTGCTAAATCATGATTAGGAGATGGCCACTAGAAAAGGCTGTAAATCAAAATTTAACTGCAAAAGCTGTGAGTTATTAGTTGTATGTCTACTTCTCCTTCTCCTTCAAGAAGGAATTTTAAAAAGGAATCAAATTTTGGGGTACAGTATTTGATGGAAATAGATCCTGTGCCATTGTAGGATACAGAGCAATGAATAATGCATCAGGAAATTGATCACAGCAATATGTATGCTAAGATTTTGATGGAAATAGAAAGATGAAATTTCTAGGCAAAAGTATTCTGCTTTGGGCATATCCAAATGTCATATTTCCCAATCTTTGACTGATAAAACAGACTTGAGTACTTGCTTTATTTGTATTCTCATACCAATCAGACTCTTGTTACTTTATGGATTGCTGAAGACTAAGCTATACTCTGCTCCATTGCCCTTCAATAAACAGCTCTGATTAAAACAAGAATGAAGCCTTCTTCTTCCTCTTCTTCTCCCTCTTCCTTCCCTGTCTGAGAATTAATAATCAACTTTTCAAAATAAAACTCACTGGAAGGATCCTCTTTCCATATGCTATAATTTACAGCAAAATAGCTGTGTGTTGAAGTAATTTACATCTCTCAATTATACTTACGTTCTGATTTTACCCATGGGAATTAACGTGTCCTTCTCTTATGAACCTCATACTTGGAGCTTTAGACAGCACATGGAAATTAATTGCATATAATTAATTCCAATGGAATGAAAGGACCCTGGTACTTGTTACTTTCCAAAATTAAATGTTCTTATGGGAAAAGATCCAAGAATGGTTTTAGAAAACAAGGGAGGGAAAGAATACAGGGTTAGGCTTCTTTCTTTTTATCCCCTTAATAGCAGCTCCATTCTGGGTCATGTGAACCGGAAGGAAGAGGGAGGAGGCTTAGAATGGAACAGTCAGCAACATTCTGAATCATTACCCAACTGTGTGTCATGTTCTCATTCTAATGTCTGGTTAACATTGTAACGTTTCACATGTCATTCTCTGTTCCGTATCCCTTCACCCGGGGTTTTTCCATTCTTTCGCCCTCCCTTGTTTTGAGGGCTTGGAATGCATGTTTGGGTTTGCGCTCCTGTTCAAGGTTACTTTCCCAGGCGCGTCTAACGGCTTTCAGCACCTGGGAGGGGGAGCGTCCTGACGGGGGATGGGGCGGGACCGGCCCACAAGCAAGGCTTTTAAGTTTGTATTTGGCGCGCTTTTGCTCATTCTCAGCTTTCTCTGTATTTGCATACTATTCCTTTAATAAATCAGTTATCTTTAAGCCCGAGCTTGTGAGACTGAGTATTTGGGTTTAGGCAATCGTTACATAAAGCTGAGAATCATTCTATCCATTTTCCGCTAGCCCCATCCAATCATTGGATAAGAGGGAACGCTAGCGATGACAGAACCTCAACCTCAACTTCGCGCAAGTGAGGGAAGCGAAGAAGAGCGGGAGGCGGTCAAAAGCCGGCCAGTGCTAACTTCGAGAGCGCAAAGAGCAGCCCGTCGAGAGTTGCGAGATATCCAATTGGACGAGCTGCTGATATCCATGCAGGAGAGTCTCAGGAGTGAACATAGAACTGTCATGGAAAGAGCGCAGGGGAGGGGGTCTCCACAATTGACCTGGGAGCACGAAGTCCCCTTGTCACCGAGGGTGGTGGTAACCAACCAACCCTCGGAGGAGCCGGTCACTCCGGCCCGTATGAGGGCATTAGAAGATAAAATGGAGTTAATTGTGACGATCCTCAAGGATCTACCCAAAGAGGATCTACCCGGAGAGGCAGAGCCCACCCCGGAGGATTGGGAGGAAGAGCCGTCACAGTACCCCAGGCATAGTACCATGGTGACCCGGGGGAGAAGCAAGACTCGATCAGCCCGTCAAGGGGGGGAGCGAGAGGCAAGACCTCCTAGGGATCGACCACCCATGGGGGCTCGGCGCACGCTGACATTAGCGGCACCGCCACAGCCAGCTGAGCCGGCAAGATCCTTCCCACCATTTGGAGTGAAGTTCGATGGGGATCCCACCACGCTCTCCTTCTTTATTACTAATGCCAAGCACTACATAGAAGATTGGGGTCGAAATTTTCGGTCTGAACATGGCAAGGTCAATTTCATTGCTAACAAGCTGAGAGGAAAGGCAGCGGATTGGTATGTGCAACTATGCCAAGCTGAGGCAACTGAGTTAGAGGACTTCGATGACTTTTTGTGGGCACTTAAAGAGCATTTCGAAGACCCCTTAGCTCAAGAAACGGCCAAAAATGACCTGCGGAAACTTTACCAAGGGTCCCTCCCAGTTGCCAAATATGCGTTGGAGTTTAAAGCTTTGGCAGGAAAAGTGGAAGACTGGTCTGAGCCAACAATCATCGAATTGTTCAAGCAGGGGCTTGAACCCGAAATCCTTCGATGGGCTCTGGGTAGAGATGATCCTAAAACGCTATATGGGTGGATTCAGTTGGCGGGAAGCGCAGAAAATGCCCTACGAACCTATGCCCATACCAAAGAGCTTAGACAAACACGTCTCGCTAGAGGAGCGCGCACATCTGGACTTGCCAGCCGCCCTAAACCAAAAACCTGGGAAGAAGAGAGGGAGCAACGGTTCTCCAAGGGTCAGTGCCTCAGATGTGGGAAAGAAGGACATCGAGCCACTTCGTGCCCAAGACGCCGTCCAGAGGAACGACAGACGAAACCCGCGATAAAGACGCCTGCTCCTGCTCCACCACGAAAACTGAAGGCAGCCCTCGCGGAACTGGACCCCCCAGACCTTCCCTTCGGTGAAGAGGAGGAAGAGTTGCAATTCGAGCAGCCGGCGGGAAAAGCCTACCACCTGCCCTGAAGGGCGCCCTAGGGCAGGTGGAAGAAACCGGGCGTAACCATGATTCGGTGAGTGGAAACTTCCCCACACTGACTGTTAAAGTTAAACTAAGCTCAAAAACCAAAACGGTGGAAGTGTGGGCCATGCTAGACTCGGGTTGCTCCCGTTCCCTGATGCACCCTGATGTCGTAGCGGCTCTGGAACTGCCCACGTTCCCTTTGCCAAGACCCATGATTTTCACCCAATTGGATGGAACTATGGCGGGTGGGAAAGCAGTCAATCTTTCCACGGGACTGGTCGCCTTGCAGATGGGCTCCCATCAGGAAAAGCTGCCATTTGTGGTAGCTCCAGTGGGGGGTCCTCTGGTAATATTGGGGATGCCTTGGTTTGTGAAGCAAAACCCTTTTATCAACTGGCTGCATAGAACTGTGACGTTTGCAGATGGATTTTACAAAGTACCCAAAAAGGACCTACTGGAGGACATGGAGGGTGGAGGGGTAGCGTATACCACTGTGCAAACGCTTCAACCTCTTGAGGGGCTACCCAATCAGTACCAAGATTTTGCTGAAGTATTTGGGGAAAAGGAAGCAGATCGCTTGCCACCCCACCGAAAAACGGACTGTGCCATTGAGTTTTTACCAAATGTAAAATTGCCTCACCCAAAAATATACCCCATGTCTCCCAAAGAGCTTACCACGCTAAGGGAGTTCATTGACAAAAATCTGGCTAGAGGTTTCATTGAGCCGGCAAATTCCCCGGTAGGAGCGCCTGTCCTATTCAGGCCAAAAAAGGATGGGTCATTAAGGCTTTGTACCGATTTTCGCGGGCTCAATGCGGTCTCAATATTAAATAAATATCCTTTGCCCCTGATCAAAGATATGTTATCACATCTGGCCAGAGGCAAAATTTTTTCAAAACTGGATTTGAGAGAAGCCTACTTTCGCATTCGCATAAGGGAAGGGGATGAGTGGAAGACAGCGTTCAACTGTCCTCTTGGGGCTTTCCAATATAAAGTCTTACCATTCGGGTTATCTGGGGCACCTGGGGTTTTTATGCAACTAATCAATGAGGTCTTGCATGACCACCTATATAAGGGGGTACTGGTATATTTGGATGATGTATTGATTTATACTGAAACCATGTCAGAACATATCCACCTGGTGCGTCAGGTACTAGCTAAATTGCAAAAAGCACAGCTGTATGCAAAACTGTCAAAATGTGCCTTTCATCAGTCGCAAATTGATTACCTAGGGTACCGCATTTCAGCTCAGGGCATTGAAATGGACCCTGCAAAAGTAGAAGCCATCGTGGCATGGGAACCTCCCCGTACCAGGAGACAATTACAGAGTTTCCTTGGATTCTCTAATTTCTATCGAACATTCGCCCAAAATTTTGCAGAAATCGCCCTCCCGCTTACTGAACTGTTAAAAACTAAAGGACAGGGGGATACGCGACGTTCAAAGAACCCAGGCGCGCTCCTTAAATGGACTCCCGCCTGTCAGCAAGCGTTTGAAGCGCTCAAACAAATCTTTACCACAGAACCGATTTTACAGCATCCAAACCCCTCTAAACCCTTCGTGGTACAAGTCGATGCTTCTGATTTTTCCATAGGAGCAATTCTATTACAAGCTGACCAATCTGGCGCTTTAAAACCCTGTGCCTACCTCTCTCGCAAATTCACGGAAACAGAGAGAAGATGGCATGTTTGGGAAAAGGAGGCTTTTGCTGTAAAAACAGCGTTAGAGACATGGCGACACCTATTGGAAGGCACTTCAAACCCTTTTGAAGTCTGGACTGACCATAAAAATCTGGAGGCTTTAAGCACCAGTCGGAAACTCAGTCCCAAACAGCTGCGCTGGGCTGAGTTTTTCAACCGCTTTGACTTCACCCTTAAATTCATACCAGGCAAGAAAAATTTCTTAGCTGATGCACTCTCGCGCAGACCCCAAGATGCTGGCCCGGGGCCAACGGTCCAAGGCACCGTCTGGACCGACAAACAATTAGGTTTGGCAGCGGTGACGCGCAGCCAGACCCGAGCGCAATCAACTCCGCCTCCAGCCGCTCCGCTTTCCAGCCGCCCGCCTCCCTTGTCAATTACCTCCGATTTGCAACAACAGTTGCTCTCCCACCTTAAAACAGATACTTGGTTGCAAGCCAATCGCCACATGTTAACTTTCACCGATGATCTTGCCTGGCGCAACGATCGTCTCTATGTACCCGAACCAATGCGAAAAACCATACTCCAGCGCTGCCACGATGACAAGCTAGCTGGACATTTCGGCTACGTGAAAACTTTGCACCTCGTTCGCCGCCAATTCTGGTGGCCAACTTTACTCAAAGACTTAAAGGAATATGTCACTGCGTGCCCTGTATGTGCGGCGATAAAGCGCAAACCGGGCAAGCCCCAGGGTCTCCTTCAACCCGTGACCACTCCATCTGTCCCTTGGCAGGATATCTCTATGGATTTTATCGTTGATCTACCCCCTAGTCAACGAAAAACTGTCATTTGGGTCGTCAAAGACTTTTTCTCCAAACAAGCCCATTTTATCCCATGCGCTTCTATCCCCACCGCACAACAGCTGGCACGCCTCTTCCTCATCCACGTGTACCGCCTCCACGGTATCCCCGCCCGTTTGGTGAGTGACAGAGGCACACAATTTACGTCACAATTTTGGCGGGCATTTTTGAAACTTTTGGGTACCAAACAATCGCTTTCTACCGCCTGGCATCCGGAAACGGACGGATCTACAGAGGCGGTTAATTCTACATTGGAACAATACCTCAGAGCTTTTGTTAACTACCAGCAAGACAACTGGGTAGATTTACTCCCATTTGCTGAGGTCGCTTACAACAATTCCATTCATCAAACCACTGGTCAAGTTCCCTTTAAAACAGTTTTTGGACGTGAATTTGTTCCTATTCCTGAACTTCCTCATCCTCAACCGCTCCCAGCCACCCTCGCTGGCTGGGCAGACTCTCTCAAAGACTCATGGTCTAATATTCTACTCGCTCTCCACCATGCCCAGGCTACCTATAAACGCCATGCCGATGCAAAGCGTTCCCCAGAACCATCTTTTGCGGTCGGAGATAAAGTCTACTTGTCAACTAAGTTTATCAAGTCCCCACAACCCTCAAAAAAACTTGGTCCTAAATTTGTCGGTCCTTTTTCAATTGTTGCTCAGCTCAACCCTGTTACGTTTAAACTTGATTTACCTCACAACCTTAAACGTTTACATCCTGTTTTCCATTGTAGCTTACTCAAACCCTACCTGTCGTCGGACCGTTGGCATCCACAACCCACTCCTCCACCTCCCCTCATGATTGACAACCAGCAACACTTCGAGGTGACATCTATCCTCGATTCCAGACGCCTCCGCTCCACTCTACAATACCTCGTCCGCTGGAAACATTTCCCTCATCCTGAATGGGTTGTTGCTCCAGACGTACATTCTCCTCGTCTCGTAGCCCAATTTCACTCTGCCTATCCTGACAAACCGGCTCCCTAATTTTTTTTTGGGGGGGGCAATATGTCATGTTCTCATTCTAATGTCTGGTTAACATTGTAACGTTTCACATGTCATTCTCTGTTCCGTATCCCTTCACCCGGGGTTTTTCCATTCTTTCGCCCTCCCTTGTTTTGAGGGCTTGGAATGCATGTTTGGGTTTGCGCTCCTGTTCAAGGTTACTTTCCCAGGCGCGTCTAACGGCTTTCAGCACCTGGGAGGGGGAGCGTCCTGACGGGGGATGGGGCGGGACCGGCCCACAAGCAAGGCTTTTAAGTTTGTATTTGGCGCGCTTTTGCTCATTCTCAGCTTTCTCTGTATTTGCATACTATTCCTTTAATAAATCAGTTATCTTTAAGCCCGAGCTTGTGAGACTGAGTATTTGGGTTTAGGCAATCGTTACACTGTGTCTCCCAGGATGAATACCCAGGATGCATTCTCTAGATTATTTTCTCCAAAATCCCAAGCCAGAGCCACACATCTGACTTCCCTTTTGCTTGCACCAACCTTGGTACTTTTCTTTTGACTTCTCAGGAAATTATTCTGCTGACAGACTGACCAACACACTGAGTCCTGAGCCCCCTTAATAGTTTATTTCCAACATCCTCTGGGATGTGGAAATAATAAGAAAGATAATATTTTTAATGGTACAAAAACTTTGGCTAATCCATCATAAGTGTAGCAACCAGTCTGGGGGAGGTTTAAATACTGGCTTAGTGAAGGAAGGTGATTTCCTAGAATAAGCTTTTATGTTATCATATATTATAGCTTGACTACATGATTATCTTAATCAAAGCTCCCAAGATATAACATAAATCAAGCTGCTTCTTTGACAGTTTGTGATCCATGGGGTGATTCATTACTTTATAGTAAGAGAAACAATAAACCAAATACTGGATATAAACAAAATATTGGCTATATAGTTAACTCTGCATTTAATTCAAAAGAACACATGCATCATGCTCATGCTATTTATTTATTTATTTATTTATTTATTCATTCATTCATTCATTCATTCATTCATTCATTCACACACACACACACACACACACACACAGTGAAACTACATTTGGGACTCAGAAACTGACTCCTAAGCAGAAAAATATATGATAATTACTTTATTGTCCTTCAGACTTAATTATAGGTTTCTCACAGACCTTAGGAATCAATGTGATTAGCAAAACCAAAATTAAGGAGCATGAAGAGGTTTGAAATAATTCAGAAAACATTATGCCAATTTAGCATGTTTTCTGTGATCTATAGTTCTGGATATTTTAATAGAAATTCAATGGCACATATAACAAATTTCCAGTCCACAGCATAACTTGCTATAAATCAATATATTTGTTTCATCAATACTAGACAAACTTAGTTGGGTTGGAACTTTCACATATATGCAGACATTTTTAACTCACATGCAAAATGGAAGTTAAAAGATAACTAGAGGACAACAGGGTGAACTGGAGCATATGTCAAGGTGTTCTGCTTAAGAAGACACACTAAGGGGAGTGTTCAGCTTATATTTATACTATATGGTAAACATCTATACTTGCCCTAAACTAGTCATCCCAAAAATTTATATTTCTTCAAACTATGTGTTGATCTATGAAAGGGTAACAAGGTTCTTGTTTATTCTTAAACAATCATGCCAAAATATATTTGACTTTGTTCTTCTCAGCCTCTGCTATGATAAGGTACTTTGACAATCTTGAACCTGTATCATTGAAAACAGTTCAGTTTACACAAAAAGTAAACACTTCATAATACGTAGTTAGTTAGTTATACATTACATGGTTTAGACCGTGGTTATATTATTTAGTGTATCTCATTCAGAATTAGCCAGTTTGGTCTAGTGGTTAAGGTGCTGGACTAGAAACCAGGAGTCTGTGAGTTCTAGTCCCGCCTTAGGCATGAAAACTGGCTGGGTGACCTTGGGCCAGTCACTCTCTTTCAGCCCAACCCACCTTACAGGGTTGTTGTGGGGAAAATAAGAGGAGGAAAGAGTATTAGGTATGTTTGCCACCTTGAGTTACCTGTATTTATAAAAATAATAAAGGTGGGATAAAAATCAAATTAATACATAAATAAATTTATGTTTAAACATGATAGGTTTTTACTACAAAATGGTTCCTCTTGCAATAAGACAACTATTATGTAGTCATAGCCTGTAGTCTTCAACAGGGGATAGTACTAATATATTACATGCTGTATGTGGGAAACAAGGTGTGATTTATTCTCCCCTGACCCAGTAATTACTATTGAGTATCATTGGTCAGACTCACCATTTACTGAAAGGTGATTCCTTTGAAAATCAAATCAAGTCTCCTTGAGTCAAGGTTGAATCCTGATGACTTTATGAAACATCCATGTACTTCTGTAGTAACAATATGAAAATGGTTTCCACTGCCTTCTGTGAGGTTCCCAGTTTAGCCTACAACACTAGGACTTTTGTTGTAGTTTCCTATCCAGGTACTTATCAGATCCAACCTGGATTAGACTTTTGAGGTCATCCATCTTGGCTAGCTGCTGCAATCTGCTGTATGTTCTTTTAAAATATGCTTCTTTTAAAAGTCCATGTTATACCTTATATGGAAGCAATGCCAGGTATATCAGGAGAAAAAGAAGCATATGTTGAATACAGTGGAAATAGGATTCTTAAGAATTGACTGTCGTGAAACAGAAAGACATAGTCAACCATGAATGAGTACTAAATGAATCCAGATGTCAGGATTTTATATCCTGTCATGGCACCAGGAAGGAACATCCTGCCAATCTATCGAAGCAGGGCATTGGGAGTAATTGGTTGGAAACCACCAGACTTGCAGGGGGTAGTTTGTAGTTAAGTTGCAGATCCGCAAGACAGTGATGATCAAAGTACTGTGGTGAGAAATTCAGCACCAAGGCCAGATCAAAGGGCAATATTGTTGAGTTGATTGATGCGGACTGGGAAAGACCTGAAAACTGTGAGGGTGGGGGGAATCTTGGCAATTTAAACTGTTGGCTGTGTGGGCTTTCTTCACTCAAATCTTTACTGTAAAGTGTAATGGATCACTCGCATTAATAAAGAACTCTTCTTATCCTTATGGGTGTGTGTTGACAGTTACTGGATTAACAGCTAAAGGATCATGATTGTCACACCAAATTGAATACAAAAGTAAGTGACCACTGTGAAATGGTTTGATTATATAGAGAAAAAGAAGGATCAGATTGGAAGAAAAACAAAACAAAACCAAATATAAGAAGGAAGAGCTGCAAGGAAGGGGAAGACTGAAAGTGTTGTGGCTAAATAGTTGATGAGAGAGAGGTGACAGGATAAAGAGCAATAGGCAATGTAGGAATTGGAGTATGGATGGTGTGATAGCTAATAGGCAAAGTCAGAAGCATAAGGCCTGAGGACCAGACTGGTCCATAGCAATAAAAATCAGAGGTGTCAAACCCACCAAGAAATGAGAGTCTTTCACTGAACACATGGGCAGGAGAAAAAGAGAAGTAAGATTTGAACCTTGTATCTGCTATAGCAGTGACTTGCCTCTTAACAGTCTTCAGCAGCTGTTTTTCCTTACTATCAATAGCTTCTTTAGTAAATGCAGTCAAAAGACTGGGTCCTTGAATCTCTGCCTGTGAACCTTCTAGTTCAAATATCAGTCTGGCTGAAGCCTGATAGACATGGTGGAAGGAAGGATCAATTGGAATGATGGAACGGTATGGAGAGAGGTATTGTGAATAGCGTTTTTGTAAACAAGATTTAGATTTCGTTCTTTCTTTCTTTCTTTTTCTTATCTCCTGAATTTAAGTTCCTTTGCTTATTGCTACTTCCTCTTGTCTCTTTCCATAATGTTGCTTATCCCAGTGTGTGTGTGTGTGCGTGCACACACACACATGCATGTATGTATGTATGATTTAATCAGGTCCTGGTTTATTCAGATCCTTGATCATGTAAAGAGCTGTAGTTACATTCAAGGGAATGTTACTACAATTTCTTTGTGTTTCTCTTTACAGGTCCTGCTGCAATGCATGGGGAATAGAAAGAGGCTGAGATGGGGGATGCATACTTTGAGCTCTCATATAGAAAAAGAGCTCTTTTATAAATCCAGCCCAGGTACATATTCATTCACCCCTGCCAGTTCATATTGCTTCCCAATACCATTGCAACAATTCCCAGCGTTGGTGTCTGTATTTATTTGTAAAATGATGACAAAACCCAGGCTAAAATATCTATGTAAAACCCTGTAAAATTAAGTAATCATGTTATTAAAGGCAAACAGTTTGGAGGATCAGAATGAGATTCAGCCCTAGAATTCGATCTATAGCCCTCTCCATAAATGACACACAATTAACATTTTATTTAAAACTAGTTCTGATTAACCTTTCTGCATTTGAACTTTTTCAGCTAGCAGTGGGTAAATGAGAAGAATACATATTTGCATTGGCTTTATTCAGTGAAGGGGGGATTTAGGGGGATCAACAACTTTTGCATGGACTGAGTTCTGTGTTCATTTACTGGCACAAGGAAGCCCCATATAATGGTATTTCACAGCATGAAGTTTAAGAAAGTTATACTGTATATCCCTCTGGAAAGTTGTACTGTATATCCCACATGGCCCAGGGAAGGAGTATTTATGATAATCCTAGGGTTGCCACCCAATTGCATCCACTGATACAGTGATTTCTTTTGCCTTTGCATAAACAGAAGACTTCTTTTTTCATGATATGAAGACATGAAGAGCTTTCTTTCCTACATGGTTTTGCTTTGAACAAGTGAATAATTATTACAGACCAGATAGACTTTATTAAAAGAATGATGAAAGTGTGGAAGTGTTAGAAATGATATTTGTCAAGCAGATTTCTTCTCATAAAGGACTTTTAAGGTGATTAAAAGAACTTACTTTAGCCAGTTAAGAAAATAGTTGCGGATAATTGTTTTAAAGCAGTTCAAGCAATTGCTCAATGCTTTCAAGAAGAAACTTTCATTTTCAAACTAGCCTATAGCTTGACTGTATTTACTAGAAAGTATTGCATATTGTACAGTAGCACATCACAAACAGCAGCATAGAACTGCTGGTCATAATAGGGTGCATTGAATGACAAAGATGATCTTGACAGAAATATGTAAGAATTATTGCTTAGGCAAAAGGAGCTAAAACATGTTTTAAGTCCATAGATTTTAATAACAAAATACCATTCAGAAGTGGCTTGGGCAACACCTCCCTAATTCACTGAAAAAAAAAGGAGGAGGAGCATTTACAGCACAATCGGCCTTGCAAGATTCTGTTATTATAGCCAATCTCAATAAGTTGTTTTAGCCTTCCAGTGGAGCTGATTTCCTAATCTAGTCTTCCTAGTGGAGTTGACATGAGGTCTAAAAAATTACATTCTTCTCTCTTCTTAAGCTACATATTGTTCATTGCCCTTTAAAAAAAAATAATAAGCAATACTTCAGAATGAATTTGGGGTGAGTGTGTTCTTCCCATTATAGAAAAGTATAGAAAAAGAAGTATAGAAAAGGAAGAGAGGAAAATAATGAGATGGGGTATTCTGATAGAAATAATGTCCTTTCCATAGTTGAAATAATGGGACCAATTATTATATATATTTTTTCTTATTAAAACTGGTTGATAAGTAATGGAGGAACCAGATGTTGCATTCATACAGGACTATCTGCAAAAAGCACCCTATGCAACACAAACAAATGCTTTTTCACTTTTCCATTATATATATATCCACACCAACCTGTCAACACTACTCAGAATCAGTGACATACAATCAACTGTCACTCTGCCTATATGGTGTTGGGAGAAAGGAGAGTGTGGGAAGGAATGTTGTTTAGATCTTCTACTAGAAGTGGAAGTTGATATTTTCATATTTAGTTTTCTACCTATTTGAGTCTGAGGTAGGCCTAGCTGGTAAGAATAGGGAGGAATAAGGAGGAAAGACTCAAAGAAACTAGGGGCACATTTTATTAAATGCCCACTGGCATTGCAAGGATGATAATACCCTGTCCTTGGTTAATGTGGTCTTATGAAGTCCTCCCTCCTGAGGGCCTCATTTTTGCAAAGGAGTAGAGAGATTTTTTTCTTGGAGAACTATAATTCTGAATGGATAAACTGACTATCCTCTCAAATTATCAGTAGCTTGGTTTCAGTATTCTGGGGGCTTTCATCATGCTTTCAGTTGCTTCAGAATATTCACCTATCCCAACTTTTACCTACTACATTGGCATTAGTGGCTAGCCATTAGTTAATAGATTTAGGATTCAAAGACAATACATCCACAGCAGGGTGAAGGCCAGAGAAATTTTGCTGGGTATATATTAAAAGAGTTACAGAGGAAAAATGAAATATATCAAAGTATGTCTCTGCAGCTTCTAAGGAACCCCAAAATGACAGTGGACCAAATCCCTGGAGCTGCTTGTCTACTATGTAGTACCTTCCCAGGTTTGCAGGTCTATTCCAAGGTTCAAAGGTCTCTTGCCACTTTTTATACTTTTTCAAAGGACAGGGGATATGAGCAACACCACTCCTGGAGTTGGCTTGCAACATACCTTACATGACTTGGTCACAACTCAAACAGCTGTCTGTCTATTTTCTGTATTGTTCTTTTATCTTAATTGTTGCAAGATATATTACTGTTAGGAGGCTCTGAATTGAAAGTGATTATCCTATAATAAGATACAATCTCTAAAGCTGGCTAAGTAACTCTTTCTAAGTATGGGTATGGAGAAATTTATATTATATGTGCAAAGACAGGGGGAAAAAAAGACCATAGCACTTCACCTCCCCACCACCATTTCTTTTGAGGTGACACTACACTTACCAAATGTGAAATTAGTTCAGTTAATACAACTAACTATGAGCTAAAGATTTCCTCTATTAGCATCAATACAGGGAAGACCAACAATAAAAACAAATCTGCTTCCTGGGCTACCTGGCAGTAACTAAAAGAATCCTATTCAAACCTAAAACCATTAAAATAAAGCACTGGGCCCAAAAACTATTATAAAAAGCAAAACCAGGACCTAAAGGTTTCAATCTTTATCTTGTTAATTGTCTAAGCAAAGCTAAACAAACATCATGCTTTGTCCTGTCCCATATTCATCCCATTCAAGAACAGGAGCTGGTAGGGCCCAGTGTCTTAATTCATACCTGTCTCTCAGTGAATTCCAAAGTTCTTCTGTTATTTAAGGGTCAACCTTATAATGAGAGTTGAAGAAACTGTGTGAAACCCAGGCAACATATTACAAAAGGGTAACCATTTTCTTGTTTCCAACTTAACTGATGTGTGCCATTAGAAAATATGTTTCAGCCCCAAGCAGGGACAAGTTAATTTGTCTTTATGTTGACAAGTTTCAAAAAAGGTCTAAAAATGGCACTAGCTGAGATCTAAAACACACATACATACAGACACACTCTGCTTTGTGCAACAGAAAGAAGAAAAAAAGAAAAACTGAATAATTCAAATATTAAATTTCTGGATGTTTCAGCCAAGGAGAAGCTGAAATTTCCCTTGAAATTATTATTTTTAAAATATAATTTTATTAAGAATTTTAAGTATAATAGTAAAATTTAATACAGACTAAACTTGACAAGAGAAGAGAAGAGATAAAAAGTGCAAGGAAAAGGGAAAAGAAAAAAGAAAGAAAACAGAAATGTAGTAAGAATATAGTGAAAATAAATATATAAAGAAGTAACTTCCAACCTTCATCACAAGAAGTACTGAATAAACAAATTTAGTGACTACTCACCCCCTCTACAAACATTTATCTCTTCATCCCACATTCCATCTCTTATCTATAAACAAATCCATAAAACATCATCTTTTTCATTCCTGGTGTCAGCATAAAGTCCATAAAGGGTTGCCAGAAGTAACGTATCTTGTTTTAACCTTGATCAAAATAAACCAACTTTTACTTCTAACTGTCTTAATCTTTACTTCATTCAAATATTGTCGTAGGATTTGATTTCTCTTCATTTCTTCTTTGTCTCATCATACAGAGTTCTTCAAGATTTCAACAAGCCTCTTCTGTAAATCCAGTAGGAAAAAAAATATCCAGGTCATTCTCTTGGTTTGTCATTTGTATTTCCCTGTTAAATGGCCTGTTCTTTAGCTCCATAACTTTCAAGAAACTTCTTTTTGAGAGTGTTGGCAAAAAAGAGAGAAGTTTGAATGCCATAAAACTGACAGCAAAGTAGCTCTCTTATATAGGCCTTTATTATGGATTACTCTGGTTTGCATAGCAGGGACATTGTATGTAATATTGTCCTGAGCTGTAAATTAGAGAGAAGCAAATAAAGTAATCTGTGTTAGTGGTGGGTTGCTGAAATAGTTTATCAGAATTTTGATCTTTTCCCCATAACTGGGCTGATTGTTGATGATGGCATTGCACAGGTAAAGTTTGGAACCTCTGCAGTGATGAAGGTATGTTAATGATAATAATATTGTTGATGATGATAATAATTTAATGAATCTCTACTGAGACATTTATGAAACACTAAAACCATATTTAAAATGAGCTGCTGCCTAAGTAATACACTAAGCTGTTGGAGATGATGGGCAGATTGGAATTCTGAGACCAGATTGGTGACTGACATGGTGAACAAGCCTAGTCATGAAACACAAGGCAGAAATGTATCAGTCCTAACCCTGAGGGCAGAGGAGCACACTTCTAAGCAATACACTCTACCAAACCTGCACCAAAACCCTAGGGTACTCATGGAAACAAGCTAATTCTTGAGGTTGGTGCTTTGTGATAACTTGAAAAAAACTTTATTTTTTTCAGTAAAATAAGAAAATGGATGTGGGGGAAGGGAAGGAGTAAAATCAAGCACCAGTTTGTCCACACTTACTTATTTAAATGAGATTGCTTGCTTACCTTGCATTTAGTGAGCATTTTTGAGCACAGTTACCTTTGTGGAAAAGTGGCATATAAATTATTTTTTTTCATATAATCTAATTTAATTTGTAACACTGAACAAAAAATAAACTTAGGCCATCAAGTATCCAATTTAGCCTTACTGAACAGAATTTATTTATTTATTTATTTATTACTCATATTTAGCCAGCGCCCATCTCCCCCAGAAGAGGGACTCTGAAATGGGAAATGACCTACAAATGTCTGTTGCTAACACTGCAACCCTGCCAGAACTGTTCAACTCTAACTGTCTACCACTTAGAAAATGTACCTGTCAGTCCTGGTATTTCAGCCCTTTTTGAAAGCATTGTGACAAATAATTATAACTAGGACATTTGAGCACATGGCTGCTATGCATGTCTGTACAATGTACCTATCAATTTATCTATCAAGCTTAAAAACAAAAACTGTGTTATTGCATATGAAATGTAGCCCAAAAAGATAGTTATCAGCTGATTTATCTGGCCAGCAAAACCTGACAATTACTTCAAGCAAACAGAAAGGGAAAGTTCAACTCATTCAGAATATGGATAGGGAAAGTTGCTGGGCTAAAAGTCCATTCAACTAGAAATCCCAGAATTAGCTAGCTACCATGGACAACAGTCAGCTAGTGGTGTCAAAAGGCATTGGTGAGGCATATGTTTGGCTTGCAGAAATTCAGTCCCTGTTATTTCCTGTTAAAAAGGTGATAGGAAGCAGGCTAGGCTACCGTTATAATTGATACCTTGGAGAGGATCCTATAGGATCTGCAGGAACAAGCAAAATGAAGAATGAACTTCAGGAGCCTGACCCAATGTAAAAGCAATTTCAAGGAAGTCTGATTCAGAGTGAAATATTGCACTGGATTATTTTAAATAAATTGATTTCTCCTGTCATACTATTAGAACAACGGTCCAGCTGAATGTTCTTTTCTACTCAATTTTCAAAACCACAGACATTCTTCTTGGCACTCTTGCATTGACCCTCCCATCCCCTAAAAGTTCCTCTGCAGCAGCATCTTTGCTCCTAAGTTAAAAGGTTTCTTTCTGTGATTATTTATTTATGTATTTCTACACTGCTCCCACTTTAGCAGTTTCATGCCTGACCTTTACGGGTAACTTTCTAAATCATAGACAATTACATTTCAGAAACTCTACTAACTTTTCAGCTGTTTAATTTTAATGTGAAAGCCAATTCCCTTCCTTGTCCTTGTAAGAATATCTTTTAAACTGCTGGATTTAAAAAAATGCTTGTATGTAATCATGTAGGTATTCAGCCTGAGAGGGAAAGGGAGAGATGAATGAATGGATGACAATGACTTTAATGAACGATGGACAAAGATATAACAAATTGGGTAGGGAAGCAATTAGTGCTCTGAACATCAGAGATACATAGACTACAGAGGACAGGAGTTACCAAAATGTCACAGATGAAGAATGAATGGGTCCACTCCTACATGATCAAGAATATGGCATTGAGTATATGGTGGCATGAGATTAACACCTGCTGATTTGATGTATGTCAACATCCCAACAGCATGATCTGAAAGATATCCCACAAAAAATCCATAATTGGAAATGGAATCCCTAGATATTTTTTTTTTCTTTCACTCACCATTTCCTTCATCCTAATCTTCATTGTACAAACAACCTCCCCCACCTCAGTGGTTAATAATTAGGACCTGATGAAGCTGTCCAATTTGGTTTCACCCTGTTTCTCATTTTCCAGCCTCAAATTCATTTCACAGCCTTTTCTCATCATTTTTTAACAAACAAACAAATAAACACCATGATTGATGTGCACTTTTTCTAATATATACTGTACCTTATTGTATGCACTTTTTCCAGACAACATACTGTAGCTGTACCAGCAACTGAATTTTACCTACATGTCTGCAAGTTATTTTCATATGTGTGTGTGTTTATATTTTGTTTCTTTCTTCTACATTCATGTTTAATCTTTCTGATGGAGAACACAATCACACTTTAAACACACACACACACACACACAAAAGAATGTTAGAATATTAAAGCATTTCTATTCATATATTGACGAGAAAATGTGATACATTTGCATTAGAATGCTAATGGGACAAACTTTCCCCATTCCTATTAATAATTAGCAAAATAATAATAAAACATGTTTAAAATGCAACAAAAAACAATTTAATACGGTAAAAGTAGCTTTAAGTCATGAACAATTGTTTTCTTATTTCTCCTAGGAGCAACCACAGGCCCCTTTCCTGCAACTGGGCATATTATTTACTATTAGAAGCTATTTGGATTTAGCCAGATTACAGATTTGTGTCATATCGCCCACTGTGGTGATGCATCAGAACTGCAAGTTAGCATCTTTATTTTGATGTCAAAGTGTTCTCTATTTTCAGGTGAATTTAATAGAAATTGAACAACAAGTATGAACAAATCAGAGATTGTTCTTTTTAAAAACATACATTTTCTTTTATTCATTAAAATTTTGTGAATTTTTGGTCCTCTGGATTCTTTAATATTCTTGTTACCATGTATAACATGCAGGCATCAAATATCACAGTTCAGTTTTGGGCCAGATTTGTTAAATATTAAGAATCAAGAGAGACTTTTTGTTTTGTTTTGTTTTACATCCCTGAAGGGAAAGAGAAGGTTAATACTAACACGTCTCGACTTGTTAAGATGATAATAATATAATTGGAGCATAACTAGCTTTTATTAATTCTTATTGGTCCCTCTGGGTGATTATTGCTCTTTTCTGATTTTGCAATATTTCCTGCATGTTCTAATTTTGTAGCCACCCAGCATCATTCTAGAGTTGGGCAGTCCTAGAAATGAATTTTATAAACAGAGAAACAAACAGACGCATGCTGTTCTGGAAAAAGAGGGCTGCCTGTTGCAATTCTTCCTTTCTGGAATGACCTCTTCCCTTCCAGATTTGTGTGGCTCCTACCCTTATGTCATTCAGGATATTCTTGAAGACCTGGTTGTTCTTACTGGCCTTGGAGACAGGAAATTGTACATTCCCTTTTTGTTTTGTTTTATTTCGCTTTGCTTTATTTTGCTTTGATCTGGTTTTGTTTTTGTACTTTTCTCTTTTCTTTTCTCTTTTCTTTGATTTGTTGCATTTTTTAAAATAAATTGGATTATTAATAAACCACCCAGAGTTGTTTGGGAATCAGGCAGGTTATCAATTTAAATTAAATTAAATGAATTAAATGAATTAAATTATAAATAGAGAATATATGTAGCTCAGAGTTGAACTGTGGAGTTCTTGGTGCTCTCCGAGTTTAGTTGTTTGCTTGCAGACATTTCATTGCCCAACTAGACAACATCTTCAGTTTGAGTGAGTGTGGGGTTTGCTCCCTGGTAGGGAATTCCTGGAAGCTTGGCATTCAGACAAATCAGCCATCAATAGACACATAGAAATAAACCATATTTACAGACCATTCAGTGGGACGCAGTGGCGCTGCGGGTTAAACCGCTGAGCTGTCAATCGGAAGGTCGGCGGTTCAAAACCGCGTGGTGGGGTGAGCTCCCGTTGTTAATCCCAGTTCCTGCTCATCTAGCAGTTCGAAAACATGCAAATGTGAGTAGATCAATAGGTACTGCTTCGGCGGGAAGGTAACGGCGTTCCGAGTCATCATGCTGGCCACATGACCCGGAAGTGTCTATGACAACGCCGGCTCCAAGGCTTAGAAACGGAGATGAGCACCGCCCCCTAGAGTCGGACACGACTGGACTTTACGTCAAGGGAAACCTTTACCTTTACCTTACAGACCATTCAAAAGAGACAATGAAAAAAACTAAGAAGGAAACAAAAAAACCCCAGAACACGTCCCCTCCAGCAGCCTACACCCAGATAAGCAGGGATTAACACCAGACAATCAATCAATCAATCAATCAATCAATCAAAAAACAATACCCTAATCAAGGAACTACCAAGGAGAAAAGCACACCCCCACCATCACTGGCAGGGCAAGCTGCTGTATATAAACAGGGAACAAACCCCATACTCGCTAGCACTGATTATGTTGCCCAGTTGGGTAATGAAACATCTGCAAGCAAACAACCAAGCTGAGAGAGCACCAAGGACTCCATAAATTATAAATTTATAATACCAACTCTGAGCTGTAAACCTTAAAATGACCACTAGATGGCTTCAAAGGGGTACTGGAAAAAGCTAACACTTCAATGCCATGTGGTGGTCTTCTGTCCTTTTGTAAGCCAGATCTGGTGGAACACATAAAAGAGCTAGTGATCAAAAATAATTTGTTACTGAAAGTTATGCAGACTGACTACAAAAAGTGGATTTCATATCTGAGGGATTCTAAACATAGCATATGTTGTTGTTGTTTATCCATTTAGTCGCTTCCAACTTTTCGTGACTTCATGGACCAGCCCACGCCAGAGCTTCCTGTCAGTCGTCGCCAACCCCAGCTCCCCCAGGGATGAGTCTGTCACCTCTAGAATATCATCCATCCACCTTGCCCTTGGTCGGCCCCTCTTCCTTTTGCCTTCCACTCTCGCCAGCATCAGCATCTTCTCCAGGGTGTCCTGTCTTCTCATTATGTGACCAAAGTATTTCAGTTTTGCCTTTAATATCATTCCCTCAAGTGAGCAGTCTGGCTTTATTTCCTGGAGTATGGACTGGTTTGATCTTCTTGCAGTCCAAGGCACTCTCAGAATTTTCCTCCAACAGCACAGTTAAAAAGCATCTATCTTCCTTCTCTCAGCCTTTCTTATGGTCCAGCTCTCGCAGCCATGTAATACGTAAGTTACTTAAAATAATGCATGGCTGGGTCCCACTGAGAAGAACTATTGGACTCATGAATGCATTGTCCCACATGCTTCAGTAACATTAATTCATGACTAATTGGTTAATATGGAACTATTGCTTGCAAGCAAGTTTCATTCATTTGATTTTAGTTTTTATTCCAAGCAAATTAGTTTAAAGTCAGTGTATTGCATCTGTTAAATCTGAAGTTGAACTGGCATTCAATCACACATGAGCTAGCAGTTGTTGTTGTTTTTAAATTACATCCAAGGTAACCTCCATTGGATTCTTGTATATTATTGATTCTTTCAAGTTCTCTCTTTTTTGTGAAAGAGCATAACTCCCATTATTATCTCATATCTGTAAGTTATCTAATAACTGTAAGTTATCTAATAACTAGGGCTATGCAAGTAGGATATGTCATGCTTTGACAAGGAGCTGGATGATATGGAAACAACCTGTCCTGCCAAGGTGCTTCGTGCATTGTGAAACATCCATCTAGCACTTTCCTTAGCTGAAAATGTATGCACAGAAGTCCATGTCCTCTAGTAATGTGGCCCAGCTTCTCCATTGTTAAGTGGACCTCATGTCATTTCCCAAAAGTGTTTTGAAAGGAAGTTCCTCACACCCCTTCTCTGAAGCAAAGCAAGCCTTTGAAGACTTGCAAAGCCTTAATGAAATGTGATATTAGCTGTACTCCATACAATAAAGATAAATGACCTTTTAAGTGACATTGTTTAATCAGAGGTATCCATACTTTCCAATGCTTTTATCAGAATGACTAAGTGAGCATTGCATTGTTGCATCATAATTCAAAGGGACAAAGCTAGAATTGTGATGGTAGAACTTTAATTTCTTCATGTCCCTTTCCCTTCATTCTCTAGTGGATGTCTTTGAGTTAAATAGGTTTAAGGATGTGCTCCAAAGTGATTTGGAAGAAGTGCTTCAGACCTTTATCTAAGCACAGAACCACTCTGCTATTCATTTCAGTAGGCTGACCTTTTTCATGCTTGCTCAGTGGGGGAAATAGAGACTGTTTCATGCATGCTCCTTCTCTACTCTTTTTTTTTTTTTTCTTCATGTGGCAGACACCCTTAATAATGTCCCACTAACTAACAGCTATGAATGTTCAAATGAGAAGAAGCTCTCTCATCTCCAGGAAGATAGCCAGGTTTTGCCCAATTGACTTTTCTGTTAATTGATATCTATCTTTTTGGTATATTGTTTTCTGCTACAGGAATTAAGTTACTATGGTAACAAATCACTCTGGCAGAGTCAGAAGGTCAGACTTAATTGTCCTCAGGTTTGGGTGTGAAAAGGATGACCATATAAGATAAAGCTGTTCATTGCCTGGGGGAGGGAGTTTTCCTGGACTTGCTACGAGTAGTTTCAGTTTCCTTTTTGCTGCCTCCCTTTCCAGTCCTGCTCTGCACACCTGTGTGTGTGTATATGAGCTTGGAAAGCTTTTGTGCCTATCCAGGGATTCTGGATATGGAAACCTGCTTATATTTTATGCTTTCTGTAAATACACTTATTTTTATGGAAATGCCTGGTGTGTTTTTTTTCTTCTTCTAATCTCTGGCCAAATGCTTTCCAGCACTCTGAACATATTGATCTATCTATCTATCTATCTATCTATCTATCTATCTATCTATCTATCTATCTATCTATCTATCTATCTAAAATTCAGTTATTTGTTCTGTATATGTTTATTCCTGCCCTTTAATTGTTAATAAAGATGGAATCTTTGATTAATTGATTGATTGACTGTACCCTGTTTCCTCAGCCACCACACAAAAATTGTTCATAATACACTTTTGGCCATGATTTTCTCAAATATTTTCCCTTTTTTTTTAAATAATAGGGGATTAAATCAGGAATATTTGATTTTTATTTCTTTGGTTTGGTTTTGATTTCTCCTAAACTTTAGATTTTAGAATCTAAACTTTAGATTTCTTCTAAACTTTTTTTTTAATCAGGGGAGGGAAACCTTGTCAGTGTAATGACAGGCTTATTTGTGCATAATTGTCCCCATTCTGAATTGCTTGAGAAGCGTTGATCACATCATTTCTCTATGGTTTATTAAAATGGCAACAGTTTTTCATCTCCTTTTTTATACGCCAAGATGTTTCTGGAAGTGTATTGAGCGTTAGAATTTTGCTTAACTGTTAGACATCAAATATTTAGTTTATCTGGGGAGAAAAGAAAAGGTAACAGTTAATCTTTGTAAAGCTGAGCTATTCCCCCCACCCTATTTTTTTTTTTAAGAATATGCAAAATTAACTGTACCACAGCTAGTAGTAAAAATTGGAATAACTTGTGATGGAGCATTGGGAAAAATGCTCATGCACATAGGTACAAGACACTAATAAGCAATTCCATTTCTTTCTGTAATAATTGCCAACGTAAATGTAATGTAAAGTAATTATATGATATATGATATATGAAATAATAATGGTCCTTTGTGTATTGCAGCTGTCTTAAGCCTGATCAGTTTCACTGGGTGACTAGGCATTCTGTTCTTCAGTCTCAAGCTTTGCTTTGCTTTGCTTTGCTTTGCTTTGCTTTGCTTTGCTTTGCTTTAAAAAAAGGCTATAGATTATTAATACTTCCTGCTTGAGAAATTAGTGGAAGATGTGATATCATAGAGGAGAGCCTTTAACTGATAGCACCTTCCATCGGAGCTTCTTTTTCTAAAAACGGTGGTAATTTTGGTGTGATCTTTAATTTGTCCTCTAATAACCTGAGCAACTTCTATCCCCACCTTTCTTCACCATGCATAACTGACCCTTCCTTACACTCCTCATGTTTTTGCTTATTCCAGAAATTGTTTTTGTTTTTGTTTTCTATATGTGACTTCCAGCTGAAGCAAGCACCTTTTTTTCCCCCCCAAAGGGCTAGGGCCTCCTACCATCATAATGGAATGGTTACACCCAAGCTCCCCCTCTCTTAAGACAATTGACTAGTGTTGTCAGAAGCCCATTTCATTCAGTGTGAAAAAACTGGATAGAATCCAGTTCCTTAATAATTACATTCACAGTTTGTTTTCTGCTGTTTTGTTAAGCCAACCTGCTCTTGAAGGTCAGGATAACCTGCAACCTACTAGTCTCCTGGCTGATTATAGATGAGGAGTGGGCAAATGTTACGGAGTGTGTCTCTGAAGGGGGAGGTGATGTGTGGATTTCAGTAATGCTGCTGGTTCTCAGGAAGGAGGGAGCACATTCCACGAAGGGGGACAAGATAAAAAGAAACATAGTCCAGGAGTCAATTGTGGGAAAACTGAGAGGTTCACAATAGGCCTACCCTAGAGCTTTCCCAGGTTATTTCCCCTGAGGTTAGGTAGAGTTGCTTTAGTCTGGCAAGATTCTGTCTACCCAGTGTTAGCAAATAAAGAACTGAAGTTTGGCTGGACTGATTCTTTGTCATTCCTGGGCTGAGCCTGACAGCAAAAGAACTGTATCCCTTATCCATTTGTTCCTCCAAATGTTGTTGATTTTCCAAACAGCACAGATTTTCAGCCAAAGCCAGTAACATTTCATAGATACATGAAACTCATGAGAAACTGCAATATATTTTCCAATTTATCTACATTCCCATAAGAGGTCCACAATAGATAAAAAAATTCAGTTATATCTAAATGGCACAATATAGGTTGCACATAGATTATTGTCATCTCCCTTTGCAAGTTGCTTTTAAGCAGGAAAGTTATTTCTGAATGGTCATCTGGTTCATTGGTAAAAGAAGAGGACAGTGGCAGAATCCTTTCTCTATTATGAGTTCCGTACTCCTTTTTGTCTCTGAAATACTAACCTGTAGATTAATTCACACTCAGGATGCAGGAAAACACTTGGAACTATTTACTCCCACACAGACCAGACCAATTATTGAAACAAGGTTGCCTTATTTTAATCTCCTACAGCATCCTTTCTGAAGTTGTAGGATTTTTGTTTTTAAGAGAACCAAGTCCAGTTGTTGACAGTGGACCCTGAAGGCCTGACTTCTTCCCAATCAGCTTCCCAACTGTTGGGAAAGGTCATTAATCTTATTATCAAGGGTATGTTGGGAATATTCTCTCACTACTGATGGAAGAGTATCAGCTGAGACACACTTCCACAGCAGAAGATGCTTATCGGTGGTATTTCTTCCTGGGTCACTGCTCTGGGCTTGCCTATTGGACTGAGACAAGCCAATACAGATTCAAGAAATAGAGAAGTAGAAATCTGAACTAAAGGACAAATAAGGTGGAGCAGTGATGAGTAATGTGGAAACAAGAATTAAAGAACAAGCAATGATACAAACTCAAAGTATTGAGAATCTTGTTTCTCAAGAAGGATAGAACACTTCCTCTATAACTTCTTACCTAATTTGAGAGATGAGGCAACCAGTTTGCTTTCAACCTCTCTAGCTAAGCAAAAAACCTACTTTTCCTTCTCTTTTTAGCTTAAGATGTAATGTAGAGGCCAAATGTTTTATATAATAGTAGTGCAGGAGCACAAATTGACCTAATTCAATGACTAAAGCAAATAAATTTGCATCAATTTCTCTTGAACTTTCAGAGGAATATCTTGATTCAGTCAAAAGGAGTCAACTCATAATGAGCCTCTTTATTCTGCTGATCTGAGATGATCATAAATGACAACTGTAAAGCACTCAGCCAATGAGTGAAGCTCCATCCAAGAGCGGACAATCCATTCCATGGTTTATGATAGGAATGTGAGCATTGGAAAAGCTAATATTTTTCTAACAGACCGAAGTTTCAGTAGAAGGGAATATATGCAGCTCAGGGTTGAACTGTGAAGTCTTTGGTGCTTTCTGATCTTGGTTATTTGCTTGCAGAGTTTCATTACCAAATTAGGTAACATCAATGCTAGTGAGGGTGGGGTTTGTTCCCTGTTTATATACAGTAGCTTGCCCTGCCAGTGTTGGTGGGGGTGTCATTTTCTCTTTGGTAGTTCCTTAGCTACTGGAGTGGTAGCTAACACCCAGATAAAGAGGGATTAACACCAGATCAATTATCAAGCAGAAAACAATACCCTATTCAAGTAGCTACCAAGGAGTAAACCACCCCACCCCACCAACACTGGCACAGCAAGCTACTGTATATAAACAGGGAGCAAACCCCACACTCACTAGTATTGATGATGTTACCTAGTTGAGTAATGAAACATCTGCAAGCAAAAAAGCAGGGTCAGAGACCACCGAAGACTCTACAGACTGAAGCTTCTTTGATATGGAGGTTGGTTGGGATGAGAAAGAAAGGGATGTACAACATGAGGGCTACAATTACAGGTATATATGATGGTTTAAAATAACAGATGACAAGTTTGGAGGTCTATATACTGTGGGAGATTATTTTTACTCTTTAATTTAAACAGCCATTTTGGATATGAATATAAATTGTGGTTCCAAATTTGGTCAGAAAGCTATATACCTCAACTCTCGAGAACTTTTGAAAATCGAGTATATATGGATTTATGAACTCCAGGCATCAGCAAAGATCCCTATGTTAGACAATAAACATTCATAGGCACTCATAACTCTTACAAATGTTGTTTCTTTCACAAGCAGTTTTGAATATTTGTCAGATAAATAAGCTGGAAATTGATTCCTTGTTTTTAGGCAAAATTTTGTAAGCTGCAGTTGGGCTCACACTGTGAGGCTAAGAATTTAGAGAACTGAGTTAGTTGTTCTCAAAGGATTCTGTCATCTAGCTGAAGAGAATAAAAAACCAAATCACCCTGCATAATAAAATTGTTCACTGTTCCCCAGTTATGAAGCTTCAGTACTTGAAGGCTTGTCACTTTTAAAATGAAGCATTTAGGTGGCATTTGCAAAGTTAGGATGGAACAATAAATAGCAATGCTTCTGAGACTGAAGGCTACAGTGGACATAAGTAAGACAAAAATAAGTTTAAGGAGTTGAACAGCAAGATTACAAGTTGGATAAGCTGCTTTTTTCAGGCCAGGTTATTTACCCAGACGACCCACCACTGCCTTTCTTATTGACATGGGCTCTTCAGATTCTGATAAAAATAAAATCAAAACCTTTATTATGGTCATTAGGCCAGAGAACACTATAATAAAAACACATAACTTATAATTATTAATAAAACTTAAAAAGCAGACATAAAATACAATAATGTTGCATAAAATAATTAATATAGTACCAATGATAGAAATAAGAGTGGCAATTACCAAAATGTGTAACTAATCTTCAGTTGTAGGTAGGATGGATAGAACACATGGTGGAACAAAATTGGGGAACCTGAAAAGATTTGTCAGGGTCCTGGTGAGATAGAAGACATGTGAGAGAAACATTGTGATCTCTACCAGAGTAGTTCTTTAAAAGAGGATAGATAGATATCTTCCCTGTATAGAAGCTTGTGGCTTGCAGATTCCATAGAGTCATCCCACATGGTCATAAATGCTTCTGAAGAGGAATATTTTTGTATCACCCCCACAGGACTGTAGAGGATAGTGCAGTCAAGAAGTCCAAGGTGAAGGCCCAATGAAATTTCAGAATTACAGTAGAGGAGAGATGATGGCACATGCCCATTTAAGAAAAAATCATGAACTGTGGAGTTGGATACTAAGCTTAGACTGCTCTGAAAATCAATATTCCAAATAAATTACTTAAGATAACCCCTGGCATTTTCAAACTTTCAAAAGTTATTGTCAACAAGTACCTCAGCCTTTTTACTCGAGATATTAAATTTCACAGCTTTGCTCCTCATTCATGAATAATTTTAAATATCTGTGAAATGAATGAGCTGCAAATTAGAATCATAGACTCAAAGGACTGGAAGGGAACTTGGAGATTTTCCAGTCTAATTTGGTGAAATCCTCACACCATCCCAGGCAAATGGCTGTTCAAGCTTTGCTTTGACATCTCCAGTAATGGAGCACCTATGACCTCAGGAATCAGCCTGTCCCACTGTTTAATAGCTCTCACAGTCAAGAAATTCCTCTTTTTTTCAGGTTTGGATCTCCCTCTCTAAAGCTTCTACATATTGTTTTTTTTTCCTACTTTTGTTTTTAGATTGGCAACTTCTACACACTGCCACTGAACAATAACGTTTAGATGTTCTTCACCATCATTTCCAACAAAGAAGACCTTCAGTGCACATATTTTTTCTTCCTTAGTCCTTGTCTAGAGGCTTAATTATGCCATCACAATTGACATCCTTTGTTTTCAAATTAGCCTTCAGGGCATTCTGCTAAATGCAGCCACTTTGTCCAAGTCCAACACTATATGTGTTCTCTCTCTAATTGAAATATTAGTTATTCTTTCTTTTATTGACAGAATTGTTCATATCTATTATTGAAATGTACAATGGGGTCAAACAGTAATGTACTATAATTTTAATAAGTCTATCCAACATTAGTTAATGATTCTTCCCTTCCTTCTTCTATTTTTTTTTTTAATTAAGCACCTTCTAGGCAATTCAAATTGATTCATTTGGGGGGAGGGGAGGATGGGGCTTAAATAATATAAATGAAAAAGACTTTCTGTTTCTGAGGTACACCTGAATCTGCAGGTTTTTTGTTGGCATTTAATCAAAAAGGGGTGTAAAACTGCCAAAAGCTAGAATCATATAATTAATGTTTTGGCCTAGAAAATGTAGAAGCTTTTTGTTTTTTTAAAGGCCATGTTATAGCATTATAGATTATGCAGGTTAGTGTAATTAAGAGCAGATTCAATTTGATTTGTATAACACTGCAAGGTAAAATATTATAACATGGATTATAGGCAATTGCAAAAAGTTCTGAGTGATTGAAATTTTTGCAGTGCCCTGGTGTTGCAAACTCAAAATGAATTTGGCTGATCTTACTGTTGTAGTTTATTCTTGTATACTCAAAGTCATTCATGTCTTAGTCATCTCTCGACTTTACTGCAACACACTTTTCATGGGACTGCTTTTGTAAAGCATTGGTTCAAGCTGGTTCAGAATGTTATGGGTAGCATCTTGAGTAATTATGGGTGTGCCTTGGTATGCCCACAAAACACCTGTTTCAAGAGTTGCATTAACCACCAATTGGCTTCCAAGTGCAATTCAACCTGTCCTAAGTCAATACTATATTTGCAGGACCATCTTCCTCCAGTATCATCTGCCCACCCATCAAAATTGAATATACTGGGTTAACTCCAGCTCCCAACTGCATGGGAGTGCTACCTGCAGGGACCTTGAAAGCATGCCTTTTCATTTGCAGCCCTCAGACATCAAAATGTCTTCACCTTCTGGCTCTCCAACAGTCCATAAGGACAGGGCTATTCCATCAGGCCACAGAGGCCAAAATGCTATGATTGCTCCTTCTGGTAAGGAATGGCCATTTAATTACATTTAATACACACTGTAATAGTCTGTTTTCTTACATTCTTTGCATTATTTTTTTTTCTTCTTAATGATTTGGCCTGTGCTCTTATTTATATTGTTATGTTTAATTTTAACCTGAATGTAAGGATATGAAAAATTGTATGCTGTTCAGAGTCATCTTTGATTGGAGCAGCTTATAAGCCTTGAAATGAAATGATTATTATATTTCAAATAGATATGTATCTACAGTACCTAATAAGTATATGTCAAGGGTGTTTTGCTTTGGGAAACCTCTGATCAAAGTACTCCTAGAAAGTATTTTGACAGAGTGAAATATTCCCTTGCTTCCAAGTGTCAAAGTAGAGTTGGCACATCACTTTGATTCAACCAACATACACAGAAACCCAATTAGGTAGTTACATATTAACTACTAGAGTTGGAAGTCTTGTGTCATATGTAGAGTCCCTGGCTGAAAGGGTAATTTAAGAAGCATCTTTAACTTATGGTTGGTTGGAAAGACTACAGCAGCTGAGTCTATTTACTGTAGCTTGGAAAGAAGGGCAATGAGGAGAAACATGATAGAGATATATACCATCCTAAAAACATAGATAACATGAAGGTATTTTTCCCCTCCCTTTCTCATATTGTTAAAAGAATTATCTATTTAAACTAAATACAGAAAGATTCAGGACTCACAAAAGGACTTTTAAAAAATTATTTAAGTATGGAATTTGTTACCAACTGCTTTAGTAATGTCAGACAATTTACTTAAGCTTTAAAAGGGAATTTAAATATTAGATGTTAGATGTTCATGGAAGATAGCACTAGCAGTGGCTACCAATATAGAAGGGTGTTTACTACCACCTGGATCATAGGCCAGAGCCCTTCTATACTGGCTGCTGAAAGCAACAATGGGAAGGAACTATTACTTTCCGGTCAAGCCTGGTGAACTTCCCAAATCCACCCACTGGGTGACCTGGGATGCTGGATTACATGGCCCTATGTCCCAAAGCTCAGAACTTTTCTGATGTTCTTACTTCTCTAGTCTTTTCAACAGAGGCATCCAACTAATGTGGATGAGCCCTGAAGTGCTACAAGAATTGGATCAGCTTGATGCACAGAGGCAAACTGTTTCACTGAGACTGCTGTGCACATTCCTGCTATCAAGGCGTATCAGGGAGGTACAACCTAGAGCCCTTTACAGAGAGCTGAAATAGGAACTCAAACAATGACATAGTCCTATACTTGTTTATAAAATTTAATACTGCTTATACTTTATTTGTATAAATTATGTTTGGTTGCATTTCTCAAATGACACCTTTAAGAATGGAATGTTTATTGTGGTGCCAGTCTGTGCCTGGCAGGGATTATGTAGTTTTGATTATTATGTAGCCTTGAAAGAAGACTATAGAATCAAGGAGGTGTGCTGCTGTACTTCCTTAGCTCTTTCCCCACTTCCTCAATGAGGAACAGGGTCAGCTTAGAACAGCGATTGGAGACTTAACACCTCTCATATATCAAATATGTATTGTTGCATTTCAATATATGTGTCTGTGGTGTTTTCATATTGTGAAAGATATCCATGTCTCCCTTTCTGCTTATCTTCTTTCATTATGAGTGCAAAGTTTTAGAACAGTTTTTCTTCCTCCTCTCTTGGGCTCTTCTCCTGATGTCCATGCATGCTTACATTGTCACTGATCAACATTCTGTATAACATGTGTGGCCTTGGAGACATTTATGAAGATTATTGTGGACAGCAAGAAGAATCAATCAGTTAGTCCTGGAACAAATAAGGGGAGACCATTCTCTTGAGGTAATGATCAGCAAGCAAAAATTTATATTGTTTCAGCATACAATGTGAGCATATATTGGACTAGAAAGTTCTATTCCACTTGGCAAGATTGAGGGACATAAAGGAGATGATGATGGGTAAGGTAGATGGATGGACTCAAATAAATTTTAAGAATGTGTTTGAATGAGGTGTGGAGGAGCAGGAGGATTGATTCAAGATAGATCAAATGGCAAGGATTTATCATATATCCACCAATTGAATCCAATATGTGGCACCTAACTAAGTAACTAGTAGGCTTAGAAGTAAAGTGTCTTGTGAGGTTCCATCCCCAAAATACTAGGTTTCCCCAAATGTGGGATCAGTGATCTTCCATTCCATCTTGCAGGGGTAGTCATGGAGCACTCCTTGTTATTCTTCTTTAGCACTACTAGCATTGCCTGGCTTAAAAGTGCATAAGAGAGTCATGCTCCACTTTCATGCAGAAATGGGAAATTTCCCTGGACTGTAAGAGTCCCCCCATTATTTCACCCAGTAGGAAATATGAGAATGACAATGAGCTCATTGGAAGGCCAATAAGTTGCACTCCACTACCACCAGGTTCTTCCTCAATCTGAAATTGAAAATGTTCCCCAGAGGTCCCTGCATTAGCAGAAGAACTTCTACAGCAACCTATATTTGATAGGGGAGCACAGAGAGTGATTTTTTCCATAATCTGCTTCCACTGTTATTGCCAGTAATGTCTCTCAATTGAAAGTAGAGATTATTCTTGGTGCCTGAATGGGCAGCATACTCTCTGCTGTCCCATAGACCTTGGTAACTGCTGATGTTGGGCTTGAAGAAGGTATTCAAGATAGGTAATTACTGGAAATTCACCAATTAAGTAATGAAAACGAAGTGAGCTTTCAGCTTCTCTGAGGAAGCTATTCCATAAAATAAGAGTCCCCTTTTTGAGAGAGATGGGTGGTGATAGAAATTTGAAAAATAAATAAAAATAAACTTCTAGGAGTATTCCACCCCCTACCTCCACCCCTTCATTTTTGTACAATATGATGGAGAAGACATAGCTTGTTAAACACTTTTGGCAGACAAATGAAATTTTGGCCACATTTTCAATGATGGTTCTCCTGCACTTACTTGGATGAGAGGTGTGTGTGTGTTGAAGAAGGAGAAATGAGTGAGCCTCCTATCCTTCATTGTTTGTCTCTCTGTAGTCATGCTGCTTTCTCACAACCCTTCCTGTGAGAAGACATTAAAAGGAATCTGTCTTCCAGGAACTTTCATATAGTATGGAAACAGAAATTCAGTGAGATGCAGAGTGATGAAGAATGATGGGAAAAGATGTGACCAAAACATCACCACAGTGATGACAATGTATATAAGTAAGAGATGTTACAATACTTTATGGATGACAGAACTATTTTTCACTGGGTGAAGAATTTTGGAAAACTGGAAGACATATCTCAGTCAGTCTTCTTGATCCCATAACCTAAAGACCAAGTCTGATAGTCTGATCTTACTGCCAGTCTTATTCTGAGTCTCCTGGCAAGCTGACAGAATGAGGATGGCAATGTCACAGCTTAAATCTTGGCTGTGTAACATCATGCCATCCTCTGCCCTGTTGATCATCTGCTGAGTATGTTTGCACTGACATAAATTACTCTTTGGGTTTCAGGAACCACAGACTTTGGCCCTGATGCTCACCCTTAACCAAAGTGTGGTCCATAACTTGAGATATATGCAGATAAAGCATATATCAGGCCCAACCACAATGACAAAATTTGAAATGGGTATTGAAGAAGGGGGATACGCAAAGTTGCTATCTTAAAGTCCTTTGCCTTCCTTCAGAATTTCACTAGATTTTTTTAAAATCTAGAACCCTTCAACTCTGCTATTGCTCAAGAGAAATTTCTAAATTTACATAAAATTCTGCTTGAGTTAGAGAAGAGTAGCAGGCAGGAAAAACAACAACAACAACCACAACAACATAAAATTCCATTTAGAAAACACTTCATGATTGTTATGTTTCCACAATGTCAACAGTGTTGGAATGTCAATCTGATTATTTCTGGCTAAGCTTCAGGTTGCAACATAGTTGAAAATGTTGTGTAATTAGTTTTGGTTTTGTTGGTTTTGTTTTCCATTGGCATGCTTTCCCCATGGAGCTCTGCCTCCTGAAATTCTGGTCCTGTAAGGGAATGGTGTCTTAATGGGTTTGCAGCTCCCTGCCACCATCACCAATAACAGCCAAAATAGCTGGAGGTGAAATTGACTAGAGTTTTGTCAGTTTTTCCTTATGTTCAGCACTGGATCTCTGGCCACAAAGTGCCGAGTAGTTCTCCCCCACCCTTTCCCCTTTGTGTTGAGTGAAAGTGAGTGATTTTTGTTGGCACAGAATCTGCAACTGCTACAGATGGGACATTTTTTTTTTTACTCCATGTTTTTGGCATCTCAGGTTGGAAGAAATTAGAACAAACATGGATCACCACCAAACCTTTTCTAGGAATTTGGGAAACAAAAATATTGCAGATTTTATTTCATCTTATTTTATTATTTTGCAATTCTTTTGATTTCTCTCAAAAACCCTCAAATGATTTTTCTGAGAACATGCTTCCAATTCCTTTTTTAGTGTTGTTTTTAGGTGACTTTATGGCTAATGTGAATGTCCACAGTCTCTTTAATTGCAGGCTACTGTTTTCACAGCTCTGATATGCTATAATAGATATTTGCTTCTGGCAAAAATGTTAAAAAAACATTATGCATATGCCATGCATACAGTCAGTAAAACAATTCTCTTTGAAGTGCTATCAACTCAAAAGCGTTCATCAAGACCTAAAAAGCTAAAATTATTTTTTTTAAAAAAATCTAGAACCCTTCAGTTCTGATAATCTTTGTTCAAGATAGACCATACTGACCGAGACCATACTGATAATATAAACTAAAAGGTTTAAATTGCCCTCAATGTCAAAAACCCAGTTAGGTGGTAGCATCCAGCAGATCCTAACTGATCTCCAAAAAGCAAATGAAGTGGGATCTGGTTGTGCTTCAGTGGGAAGCCATCAGGAAAATCTAGGTTGGGAACCTAGACTGGGAAGCTAAGAACCATTCCAGAAGTGATGACAAACCACTTGTATATCTTTACAAAATAAAGTGTATTAATGTGGCCAAAAGCCGGCAAGTATTAAGCTCAATCCAAAAGAGACTATTTACATGTAAGTGATTAAAAGACACCAAGAATCACACCAATCTTTCAGGTTCAATTTGGGGATCAGGGCATTTCCCTGCATTTGGTGGCCATGTTGGTGTTTTATGTGGGAATTCTAATAGCTTGAGCTGATTCTTTCTACTGTGTTATCTCTGATTTTGCAGTAGGTCCAAACACATTTTCATGGGGATTTGAAGTAACTAAAGTGTTGTTTTTATCCCTGTAGAAAGCGAATAACTTTTTTTTTTCTTTTTTTTTAGTGACTGAGGCTGTGGGACAATAATTTGGTGGAGCAGATTTATGGCAGAGGTAAGTCTAGGTGTCCTAAAGAAAGTCCAACTCTCTATTTTCTGGGTTAAAGTCACTCATTGAATATGGTCTTTGCACATTCTGATATGAACTAATTCTATTTGCATTTCCTGGATTAACATATGGATAAAAATATAAAAGTATCTTGAATTATGGACTTTTCTGACTTGCTGAGACCTTTATTCAAACAACATATCACATGTTTTTAGCATATATCATACACTCCATGTGTAGTTTGATACAACTTACAATTATAGGTATTTTTTGTGGAAGTATGTGATGAATTTTCATGCATGTTTTTAATTCAGAATAAAGGGAAAGAAAATATTTTTGAAAGATCACCTGTAAATCTGATATTAATCTGAACTTTTTTCATGGACTCATCCTAGGGACAACATTGTCAAAATTTATCCCCCTATATTGTCTGACTTGAGTGTCATAGAAGGCTACATTAGACAATGTTAAAGTATATCATAACACACCCTTTAAAGAAGAATTAGGATTCACTCTTTGTTGTGTGATATGTCCTATGACTGAGAAATTTAATGTAAACTGACATAAGGTCACCTTCCTTTGCTAGGGAGCATACCGCAAAGTGAAGTTTTCAACTTGATTATTCATCTTTGAATGCTGAAGCATGCCAAAAGGAGAAAAAAAAAGTGTCTGTGCACTTAAGGAATGGCAGGAAACCTAATTCCTTCTCCTGAAAGCACAAGAAGGGCAGAGAAGTTGAGAAAAACTGAACAAGAACAACAACAAAAAAAAGCTAGCCTGAGGATATGAGACTAGATAGAGATTTGAAAATATATAATATGATTAGGGATGCAATTACATTTAAAGAAACAAACTGATGGAATCACAAAACTCTGTTTTCAGTTAAGTAGAGGATTCCCCCCACACCCACCTTTCTTCTTTCTCTGCCACCATATCCTAAGTCCTATTCATACCTTGGATCCACAGCAGAAGGGGAGGGAGCTGTCTAGGCCAGAGGCACAAAACCATCCTTGTCAAATTCCATTCAGAGCCATAGAGGATAGATGTACTTGCACAAGACAGATTTGCAAATGCAGCCAAATGATAGTTTTTAGTTTATTTATTAAGTCAGAGTTGTTTGCAGATGAAGTACAAGGGCTCAGCATGTTCTGATGATGTATCTTAAGAGTAAATTGATGAGGGGGAGCAACTTCATCAGGGAAATGACAGTGCACAGTATCTTTGGTGCAATACTAGGTTTCAGAAGCCTAGGAGGGACAATAGCATATCGATGCTGGATGGTTGCATCTGGGAAGCTGTCACATTAAAAGAAAGGATTAAAAGGATTAAAAGAAAGATAAAGACATCCTCAAGTCAAGCTGAAATCCTGGTGATTATATGGACAGCTTTCTTAGCATCAACAAAGTGGCCCACCATTACTTCCCCCCAGAATATTTTCCCCTAACTTCCTAATCTAGTCTGCAGCCTGTTAGCTTTGGAAGGTAGTCCAGTCAGGAAGCACATCCAGATGAACTAATTCTACTTTATTGTAAGGTGACATTAACAGAATCTTGCAAGTCTGAAAACAGATCTCTCCTCCTGTCACTTTTACAGCCCAAGAAACTAGGGAGGATCCCTTTTGAGGTGATTGCCATACCCACATTCTTGCTGCAGGCTAAGCTGCCTTTTATCTGACCATGGCCCTGGCTGCTGCAATTCCCCTTCTCCCAATGTCATTCCCCCATACCATTACACCCTCACATCCATCCTCAGATACAGTGCTAGAGCCAACAACCTACAGTACTTATTGCTGTGAAAGTGGTGAAAGGTCTCCTGTGCAAGCACCGAGTCATGTCTGACCCTTTGGGGGGACGCCGCTTTTGCGATGTTTTCTCAGCAGACTATAGAGCGGGGTGGTTTGCCATTGCCTTCCCCAGTCATCACCTTCCTCAGAAATCTGGGTGCTCATTTTACCAACCTTGGAAGGATGGAAGGTTGAGTCAACCTGAGCCGGCTACCCGAGAATCCAGCTTCCGCTGGGATCAAACTCGGGTCACGGGGAGAGTTTCAATTGCAATACTGCTGCCTACCACTCTGTGCCACACAGGGCTCCTGGCAACTATATAACAACAACAACAACAACATCATTTGCCTATCCAAGGTCCCTAGAGTCAACAACCTACAGTATATATTGTTCCATTGCCCATTATACCACCCATGGCATTTATAAACCCAATTATCAAAAAGTTTAGTTTTCCTGCTGATCAAGAAATTACAATCTTCCTTCTGCAAGACTGAACTTGGACAACCACCACAAAGGTTGCCAAGTTTATTGTTGTTGTTGTTGTTGTTATTATTATTATTATTATTATTATTATTATTATTATTATTATTATTATTATTCCAGTAGCTATGGCTTTCAGAAGACAGATACCCTTTTCTCATTATTTTTCTTGTTTTGTTGTTGTTGTTGTTCTGTAGTTTAAATCCTATATTGGTGTTTTATTGGTGGTTTTATATGTTCTGTATTTCTGTGTTTTGTTGGTCTGAGACTGTTTAATCCATGACATCATCAAGATAAAAACCCCCATGATTACCAGGTCATGATACCTACTGGATATGATGTGTTTAACTTAATCCCATCAAGAAGAGAAAAAGCCACTAGATAACCCTAGAATGAATAATTAGCATAACCCTACCGCTAATCCTATATGGATTCACATCAAAACTAACTAAAGTGAATAAATAACAGAACCCCAGACTTGACTGTAGTTTGAAAGCAAACCCCATATTGTGCATTATGAAATAAAGCACTTCATAACGTTTTAGTTTTTGTGGATTTTTTAAAATCTCTCCCTTGAATGCAGGGCAGTGGGGGGGAGGTAACTTTTTAAATCACAGTCTACTTTGTCTTTTCTAAACTGTATTCAAACTTTCCACCCATTGCAAATAGTGCTGAGTATATTTCTCAGATGAAAAGTGGCACTGTTAGTAACATCCAGGGAGATGGTGTGCTGTCCTACTTGAGTTAACTTGATAGATAGGGTCAAGCCAAGGAAGGAAAGGAGTAGGGGATTATGTTCTGTGAATGGGAACAGCTGAAAACCTAGGCATCTGTTGGGGTTGCGGTGGGTGACACTTTCTATTCAACCCTCTTTGGCTCTTTATAGCTATTTTTCAAACCCACACTGTGAACCAAGATCTAATTGGAAAGTAAACATTTCTGCAATGCAAAGCATGTTGGCATTCCATAAAGCCTTGAAGACCTGATTGTTCTCCCATGCCTTGGGGTGAGCTAGAATGGGACCTTTGGGTGTGTTTGTTATTTTTGTTTTCTGTTTGTATATTGTGCTTGGATTCTACCTTGTTTTGGGTTTGCACTGGTTTTCATGTTACTATTTGTGAACCAGCCAGAGTCAGTGTGAGTCAGGTGGTGTCCCATTTGAATTAAATAAATAAACAAATAAAATAAGCATATTTATGGAAGTTACTAAGGCTATTCAGATCAATTATACTGGCTTACATAACAAGGCCAGACTCAACCCACCACCTTTGCTTCAACATCAAAGGATGATTTGCTTATTTTCAAGAAAGGGAAAGTGATATCTTGACTTGTGCTGATCTATGACTATAAAAAAGATTGATTGATTGATTGAGGCAGCAGGTGTTGGTGAGGAGCAGTGGCTAGATTTTGGAAAACCGCTGAGATTGTTCATCACTGACCCTTGATCCTACTCAAGGGAGGTTCACTTTCTGGTTCTCTTGAGATGGGCTACCTCATCCTTAATTTCAAGCAATAAACTCTCTCTGTTACTGGAAGCACCACTTACTTCCTATGTTCACCTACATCCATGCAAAACCTTCAATACAAAAGTTTTCCAAATCCAAACACTTTTTTGGGGTGTTTAGCACATAGACCATTAAATCAGATTTAGGCAAAGTGAGGTAGGAAATGATCAACTGGATCATATGTTCACTTGATGATATTTGTCTTATTAGATTTGGGAGTCCCTTCACAATTACTTGTCATTGCCTTCAATTATTTATTTGCAGAACTGCAGCCAAAGATTCTTATCCCCAAATAAGAAAGCCATCTTTGGATCTTGCTGATGGAAGCTTAGTACCTTTTTAAGCCTTGTTTTCTCCACTCCATAGTGTATAATGGGGTCCCTATTCAATTTGGGATTTGGCTACCTATTCAACAACTCTGTGCTGGCAAGATTTGATTGTTCAGTGCTTCTCAGTGAAAGCTGTTCACTTATTCAGTCCTTGGCTATCAAGTGTAATGTAAATCAAGCCTGTAAAGAGATCAAGTGATGTGGGCTCTGACTATGCAGCTTTATTAATTTTAAAAAGTCACCCAAGATCATGCCATTCTCTCCAAAATGAAGTGGCACCGAGATAGCATTTACTGATTGCTTATTCAGGCTCATTTGCCTTCTGTTTGCTTTTACTGTGAGCAGCCATGTTGATACATTCATGCAAGCTTTTAGAATCTGCAGTTTACTGTCCCCAGCTCCCAAAGGAATAATTACTATCCCAGCATAGATTGTCTTTGGCAGATGAAAGGCTGTTTCTCACATGGTGTGTTATGCTATTATCTTGCGCAGGTGTTGCAGAAGCAAAAAGGTCCATCCGTTCCAGTGTCTGGCACTCATGACAGCCACCCCTAGGGACTTGGAGAATATCATTTGAAAAACCTGTTTTCTGTCACATGATGCTCATTTCCAAATAGTTAATGATCTCATTAGGTGTATTACAGAAAATGGTCAAGTTATTAACTGTGGCTTCTTCAGCATGTGTGGTTGCCTTCTGGGAATCTTCAGCTGATTTTGAAACCTTGAAGACAAATAAGATGTGTAATGATCTTTTGTCTGCTGAAAAGGTACTTGAATTCCAGTTGTTCGTTGCTGAACCCCCCTCGCCTAAATCTTCTCACTTACATTTTCCCCTTGTGCTTTTCCCTGGTAATTGGGGGGGGGAAGGGGGGGTTCTCATGCAGACATTCCAACAAAGGATTAAATTTTGAAACTACATTTCTTTAGATAAATCCACAAAGATGAAGGTTCAGATCTGTTCTCTAGCATTCCAGAGTAGAGGATATGGGATAATGGTTGAAATTACAAAAAGGAAAATTCTGATTTAATGTTCAGGAAAACAAAAATAAATCTAGTTTGACAGTTGAACCAGTTGTCAGGAGACACATGGAAGGCTTCCTTTCTCTGGATGTATTCAAGCAGAAGATAGACAGCCATTTTCTGGGGTGCTTTAATGTGGACTCCTGCAGAGAATAAGGAGTCCCTATTAAAACACCCCAAGGGGCTATTTCAATAAGGAAATGGTCCCTTTCAGTTCTATGATTCTATCATCCCTTGTACTAATTATCACAGAGATGCAACAGAGATAGACAATAACTGGCCCTCACCAACATGCCCAATTCATGATAGGGATCCAACAAAATGTGGATGTGCATAGATTAAAAGGTAAAGGTTTCCCTTGACATTAAGTCTAGTCGTGTCTGACTCTAGGGGGCGGTGCTCATCTCCGCCACTACCTGCCCACTGAAGCGGTACCTATTAATCTACTCACATTTGCATGTTTTTGAACTGCTAGATTGGCAGGAGCTGGGACTAGCAACGGGAGCTCACCCCGTCAGGCGGGTTCGAACCACCGACCTTCCGAACAGCAAGTTCAGCAGCTCAGCGATTTAACCCGCAGTGCCCCTGCGTCCCTGTGCATATATTGCCATCTCAGAAATATGGCATGTTAGCAGATAGCTGCTGATTGTTCATAGTGTTCCAGAACATATACACAGTTGTTTCCTAACTGAGGTCTCTTACATCAGCTCTCCTTCAAGTGAGAGACAAGAGATAACTGCTCTTGTAGGGTGGACATGGAGATCCTTCCTTCCTTCCTTCCTTGCAGCCAATTAGAGAGAGACATTTTGGTGTAGTGGTTAAAGGCACCAGCTAGAAACCAGAAGAGCTGAGTTCTAGTCCTGCCTTAGGCACAAAGTCTGCTGGGTGACCCTGGGCTGGTCCCTCTGTCTCAGCCCTAGGAAGGAGGCAGTGGCAAACCACTTCCAAAAATGTTGCCAAGAAGACTGCACAGACTTATCCAGGCAGCCTCTAGGAGTCAAGACTGACTTGAAATTACATACAGAAAAAGTCAATTGAAGAAGAATTGATCAGAGGGGATCCAAATAAATGATGGCTTGGGGTAAATTAATCGAAGAGAAATTGATTTAAGGGTGGTAATGGTGAATAATAAATGTGGTTAATTAGTTGAAAGAAACTAGGTTTGAGGGTAACTGGAGCCATGCTGGTTTGGCCACAAAGTGGGAGGGATAAAAGGTATGACTTGATATCCTTGGACAAGACACCAGCCTTTATCTAGTCCAGTTCTGTGCTGAAAACAGAAACCAGTTAATATCTTTAAGGAGGACATGAGAAGCCATTCTTTCTCTGTTGCTCCTTTTAAAGAGAAGGAGAAGAGTTTATTTTATTTATTTATTACTAACAACTTATATGGCCACCAATCTCACACAAGGTGACTCTGGGTGGTGTACAACAATTAAATAAAAACAGTGAATAAGTTAAAAAAAAATCATTCTAAAAGATAAAATTATTAAAATATCAATATTATCAAAAAATTTCAAAATGTACCAACCCCACAGAGAAAGCAAGAATGTCAATCATAATAGAGCCATCTAAGAATGTCCCCCATTCCCAAAGATGCCCAGGCCTGGCAACATAACCAGTCCCCTTGCAATGCTTTGGACATCCCTAATCTCTAGTAGGGATGTTCATGATTGATAACATTCAAAAATATTTATGTATCGCTTAGCCTGAGAAATCTTACACAAACTGTTGAGCTCTTTTATGGATATTTCTTCAGAAGTTAGCTGCATGGAATCCAACAAAACCCACTCCCAGGAAAGTCTGCATAGGATTGCTGCATTCAGATGCTGTATGTGAACATTAAGGCATCAATGAAAATGCTTTGTCAGTAAAGGCAGAGGAGAACAGCCGAGACCGTCACTGAGCAATGATCACCTCTAAGGGAATATTATTTCCAAAATGGATGTTCATTGTTGTAACTTAAGGATAGTATCTGATTCCTTAGACATTTTATGCCTAGTTACCATTCTCTTTGTTCTGAGAAGATGCAATCATGAATTAAGAAGCATTGTTCCTCAAATAATTAGGATCCACAGTACTTAAGGATTACTACCATTAAGGAAGTATCATGGCTTGATCGATGTCATAGCAAGCTGTGAATTATCCATATGTGGCTTACTGCTTATCCATACGTGCTCTACTGCTGCTAAGGTGGCCTTCCTTTGGCAACACAAACCTCAGGAGAGACTTCTTCATGCTGAATGACTTCAGAAAGGTTGTTTTTTCCCCCCTTCCCTCTTCCCCAAAGAAGTTCTTTATCTTGTTCTCAAGAGAGAATGAACCCCTAAGAAGCAATCAAAGAAAATGGCTGGCGCTGGAGAAACGTGAGGCTCTTTCTACTCCATCAGTTTTCCTGAAAAAGATAAAGATGACCTTGAGTCAAGGTCAGTCAAGATGATTGCATCCATGTGGTTTCCTTGGGAGTATTACATAAGCCAGTGCTTCCTAAACTTTCTCCTTCATTACCCAAAACCACTTATCAGAAAGTCCTTTTCACCCAATGTAGGTAAAACACTTTAAGTCAGTTTTATGGGTTCATGTGTCATTACCCAAATTAAAACCACTTTTACCCAATTTTGGGTAATTTACCCAGGTTTGGGAAGCACTGACAGTAAGTAATACTATTTCGTGATTGCCTTGTTCCAGAATCTTTCTCTTTCTTTCTTTCTTTCTTTCTTTCTTTCTTTCTTTCTTTCTTTCTTTCTTTCTTTCTTTCTTTCTTTCTCTCTTTCTCTCTTTCTCTCTTTCTCTCTTTCTTTCTTCCTTTCCAATCTAGCTATCAGACTTGAAATTCCCAAGTAGTCCCTTATAGAAGTATTATCAACCTTCTTTGCATACAAGATCAGTCAGGGTTAGCTATGAGCTACCACCAGCCTGCAGATGGCCACCAAATTACAAAATCACACACAGACCTGTTGTCCTATGCATGCTTACCTCCATCTTTTAGCCAAACTGGCCCCCAAGGCAACTTGTGACTATAGTAAGTGTGTAACAAATATTAAAAATACATAGAAAAACATAACTAAACCCACACAGAGCTAAACACTGGACCAGTAGAAAACATATTACAGAAGGAAGGACAAATGTTAACTCAAGAAAAGGACAGACAAAAGAATAATGCAGTTGCAGTTGACTAAAAAACCAATACAGTTTCCACAAGGTGTAATGACTGCCTATTCAAAATCACTATCAGACTCACACAAGGCTTTCATGGATATCTGATTTAATAATGAATAGCATGCAGGATCACAAGCAAAGCTGAGAATAGTGGAAGTGCGGGATTTCTCCCACTAAAAACCCAGGCAGTGTCCAGTCCCTCCCCCTAAAGTCAGTACAATTCCATTCCCCGCAGGTGCTGCTAATAGTTTCTGCCAGTCTTCGGGAAATGTTCTTGACAAAGTGAGATAACCCAAACATGCATTCTTCACTCCTCGCATCACAGCCTGGTACAAGGGAACAGGACCAGTCCCCTCCCATGCAGCAACCCATGTCAGCACCAACAGGGCATGGGAACACATTAAGATGGTTTCCATGAACATTGGAACATGGACCATGACACAAGGAAGAATTTCAATCTGAATTGAAACAAGTTCATACGGAAGAAGATGAACTTTCTAAAATGTGGTCAGAACATTTTTGAAGCTCATACTTAAAGGCTTCCAAAATAAAGATAACTTGGTGACTCCTAAAACTTTGCTTGTGAGTTGTAGTTGGTTGGCTGGGACACAATACCAAGCTTATCTATTAAATTGCCATATCTCATACATGTTCTAAATGCCCCAATTGAATGATAAGGCAGTGGTCCATTTCTGCATCAATTCACCAATTGGACAAAAGCGATTGTCCAGTTCAAAATGTGTATCCAGCTTTGAATGTGTTTTTTCTAATACACACATTTTGATATGCACTGTTTGCAAGCAACTTCTTTTGATATGTATATGAGTTTATTTTAATAATCTTAATAATCTTATCTTAATCAACTTAATAATCACATGTGTATTCATCTATCTGAGTTGTGAACTGATTTGCAAAATTTTAAAGAGTTCTGTTTTTGACATGTCAGGGCATTCTGTTTTTTTGTTTGTTTGTTTGTTTTTATGTTCAGAATGGATGAATTGGCTAAACCTGTATAAAAATATGGACTAATTGAACTTCTCATCCATCTCTTCAATGAACAATGGTAAATTTCACTAAATCACTGAATTATGAAGTAGACTACAAGTAAAAAACATTACAGAAATTCTTCTACATTTGTATAAATGCCTAACTAGATACAGCAGAAGACTTGTGGCAGCTCCTAATCACCACTTTCCAATAAATTCACACACAGGAGTTTTGTGATATGACAGCTTTACATTCAACTCCTCCCACCCCTCCTTTTTCACATTAATTGCTTCTTACACGGTTGGAGACCTGTATGGATCCATTTATTTATTTATTTTAATGCATTAAAGCATTTTTTTTAGGGTGGAACAATACCAGAACAACATTCCAAAATGAAGGTGGATGCATTCAGGACAAAAAAAAAAGAGTTTGATTTCATTTTTATTTCAACTCCGTTAACTGTAATGAATACTCTTTGTAATGTAATTCATGCTCTTTTTTGGAGAAGATTCCTGAGAATATTGGACAGCCAAGAAAACAAACAAATGGATCACTGAACACATCAACCCAGAGTTCTCACTTGAGGCACAAATGACCAGGCTCAATTTACCTTACTTTAGACACATTATGCAAAGATGTAGCTCTCTGGAAAAGGCAGTAATGCTGGGAAAAGTGGAAGGAAAGTGAAGAAGACAACAAGCAGCATGGTGGATGGACTCAGTTACAATGGTGATGAGTGCACCATTGGAAGACCTGAAGGACCAGGTTAGGTACAGATCATCATTGAGAATATCTGCATGATTGCTAAGAGATGACACTGACTTGATGGCACATAATCAATGATCAATTCATACCTTTACTTCCCAGCTCTATATTTAAGAATTTTCTACTTTGGGTTGTGTTCAAAAGTTTGGGAATGAATTTTGGAAGGAAACATCAACATCTTTCAGGGTCTATGCAGAAACCTGGGAGCTCATGGTATGTGAGATATGTGGGAGAAATGTTAGGGAGCTTATTAAACCCTATGCAAGAGTTAGAAAAGTAGGGCAATTAAACATGGCACCTAGGGGAGATAAGCTTTGGACTTCAATGCCACACTTGTAATGTCTGTTCAGAATATTTGTCTATGCGTGCATTACGTACATCTATATTAATAAGAAGGAACCCAGTTATCTTCTGGATCTCTTAGGAAATAGTCTCACAACTGCTTTCTTCATGGTGGATAGGATTCTATTGCTCCAAATAAATCACTGGTAACCTTCTTAATCTACTCTCTGACTTACTAATTGAAGCCAAATAGGACAAGGGCTAGAGATATATGTGGTTGGAAGATCTCCAACTGACTTCTTCATGTCCTGAAAATAATCCAGATGGTACTCTGGACTTTTCTGGTATCTTTGAGCAATGAAACCATCCAAGTCAGAATGAATATGAATAATGTCAGTCTAGTAAATGTTTACACCAAGCCTTTAAGGATTCCAATATAATATATTTCTGAGTATATATGCAATAGCTACTTTATCACACATGATAATTTAGTTGGGAAGCTACTAAAACATAAAATGGAGGTGGAGAAATAAGATATTTTAGCCCATCTTGCTTTCACCTGGTGATCTGCTTTCACTACTGCCCATTGTTCTGAGACTTGTAACACCTTCATTCTAACTAGTCCTGCATTCTAACTTGTCCCATTCCTTTAGTAAACCAGAGAGCTGTCTGGCCCCTTCAACATATACCTGCAGACATAGAATCAGAATCAGAAGACGATTGATGCTTTTGAACTTTGGTGTTAGAAAAGACTCCCGAGAATACCATGGACAGCCAAGAAAACAAACCGATGGATAATTGAATAAATCAATCCAGAGTCCTCACTTGAGGTCAGAAATGACCAGGCTCAAATTATCCTACTTTGGACATTTTATGTGAAAACCCAGCTATATGGAGAAGACTCTAATGCTGGGAAAGGAGGAAGGAAAGAGAAGAGGATGACCAGCAGCAAGGTGGATGGACTCAGTTATAGTGGCAATGAGTACACTGTTAGGAGACTTGAAAGAACAGGTTAGGGATAGATCATCATGGAGAAAATCTACGTGGTTGCTAGGAGTTGAAACAACTTGATGGCACATAATCAGTCAAAAATAATATATATTACATAGTATATTAACATCAAGAAAATATGTGCTTATCATGGCAATTATCTGAGTCAATTTTTCCAAGGTTTTACAATACCATAATAGAAATCACCTTAACCAGCTCAAGAAGAGAGGCTGAGGGGCAGTGAAGGTGTCAAGTGAAACAGGAATATATGGAACCATAAAGGACCCCACATAAGAAGTTCAAATATCAATGGAAATATTTGGTATGATTTCCGATCCTTACTTTCCATGGCATTTTTATTCCGTTTGTTCACTTTCTAGATCTCTACGATAATTATGTATAACATTACCATTTGTTAAGCTAGCAAAATCTGCAGCATTGTATTGATTTTATTCATAGTTGCATGCCACAGCAGCTTGCTTCAAATGATACAAAAAGTTTAATAGAAATCCAAAAGAATAATCTATAGCTCCAATGTTTTAAATCTCTCTTTCAAAAGATTTTTGCTTATCTTTTAATATTTAAAGGTTAAGGAAAAGGTGAGCTGCCTATATCTATGCAGTGTAGGCTTTTCATTACACAGAGATTGCAGAGGCTAAGGGGAAAAAAACACTAGAAAGTAATTAAATAAAAGTAGGAAGAGTCAATAGAAAGTACTGGCAAGTCCCAAAAGCTGTAACTTTAAATCAGAACCAGTTGCTCCATGGAGAGGAAGTGCTTAGTTGAATACTTCCTGCCAATTTAGATATCAGGGCATTCTTTCTAATTGGGTCTACAAAACATTTGGCCCTGAACTAAATGCAAGCATGTACTTCTATGGCTGACCTGGGACTGCACAATCAGAGGACAGTTGTAAAGCACTGTGTGCAGTTCTTGTGTGCAGAAGTATATGAATTTGCAAATATTCTCAAGACTGCTAGAGTTAAATCTGCTGATTTAATCACCATGTGACCCCTCATAATATCTGTGATAGGAGATGAGCAAGACACCAAAGGGCTTAACATTACAATGCTAGACAGAATAGGGGTGTCAAGAAAATTATTTTTCTCCTCCCATAAGTACCAAAAGCAAAGATCTACAATTTACCTGCTCATTACTCAGTCGTACTGGTTGAAGTCATGGAGCAGTTTGATAGGTTAAAGGCAGCCCCTTAAATTGGGCTCTGAAATGAAATGGGAATCAGTGATGCTCATGCTAAACTGGAATGAGATCTTCTTATTAACATGTTCCAACACTGCATAACACAAGCATATATAGAACTCTGAGCTAGATTGCAGCTGTTGCAGATGGAATGCAGAAGCTTGACGTTTTCCAACCCCAGCCTATATTATCATAAATACACTCATATCCTTGTGCAAGATGTGGTAGAAATGGAGTGTTTTTTCATTTAACCTAGTGGGAAGAAGGATTTTGCTAAGAAAGTGACTGGAGATAAGAGACTATTTTAGTTTTATGGAAAAGCACCTCCCTCCCTGATATCTGTATGGCCCAACCATATTGGGTTTTAGGAAGACTATTAAAATTTCTGGTATCATTTCATTCCATTAGTGTAAAATCATCACCATCATCATCATCATCATCATCATCATCATCATCATCATCTCAGAAAGACAGCTGTAAGCTTCATGTTTAAGGTATGTCATCTCAGCTCTGAATCAGCACTCCTTAGAGATTTTATAGATTTGATGTAACTGACATTTGAGATAGGATAAAAGAACCACCCAGAGTTGCTGGGAGCCGGGTAGCATATACATTTAAAAAATAAATAAACAAACATAAAGTTCTCACATTCAATACCATCAGATAAGTAAACTTGTGTAAAATGAAGCTTCCTTCATGGCAGGCATAATTCCTGGTAATTTCTTAGTAAATCCATGTGGTTTTCCAGGAAACAGTACAGAAGTTTGCCATTGTCATCCAGAATGTTTTATCAAGATCCCTGTCTAATTTACATCCTGGTATTTCCTGGTGGTTTCCCATTCAAGTACTATCCAGGACTAACCCTACTTAACTTTTGAGATCACCCAAGGTCAGAGAAGCTTGCATTCTCCAAACATACCCGTTATTTTACAGTCCCTCTCTGTAAGCAACCAAATTAAGCCATTGGACACATTTTAATTTGCTATTTCTCCTCATTTTATTGTTTCCCCCTTTTCCCCACAGAGAATTAGGATATTTTTGACAGCACCTTAGAATGCCATTTCATGCAAATCCCCCTCCACTTATTGATAACATACTAGCACAAATGTTCTAAATTCCTAATGAGCTCAGAGAACAGTGTTGGCATTTGAAGGTTGAATACACTCCAATTTGTAGCATGTGTGCTTTTTGAAACAGTGGTCTTAACTCTGGCAATATCACTGCGGTGGCTCACTCAGCACGCTGCTAATAAGCAGATTTATCTTGAAGGCCCAGTCCTCACAGTGTGCATCTGTTCCTAGGCAGATGAATTTGCCTATGCACACAGCAGCAAATTGTATCTTATCATCTCAATCAAAATCCCAAGTACTTAAGAGATTGAAGAATAATTTAAAAAAAAATTCTGAGCATACAGGTAAAGATAACCTTCTCTTGGAATGGTGACTTAAAGAAGAGTGGAGACTTTATTTGAAACACTGAAAGTGCCTAAGCCAACTTTTTCATTAAAAAATGAGTGCTCAAGAATTTTGGTAATATAAAGGAGTATACTTCCATGCAGTTCCATTTTCTAGGGGATATTCAGCAGTTTGCACCTATTTCAGATGGTCATTTCTCACAGAGCTTTTTGTGAGATGGAGTTTTTTTCTCCCCAGTATTTTTACAACTCCTGGGACCCCTTCAAGCCTCCATTGGTGGATAGAAGTGCCAAACAGAAGTAACAACTTGAAGATAATTTCATCTATTCACCTTAAATTGCTGCTCCATTATAGCTAAGGGTCTTAGAGCACTCTGTAGCTAATACAAAGGAACCATAACAATAATTTTATCACAGGTTAGTTCAACTGTTTTATGCAAACAATAACAAAGCAGCAGGTCGTGTATCTGCAAAGTATGGGGATCATCTGGTTCACCACATCCCAAGTCCACATTTTTGAATCAGCTGTAAAGGATCTTTCCTGCCATCCTCGAAGTTCCATAGCTCAAAGAATAAGTCTATGGACATCTGTTTCACTACAAATGTGCATTAGGATGCTTAACTGGGATGCTGAGTCTGAGTCTGAGGAGGATCAGCCAATCACAGAAAAAGCTAGAGAGAGCCTTGAGCAGCAAGATCCAGAGCCACCAACTGAAGACAGACAGGAGGCAGATTCACCGCCACCTAGCGGTATTCGAGAAAGGTTGAGTGTGAATGCTGTTTGCGATTTTCTGGCTGCAAGCAGCCTTCCCAAGGACAGATGGGGAAGTGTTTTCCTTTCTCCAGAAAAATGATCCTGGGCTTCAGGAAAAACCTGCCTGAGCCCCAAAAATTGCCACATTGTCAGTTCTGCTCATGGAGTCCACAAGGACAACTGTTCAGATCACCATGTTCCCACCAGAAGCCTCATCAAATGAGCTTCCATGGATGAAAGGAAATTAGAAGTTAAGTCTCCCTGGTGACATTCCAACATTTTAACTACACTGACTATTATAATAAACAGACAAGGAAAGTCGTATCTCTCTAGTAGTGGCATTTCTATGCACCCCCCTTTTTTTTTCTCCATAAATTCCTACCCCTCCTGTTATAGATCATAGAGGAATTGAGGACTGGGACAGAGTAATGATGAAGGGTGTTGGAAGACTGTTATCTATTGCCTGAATTCCCAACTATTCTAATTACTGGTTGGAGCTAAAGGAGTAGCAACAGTTTTCAGGCTTGTTCTTAAAGGGAAAAAAGGATGGAAACTTCCAAACAAACAAGCTGCACAGGACTAAAGTAATAAGTGTCTTTCCCATTAGACACTAGTGCTTAAGCAAGCTCAGGTCAGACGCAGCGGTGCACTGAGCTAATTATTCAGGTCAGATCCCCCAAACTTTTTGAATATTCTCACTGACTGTGCCAGGACAAGCCATTTTCACAGTCATTAACCTCCTTTATTTAATTAAAATACCAAAGGGGACCAACTTAACAGATGCAAAGTGTCTGAATGGATGAAGCTTTCCCTGCTGGAGTTGAATAAGTTGAGAGGGAAAGTGTTTATGGTATGGCAATCTCACATGCCCAGCTCTTCCAAAGCTCTATTTTGGAAGAAGTTTGGATGTCTCAGCACGTTCAAATTTATTCATTTATTTAAATTTATCAGAGTTATTTAGGAAGAAATAGCACAACAGTATTTGGGATAGTGACAATTATAATTAAAAAGTGTTCAGTGCATTTATGTCTATGTGTATGTACAGCACCTATTGCTTGTTAAAATATATTGTTCTAGCTCACTCCATTGGCTGAGTGAAATTAAAGCTCTGACTTGATCTCTAAATTAACTGCTATTCCCCCCTTTGGATGATGTGGTATTTAAGATTACTTCAAACAGTTCTTTCCTCCAAAGAGACTTGGTAGTGACAAGAAAGTTGAAAGATAAATGTTTAGTTTCTCTCCATCTCTACCCCCACCCTTATCTATCATCTCTGTCTCTCTCTGTCTCTCTCGTTCTCTGCCAACTGCAGATATACTGTATGTCTTCTATGAAACCAGTCAAGAATGTTACATCATAATCCACTACCTGATGTGCTGGTTATGGGATAGATGATCAATGTCTATATCAGGGGTGAGCAATCTTTGCCCCTTGAATATCCCTTAGTTTTACTCTCACAGCATCTTCTCATGAAGATTGTTGAAAGCCAATAGCAGTTTCCCATCATTTTGATGTGTAAAATAACTGAATATTGCAGTTAAAGCATTAACATGGATATATCATTAAGAATAGACATATAAAGCCAGTTCCTACATCCTTTTTGTCTCTCATGAATGATGTGGCCCATCCATTGTACCTCCACCACCACCCTGCTCAATCTTCTGTTCATCCCCACAAGTACAGATTTACACTGCTAATGCTGGCCAGTGCTAGTATTTGCCCAGCTTTATATGGCATTAGTTGTCTTGACCTAGGACAAGAATCTCATTCTAAATGAGATTAGAAAACTTAATCTTATTAGATGTAACAAGATTAAATCTCATTATGGTTTTAAATTTGTGTTCTGAGTTTTATGTTTATTCCTAATCTGTTCTGTGCTTGACATGAAAAATAGTATAAAATCAAGTATCTTTCAAGATGATCTCACATATTGGTGACCAACACTGAAGACCAATCCTTCTGCTGGTTTGGTTTGGTTTATTCTGATCATCCACCAAACAACCAAATTTTATTACAGCTTGTGGCCAACACATTTAAAAACAAATAAACAGAGACCAAAATGTCTGAGTACCTATAGTCTTACAGACCTAAAAGATATATGATAACTGGTGGTGATCTTAATTTTTATGCTACAGAGATTGTCATAAACTATATTTTAAAAGCTGTATAACACTTTCGGCAATACTATATGTAACATATATTCTTAACAGCTAAAAGAAAAGCTACATAAAAAAGCTTCTGAACATGCCCTAAAATATTTGGGGAGGGGGAACAAACATTGGGAATAAATCTATGAAATCATAGCATCTCTCATTCAGTGTAGTCCATAAACTGTTCTATGAGCTACTTGAAGGATTCTGTCTCAGAGATCTTGAGCTTATAAGTTGTTGATGAACTATGGGGAACATAGACAATAGTACCTAGGAACTATAGGAGTAAAGATTATTTTAATTCAAAATTAGTTCTATAGTTCTTTGTAAGAAGTCCAGTTCCTACTCTTAACATTTGGACTGAGATGGCAAAGACTCAGGATATTCCTACAAGGTGTTTAGCACTTGGAAGTAAAATTAATTCAATAACACTGATTTGTTATGTGTGAATAAGCTACCTTCCCCAATTTGGGAGCAAAATAAATAATTCATCTGACTGTCAGCCTCAACAGGAAAACTGCAAAGGAAAGTGATAGCATGAATCCCATGCCCTATTTGGTTCAAATGTTGAAAATCCACTGTAGGGAAAAAGCCAGGATTTGCTGAAAAATATTTGATCCTCACCCAAACCTCTTCTAGGCTGTATTGGCTTGGCAATCTGCACAATAGTATCATTCAAATGCCAAGACATGTTGGTCTAGGTCCCCATGTATTTAATTGTATTTCTGTTCTGAAAGTCAGAATGTGCACTTTAATATTCTAGCCATTTTAATGTGAAGAGTGTTGTTGTTGTTGTTAGTTGCTGTTGAGTCATTTACAACTCATGGAGACCCTATGTATAACAGGACTAAATGCTGTTCTGTCTTGTGCCACCCTCCTGACTGTTCCAATGTTTGCATCCATTGTTGCTGTAATTGTTTCAATCCATTGCATTAAAGGTCTTCCTCTTTTCCGCTGGCCCTCAACTTTACCAAACATGATCTCCTTTTCAAGTGATTGGTCTTTCCTGACAATGTGCCCAAAGTATGAAAGTCTGAGCCTAGTTATCTTCACCTCCAGGGAACATTCTGGTTGTATTTCTTCTAAAACTGATTTGTTTGTTCTTCTCGAACTCCATGGTATTTTCAATCATCTTCGCCAACACCACAATTCAAATGCATCAATTCTTCTATCTTCCTTTTTTAATGTTCAACTTTCACAGGCTTATGTGGCGATTGAGAAGACCATGGTGTGAGTCAGACATACCTTTGTTTTTAAACTGACATCTTTACCTCTGAAAACTTTAGATAGGTCTTTAATGGCAGATTTTCCCAGCAAGATACGTCATTTGATTTCTTGATTACTACTTCCTTTGGCATTGATCATTGATCTGAGTAGAATGAAATCGTTGACAACTTCAATTTCTTCTCCATTTCTTGTGACATTGTTTATTGGTCTATTTGTGAGAATCTTCATCTTCTTCACATTCAGGTGTATATGTGTATATGTGAAGAGTGGAAGATTTACATAATAAATTTCATATATTGTATAAATATATATTTATAAATCAGCACCATCACATTAGCAAATGTTGGCTCATGCATGTGTGAACCTCATTTAAATGTGCATTGTTTGGTGAGTCATAAATGAATGTCAGAGCTGATTCTGTTGAAAAGACCATGTGTGGTACTGGATTCAGTTGATGTGAAAATCTCTGAGGATTAATCTGGGGATAATTCAAGACCAGTTCATATAAGGTTTGGGTCAGTCATTTTTTTGTTTGCTTATACAGAAGGTGTCCCAATCTGTTTCAGCATCAATTCATTGTTTAAATGTATTTTAAAAAATGCATTGTTTCCGAAAAGGATCTCTTAAAGGCCATTTTCATATTTTTCTTCAGGTGGGAACATCAGACCATTAAGGAAGTGTGAACACTGGTGAGTTATTCAGTCATGATCTTCACATCAACCTAAGAGGGTGCAAATTAAATCAATTCAATACTGAAACTTGCCAAGATTCCTCCAGCAGTCCTTATTAATACATTTTATGCAGTGTAAACCAGCCATCCTCAACTTGTCACTTTCCAAGTTTGCTGGGACTTTAACTCACAGAATTCCCAATCAGTGAGACGTGAGCTGCAGTTCCTTCAAAAGTGGAAGGACAATGTTGCTTTGTTTCAAAAGTTTTCTTTAGAAAAAGCATTAGACATCTGCTCCTGCTCCTGGAACTGAATTGTAATTGCCTTTTCTTCTCCCTTTATGATTCTATAATAAAACATTAGCATTTCCTTTATTGCTATTATAATTATTCTAGGGTGAGCATCCTGGAAATTGTTGGTCCAGACTGTTTAAAAACTGTGCTAGATACCTCTGCTGGAAGCTCCTAGATAGGGTGGAAGAAGAGAACCTCCTAATGGATGTTTTAGGTGGTCCTCTGTGTTAGGTCAAGGATTAGTACTCTCCCGTTTGGTTGAAAAATATACTCAGGAACCTAAGTCAGCCCTTTTTGCCTTGTTTGTTTGAGCTCAAGCAGGCCGTCGACTCCACAACTAGAAAAAACTCTTTGGAAGAAACTCAAAGCATCTACAATTGACAAACAGTTACTCATCCTGTTATCTACACTTCACAAGAATACCAGTTTGAGAGAGAGATGCACTGTAGCCAGGCATCTTTCATATTTAATGCCAACTAGTAAAGAGGTTAAACAAGGGTGCATTTCTTTTTTCTAACTACTATATTAATGCAAGGAAGAGTTTTACCCTCCAAAACTGGCCAATAGACCAGTCTCTATCTATGCTGCTTTATGTGAACAATGCTGCCATATGGTTGCAGAGGCCAGTAGGTCTTAGAAGTGAACGAGAGCACTAGTCCACTTCCATAAGGAACACTCATTGCAGATTAATTGTATGTGTGTGTGTGTGTGTGTATATATATATATAAGGTCATGTATTTTGCAAGGGCATACAAAAAGTTTTGCTGGCCCCTCAAAGGACACATAATTGAACAAGTGCCTGTTTTAAGTACCTGGGATTTGTGCTACATTATTCAGGGAAGCGTCATATTCAAATCTGTCAGCTTGCTCTGAACAATGAAAGGAGATCAGCAGTAATCCTCTCTTTCTTTTTCTCTAGAGAAGCCCAGTATGTACCAGCTGTTTTGAAGTTTTTTGAAGCCAAGACACTGGCATAGCTCCTCTATGGAGTGCAGTTAAATCCAGGTGTCAATTATGAGAAACTAGAAAGAGTTTCACAAAGATTCCTAAGAAAGTATTGTGGGTAGCAGAATGTGTGCCTAACATTGCTCTGTGTTTGGAGGCAGGGTATGGCTATGTGCACTCAGACATTGGCTAAAAGCCCACTTTTAGCCTCAAGTTCTAGTAAAACCTGCAGCACAGATAATTATTGCTCTTCCTGGTAACTCCAAATAAATGACAAATTACATACTTTGGGGTTCTCAAGTGAGATGCTGATGCACCTGGAATGAGATCAGGCAATGGTAGCTCTTAAACAAAGAATTCTTGACCTAGAATTGCAAACAGAATACAGAAAGATTTTCACATAAGCTCAACTGGGGCACAGCAAATTTTGTTTTCAACTAGCATTGCCTTTGGCCCAACTTGCAAATAACAAACTTTGGAGGCCCTTTATACCACCACATTTTAACACTTTACCATCAACTGTAAATTAGAGAGTAAATGCCACAAAAATCCCTTACATGAAAGGCTCTGCCCCTGCAAAGATGGCAGCATAGAATCATATCCTGCTGTACTCTAATTTTTACCAGACACCCATGGTGAGTTACTAACACTTCTTCTTAGCTCATTTCCAGGTTGGATGAAATAATTCTATACAGTTTGCAACCTCTTTGGACATATAAAGATTGCAAGAGAACTATTGCTGTTGCAGAGTTTACATTTGTAGCCTGTAGAATCCATGCATTGTTGACAGCAAAGTAGGCTATGCAAGATTACAGGCTTTTTAATCATGCCCTTTTTTATCACATCACATTGTACTTTGTATTGCCTACTGCCTTTTTAAAAATGAAATCTGGGCCAGTGACCTGTAATAAAGTTTGACTTGACTTCTTAAAAATAACATAGTCTGGAGACTTCACCCCTTCCCTCCTTCGAGGTCTGGCTGAACCTGTTTTTCTTCCATTCCATAATGAGGGGAGACTAAGAGAACATCCAAGCAATGACCTGTTTAAGATTGACACAGATGCTCTTTTCTATTAGTCTAAGACAAGCAGCATATTATGTTGAGCCAACAAGAACATTGTGGAACACCCTGTTAAAGTTTCAAATCACTACACATTTGTTAATGTATGTAAACTAATACAGATACATAGGAGAACAATATAGACTCATCTACTGATAACAATCATAGGTACAAATATGGTTACATGAATAAAAGCACGCAATATATAGCATTTAATTGACTTAATGGCTGCCTCAGTTGCCAAATCTATTCAAGGTGAAGTTCAAGAGTATAAGAGAAATACATTAAAGACAAAATCCAAAACAAAAAACCAAAATAGCAAAACGAGCAAAACAAAACCTCAACTATCAAGGGGGGGAGGGGAGGTCACAATACACCCTGTCCTCAGATCTGTTAAAAATAAGAAAACAAACAGTTTATTGAAGGCAAAAGACAACCAGGTTGAATGGAGTGTGGGGAAAATGCTATTCCAGAAGACAGCTGTGGCCAAAGTTCTTAACGGAAAGGCAGAAATAATTGAAGAAATTGGAGTTCTGTTGAGATCGTGCCCCATGTGATAAAGTGCTTCAGCACTCAAATTGCATCCAAAAGCCAACTGGTAGCCAGTTCAGCTGTACCTTCTCACTGAGAAACGAACAGCCTCCAGCCTATCTACAGTATCCATCCATCCATCCATCCATCCATGACTATACCCACAGTATAAAGGTAAAGGTAAAGGTTTCCCTTGACGTAAAGTCCAGTCGTGTCTGACTCTAGGGGGCGGTGCTCATCTCCGTTTCAAAGCCTTGGAGCCGGCGTTGTCCATAGGACACTTCCGGGTCATGTGGCCAGCATGACTCACGGAACGCCGTTACCTTCCCGCCGAAGCGGTACCAATTAATCTACTCACATTTGCATGTTTTCGAACTGCTTGGTGTGCAGAAGCTGGGACGAGCAACGGGAGCTCACCCCGCCGCGCGGTTTCGAACCGCCGACCTTCCGATCGACAGCTCAGCAGTTTAACCCGCAGCGCCACCGCGTCCCTATACCCACAGTATACCTATACATATATTATACATACTATGCATTATGTATCAGAATGTACCATGTGGCACAAATAGTGAAGTCCTGTTCTCACCTTCAGTCCTCCTAGAGGACCCAAGCCTGGACAGGAAGCTGACTTCTATACTTTGCTTAACATATTGCAGTTGGTATTGTTCTGCTGAGATATACTCTGATGGAATAAGTAAGGGCATGGATGTCCTTACCAATCCATTTTCATAAGAACACCTCTGAACATTTGTATTTGGAGCATTTTGAGGCCCAGCAAATAGAATAAGTTGGAATATGACTGTCCAGTTTCTGGCATCCAAATCCATCCCTAGATGGGTACCTTCTCATTCTGCATCATGCAACACCAAACTGATATGCAAAGAGAATTGCCTAATGAGCTTTGTACCAGAAGAGTCAAACTGGGACAAAGTGAAATTGTCTCCCTGCAAAATTATGGTTTGGCTTAAATACAAGTTAAATGTGTGGGCAATTAATTACTTATTTAAATGAGGTTTCTAGAAGAAAACACAGTACCCACTGAGATGCAAAGGTATCTCCAGCTAACTTCATGCCTAAGCTTGGACCAAGAATGCAATCATTAGTTTAGAGCCCTGTATATTTGGGATGCACCCAAGAGGTGCCACAGCCATGTGCTGTCATTCCAAGCATTGGGTATGACACACATGAACTTTTGTTCAAAGACACAAATTCTTGATATGTGGGAAATCATGTTCCAACTTGAGAAAGGACAAGGAAGTGTTAACCCATTGTTACAGAAGGATCACATGTCTAAAATGTGCTGAGCTTCATAAAAAAGAGTCCCTGAAGAAAGAAGCACTAAGCTTTGGAGAATAATCCATTGTAAGCAAATATTCTTGAAGCTGAAGTTTTCACAAAAGAAAAAAAAAAAGTATTTTATTTAGGAAATAACATAAGAAAACCTTAGTTTGGTAAGTCTGTTTCCAGCTGAAAGCCTATAGCGTGCTCTCCTTTGTTACGGAGAGAATGTAAGTCAGATGAAAATATGGATAAATTAGAATCAGAGGAAGAGGACTGAACTCAAGAGGAAAGGAAGTGATGACAGCCCTGAGAATATCAGTCTATCTCAACCTTTCTCAACCTTTTTATCCTGCAGGAACCCTTGAAATAATTTTCAGATTTTAGGATACCCCTGCATAACAATTGCACAAAATATGAAAACTTCACAAATAAATTCACTTCTAACCTAACAATCTACATTTTTACAACATTAACAACAGCAGCAAAGCAGCAGTCTGGCAGCTGAGTGGTGTGTAAAGAGTCCCACTATTGTGAGTGCTGTTGTGCAGTGCACAAAGTTAACAAAACATGGTTTATTTATTTTCAATCATGGTGTCTCATGGACCCATAGGAACCCCAGTTGAGAAAGGCTGGTCCAACTGATAGGAAACACGTGAAATAGATACTGTGTACGCAAAGTAAATCTTCTAGAAAGGAGGTAAAAGTTCAGAGCCCCTCTGCTAAGTATCTCCGCATTTGCTGCCCCTACTGATCATGTTTAAGGGTGGAAAAAGCCCAAGCAACTATAATTGAATTCCAATAATCTCTTGAAAAAGGTCTTGTTTGCTGATGCATAGCTCAGAAGCATAATGAAACAGATCTCACCAGATTTCATTTAGTAAGAAAAAAGATGAGTTACAGACTAGTGGATTTTCTTTTCTTCTTTCTTTCTTTCTTTCTTCCTTTCTTCCTTTCTTTCTTTCTTTCTTTCTTTCTTTCTTTCTTTCTTTCTTTCTTTCTTGCTTTCTTTCTTTCTTTCTTTCTTTCTTCTTTTTTGTTAGGATATCTTCAAAAAAGTGAGGATTATTACATATACATCTGCCCATCTTATGGAAGCACTACTCTGCTAAGTTCTCTGTCTGGAAGTTTTCATTTGGCCAGAAAGTGCCATCAAGTTTGAGGAATACAAATATGGGATTGAAACCTATCAAAAATGTTCTAGATTGCAACTAATTCTGTGCTGCATCTAAGACACGTGGTTTATGCTTCAGACTGATTGCAAATGACATGCTCAACAAGTTGCTTTCATTATAGCAGAAGAATGAAATCTTCTAGACAAAATCACATGGGCTATTATGAAGCTGCTTGGATTTTCCTACCTGTTAACACATGATAAAGGAACTAACTGAATATAAGAATATTTCTGATTATTTGATAAGAAATGATCATGATCACTTGTGAGTGATTTGAGAAATGTGTGATATTAATCTTAGAGGAACTCCAAGCAAATTGTTAACAGCAAACCCAATGGAAATAGAGGTGCTAATTGATTTTAATAGATATTTGCAGAGCAGAATGACAGCATGCATTGTATTTAAATAAACTCCCCACTGTTCAAAGCTTCAGCTCTTTGTGGATGTGGCCATAGGATATGGTGAGCTCAGTGTTATTTCATGATGAAATACTGAGATCCTTGTTAGAGAAAGACTCAGCAGTGGCAAGATTATGGAAGATTATTGCTTGCAAGAGTTTTATATTAATAGCATCAAATTGTAAAAGCAGTGTATAGAATCAAATTATAATGAACATTATGTGTTTGAGAAATAATAATGGCAATGAAATGCACCTGGATCATATGGCTATCAAGAATTTTTACTTGGAAGCTGATATTGATTAAACTGAACTTTTTGAGGCTGTTTTCAACCTTTTCTCATAGCCTTGGCATTAGGCGTTTTACTGGGTTAACGAAACATAAGGGATAATCATAAGGCTTTTAGCACCAATAGTGGAGATAATTATGAACCAACTGCCTATTAATTAGGGATGCTTGAGAAATTTGATGGGTATACACTCACATTAATGCAGCTTATATATCAACTGTACCCATCTATATCTAAAACATGTGCAGCTCATGAACCTGGGCGACATATGGCCTATGGAGTTTTATTTATGTATGCATCCAATTTATACAGCCACCCATCTCACAAGTGACTCTGGGTGGCATACAACAAAGATAAACCAATTAATAAATATCTAAAACAATTACCACTACTGAAATTAAAAAAAAATGTTAAAAACTATTTAAAACAAAAACAAAAACAAAGCTAAAACAAAGAAATAGTAGGCGAAGGGATGTTAATAATAATGGAGCCACCTTACTAGTTCACTAGTTTTCAAGAACTCCAGAGAAACCCAGTTTGGAAACACCTCTTACCCCTTATCAAATGGTAGCCTAAAACTTGAATTTGTGAAATACAGAAATATTTAATTATGCTACAGATGACTTAGTTTGTGTAAGGAAGTGAGAAAGGAGGCCCTTGTTTGTGAAAGGAAGGAAGGAAGCCCGCCTGCCCGCCCGCGGAATTTTTCTAGACTAATGAAATAATGAGGAGGGACTTTTCCAGGACCACAGATAAGACAGAAATCTCAAAAACCTCTCCTAGAAGAGAGGAGGTCACCAGATGTCATGATACATAAAGGAAAGGGAAATTTAAACCCTTTGGAGAAAGGAAGAAACATGGATGGTATAGGTCACTTTTCAGAGCAATTAAGTTTTTTTTTTTTACCCACACTCCAGTCAAACACTTGAGCTCTACTTACTAAAGTCTGTTATTCAAGGAAGTAAAAGAGAAACCTTTAATAATAGCCATCCTCAGTAGAGGGAAGAGGAACACACACAGGATGGGAACTGTTTGAAAACTTTGCAGGACCAATCCTATTCTTTCCTTTTGGATTAGTTGTTCTTTGGGTCCAAAGGACGTATCATGCCCAGACACCTAACAATCTCTTTCCCATTTCAGTATGAAGCCATTAGTTGTTCTGGAGGTTTAAGAAAGACAGCTACAATTAATACACTTTAGAGTTATGTATCAGCAACACATGTTTTCTGAATTCAGATTGGAATAGAGCGTTTGGAAGGGTGTTTTTAGTTCACCTAATGGGAAAAAAATGTCTACTTTGCTGTGTTTTGCTTTTTGAAGCTCAGAAATTTCAAAAGCTCAGTAGGCTGCATTGAAAGGGAGCCTTTGGCCCATTAAAATGGGGGAAGGTTATGCATTCAGCATTAATAAGCTAAAAAAGCTTGGTTGGGAAAGCGATTGACAGACTAATCCTTAAATCAGTTTTTGCAGTCTGACTACCACTGATATCTTTAGGGAAGTGATGGAGCAAACCTGAGTGATTGTAAATGTTTGCTCATCTGTCAATCTCTTCAACCCCATCTTGGGAACTTGTTAGAGGTTTTCTGCTCTATTATCTACCTCATTGCAGAACAGCTGGTGATGCTGGCTGAGCTTGAAAAAAGCTAAGCCAAGTTAGTACTCAAATGGGAGGAAATCCAAAGACTGTGTATGAGAATGGGAAGTGGGGAAAAAAAAAACTTGAAAAAGGCATTGACAAATCATTTTTGTAAGCCATGTACAGTAGCATTAGGAATCAAGCTGAATTCAATCAAGTCTTTACTTCTTGGTTAACATCTAAGTAGTTTAAGGGCTATATTTAAAAAAAAAAAAAGGAAACTGTAAGTTAATATCTTATACCTCAGTTATCTCCTCTGGGTCATCTTCTGTTTAGACTACTGGAATTACTCTACATGGGGCTGCCCTTGAATATCATAACCATCTAGAAGATGCAGCCTTGAAAACTTGGCTTAGGTCAAGAAGCAGGGAGGGTAGTGAACGAGCTCTCTGAGATAAGTCTGTATAGTTTTGTAATAGGTTTAATGTTTCCCTGACTTTTTGTGTATATAAATAAAATAAAATAAAAACAAGACAAGACATTAAAAGAAAAACCAATAATAACAAAACACATTATTGTTGTTGTTGTTGTTGTTGTTATTGTTGCTGGTATTTTCCTTTTAGTTCCTCATTTTATTTTAATTGTTGGAAGGTGCCTAGAGTTATGAGCTGTGATTAAGCTTTGACTAATAAATCAATTAGGGGGACGCGGTGGCGCTGCGGGTTAAACCGCTGAGCTGCCGATTGGAAGGTCGGTGGTTCGAAACTGCGCGACGGGGTGAGCTCCCGTTGCTCGTCCCAGCTCCTGCTCACCTAGCAGTTCGAAAACATGCCAATGTGAGTAGATCAATAGGTACCACTTCGGCAGGAAGGTAACGGCGTTCCGAGTCGTCATGCTGGCCACATGACCCGGAAGTGTCTATGACAACGCCGGCTCTAAGGCTTAGAAACGGAGATGAGCACCACCCCCTAGAGTCGGACACGACTGGACTTTACGTCAAGGGAAACCTTTATCTTTACCTAATAAATCAATAAATAATTATATTACTCTCTTGGAAAGGGCTATTAGATCTTGGTTGCAAAAATACAGACAAGAAGTAATTCATTTCTGAATGCTTTCGACTTCCCTATTCTCTAATATTCCTTATCTATTCCACTTACCTTAGGCATACTTGAGAAATCTGATCATTGTGGCTTGTGATGAAAGTTTGACTTGAGATACCAAGTTTTTTGGCTCTTTTTTGTGATGTAGTTTTTGGCAATTAACAAGTTATGCCTTTGTTAAGGAAAAGGGCTGATGGTTAAATATGTCTTTTGAGAAAGCTACAAACTGAATGATATCAAAGCAATATTTAAATTCGTATTTTAATTGCAGATTAGGACAGAAATAGAATGAACTATGAATTTCTAAAAATATACAATTGTAGATTCGGAATGATTTAGAAAATGCATTCCAATAATATTTGAGGGGGGAATCATTTTGAAGATGTGTTGTGAATGAAAATCCTTACAATATTTTTTATTACATGTATTTTAAAAATCTTTAGTATTTCAATATTTATAAGTTGGATTTAAAATAACAACAACAACAACAGATTGAAATAAGCAGTTTAGAATAATTATAGGTAAACGAATGGAAGGAGACCTAAATTAGGGGGGGGGGGTTGGCCATCCTTAGCTCAGCAGAAAAATCACTTTGTATTTTACTTTGGACAATATTTAATGGCTTCTCTAATCAACTTTAAGTGGTGAAATATCATTTGATGGGCATGCATATGTAGAATCATCTCTTATTGACCTCCATAGGCTAATACTTACATATCTTTTCAGGGTAATGTTGCCTCACTGATGATTGAAAATTGTATTCCTCAATTAGCACAGAAAGTGAATGTCTACATTTCTGTTCAGACAGACACGTAATTCTATTATGCTGGACAATTTCTGTATTAGATGTTTATCATTCAGTCTCCTCTCACTGATAATTAGTAATTAGTTAAGTCTTCTTTAGTACTGGCAGGCCAGATGAAATCTGTGGCTTCCATCTGAAGCAGTCCTTGATGTTACTTTACATTGAGGATCTTCTTGACTACACCAGATGTCGTATAAAGTGGCCCCTAATATGCTAACCAGCAGGATTTTCAGCTTGATAGAGCATCTACTTTGTTATATGCCTAGTTTTATACTTACGTTAGATCAAATAAACTGCTCTCAACAGGCTCAATAAGGAAAATTCCCTTCATTGTTTAAGAACTCTCTAAGGAAATCTCTAGTATATCCTTACTGTTTTTCACTTGAACTCTGTTATACTATATGGAAGGGAGGGAGGAAGGAAGGAAGGAGGGAAAGATGGATCATTCTATTTCCTATGGTTCTTTGCTTTCAACGATTACTTTGAATTTTATATTCCTTTAAGGCTGAGTAAGAATCATTACTGAATATTGCTGTGACAAGATTTGCCTATAAACTGAGGTCCACTTCTTATGAAAGAGGCTTCTAAAAGTGCCTTTTTACAGGCATTGTATACAACCCAATAAGCCACTGAATACTGTGCCTGAAATGGTAATAAATGGAATTTAGCTTTCTTGCCTCTCATAAGTATTAGTTTTAATTAATCTTTATAACAGCTTGCACTATAGTGCTTGGTGTACCATTGAACCCAAGCACAGATTACTGAAAGATATTAAGGTGTACTGTGTTTCCCACAAAAAGTGGGAGAAGGTGGAAAGTAATGTTTGATATTGAATCAACTTGATAGAATCCTCGCCAGGCACAAGCAGTTAGCTAGCTAGTGATATGATTCATCTGGAGGCAAGTGATACAATCTAAAGCTAGCAGAAGCTGTAAAGTGAGACCGTTGCAGTAGACCAAGTGGAACATACATCAATAAAATTCCATAAGCTAGTCAGTTAAAAAGCAAAATATATTGCACTTACATGGAAGTAGGTAAATAGGGCTTGCTTTAAGTAGCCAATTATGTTGGGACAGCAGATAAGCCAGTTTAGTGCATAGACTTATCACTCAGACAAAACATTCAATGATTATTTGAATGAAAATATTTTACATAACACTACTGAAGATAAGTAGTATCAGTGACATTTCTTGTCACATCTGCACAGTGTTAGATTGCCAACAATTAGGCTTATCAAAACTTTGAGGATAAATTTTACCTCTAGCAAAATCTCCCATCAAATAAAAAATAGCATTTCTAGAGCCAGTGACATTCTTGGAAGATACAGATGTTAGCTAGCTTTGTTTTGCTCTGTTTTTGCAAACAACATGTAACATGCTGTTGTGTGTTATTGATCCCAACTTTATCTTGACATGAACGTGTGTAATTATGTGTAATTATGAGACATGAATCTGGTGTGGCCCTTGATATACAGTTGGGGAGGAGAAAGAGAAGGCTAGCTTTTCAGCATAGCCGAACACTTGAATAAAGTAATACAATTTTTTTACCCGATTTATAAATCAAATAAACGATTTATGCAAATACATGAATAATATAAAAATGACTCAGCATTAAGGATATAAAATAGTAAAATATAATGCAAACTAAACTTAAAAAAAGAAAAGAGAAAAAAAAGAAGTAAAAAGAGAAAGAAAAAGAGAAAGGGAAGAAAGACAAAAGTAAGAATATAATAAAGGGAAAATAAATATTTAAAGATGTGTCTTCTAATCTCCATCACAACAAGTATAGACAAATTTAGAGACTTTCACTTTCTTGGTTTGTCATTTATATTTCCCCTTTTAAATTTTAAGAACTCAGCCAGTTTATTTTGTAGAGCCAGAGAAAAATCCTTTTCTAAGTCATTCTCTTGGCCTCCACTTGTAAATCCACTTTCAATACCATTTCTATCTTGTCAGATAAAATGTATTCTAAAATTCATTTCTTCAATAAGATCTTTGGGGCAAGGGCTATCCATAGAAGCAGACTCATTACTGACAATGTTGATATTGTGGCTACTAATTTCTGATTCCATTCTTCAAGAGTCTCCTTCAGTATTTTCATTGTTAGAACTTTTTACAACTGTTTACAGGCTTGCAAATCTTTCCTGTACCTAAAACCTTTAGTCCCCTCTAGTGTCCAGTTTTTGAAATTATGAAATTGCTTATCTACAGTATATTTTGTCTTGTAAAAACCAAAACAGGATCTATTTCCCACGAGAAACTATTTGTAATTTGTAATTAATTCCACGATCTTATGGTAAAAATTCAAATATTCCAATTTACTGTATATAATGGACCCTTAGTCCATTCATAGCTAAGATCAACATCTTATTTAGTTTTGTTCTTGTTTATTTCAGATTCTTTTGATTTGTAAGCTATGAATAAAAAATTATTTCATTCAGGATTGAAGGCAGACTCTCCCTGCATTTTCAAACTTGTCATTCTGAAGGTCTCTTTAGAATAGTTAATAAGCAATTTCCAAAAGTGATTAGAATATGAGATTAATGTCCTTTAAAAGGCTCCACCATGGTTGCAAGCAAGATGGCTGATCCTGTTGTCTCCAAGTGCTCAAACCTATGGGAGACCACTGTTCTGAAGTCTTCTCACAAGGAGCAGCCATCCAGACACATATGAATGATCCCCGGTCCTCTCTTTATCTGGAGAGGTTCCAAGGAACCTGTCTACTCACTGTTCCTTGGTCTTTGCCGTGGTCTTTAGTTCGCCATACCTCCCCCAGAAGCTGGAACTTCCATTGTGTTCCATATCAGCTAATGCTAATGGTTTAGCAGAAATTTCAAATGTTTTAGAGGTCAGTAGGTAAAACTGGTTGTTTTCCTATCATGGTTTCTTATACTCCCTTATTTAGCCACATGTCCCAAATGGAGACACATCACATGTACTGCTGGGTGGAAGAAAGCTACTGCTTTCACTGAAGAGATTTTTCCTTTGAGAAATTGTCGCATCATGTCTTCTCTCTCTGGAAAAATTCCAAGAAAGTTATCATCCACAAATTTGGTGGAGACTTTGGGAAAGCTATACCATCTCACAGTCATGCTTCCTAAGTGCCATAGTTTGAGTAAAAACTTAATCTGATCATATCCAGTTCTTTTCTGAAGTAAAAAAAAAAAAATCAAAATAGTAATCTGGATATTTGCACACATTTCTCAGCTACCTTTATCTACTTCTCTATCTCATCTCATCTCATCTATCCTCTATTTATTTTTCCTACTTGGAAAAAAATGCATACGCAGTCGGATAAGTGTGGCAAGATCTTGGAAAAGAGAAAAGGATCTAAACATTTTCATATAGTGACAAGTGTGTTGGAAAATTATTGTAATTAAAATTAAAAATTAAATAAGGTAATTTTATACTGCCTTTTATATTTTCTTCACTGTATTATAAATAAAAAATAATGTTAAAGAAAAAGCATTAAAAAAGAGAAAATTGTGAAAACGCTTCTCTTAAAGTTGAATGAAAAAAAATGAAACTTTGTAAGAGAAGTGTTAGGGTAAAGGTAAAGGTTTCCCTTGACGTAAAGTCCAGTCGTGTCCGACTCTAGGGGCCGGTGCTCATCTCCGTTTCAAAGCCTTGGAGCCGGCGTTGTCATAGACACTTCCGGGTCATGTGGCCAGCATGACTCACGGAACACCGTTACCTTCCCGCCGAAGCGGTACCAATTAATCTACTCACATTTGCATGTTTTCGAACTGCTTGGTGTGCAGAAGCTGGGACGAGCAACGGGAGCTCACCCCGCCGCGCGGTTTCGAACCGCCGACCTTCCGATCGACAGCTCAGCGGTTTAACCCGCAGCACCACCGTGTCCCTTAAGAGAAGTGTTACAGGATACAATATATTGTTTTCCTGAAATAAAATATTATTATATAATACTGTATAATATTAATTTGTTCAGTATATATCAGCATGTTACAAACATATTCAAGTGACAGGAAAACAAATTTCACTTGATACCTTGTTTTATATTATTCAAAATATGATTGTGTAGGTGGAATATATCAGCCACATTTTTTTTTCTGGAAATTCCTAACATTATTCATTTTTGCCAGCCCTGGAAATGAAAAGGAGACAGCCAGTTTAATATCTCTATCATGACAAAAATCTGTTTGCTGGAATGGATCAAGAACCACTTTAAGTCAAGTATTTCTACAGATTAATAACAGGCAGGCAGCAATGTAGATTACTTGTAGTGTTCATTTTAATCATGCATTTAAAACCAAAATAAAAATGGGATACTAAATTAATATACAGACCCAAAGAACAGTTACAGTATATATTAGTACAGTAATACTGTTAAAAACCAGAGACTATATTAATAATACTGGAGTCATTTCAGAATGAAAAGTGGTAAAATTTTGTCTTTGTCTGGCTGGCTATCACTTAATCTCCTGCTCTCCAACAAGTCCTGCTCTGCTGCCTCATCATGGTGGGGGTCTGTTCCTGGGAAGGATGGGCAGAGAACATTGGAAGTGTATGCCAAGAATATATATTCCCAGCAGGGTCACCCAAGGCATGAAGGTCATCCCAGTTGCCCAGCTAAAACAAGTAGGCACCTATATTTGGCAGTAGTGATCTAAGAAGATGCCAGAGGCAGTTGATCACTTTAGTGACAATCACAAAGGCATCAGTTCATACTGTGTGGGAGAAAGCAATGGTAAACCACTCCTGTATTTTTAGTAAGAAAACTACATGGGTATAAAATATAAAATGATAATATAGTGCTGGATGATGGGCCCCAGATCAGATGGCACTCTACATGCAACTGAAGAAGGGCTGATGATCTTTCAGAGTACTAGTGGTGTTTATGACTTGGCTAGATTAAAGCTTTTGGGAGGTCTAGTTGATGATGTCGCCATTCAGGGAAAGAAAATCCAAAGACAGAATTACAATAGGAACATGAAGCATGAACATGTCAAAGCTCAACACAATGAAAAATGAAATGACTACAGATTGACATTTTAGCCATCAGTGAATTGAGATGGACTGGGATTGGATACTTTCAGTTAGAAAATTAGAAAATAAAACTTAGGATATGAAAAGCAAAGGAGGAATGGTGTTGCTTTTATAGTTAGGAAGGGTATAGCAAGAACAGTATTTGGCTACATTGCAATTAATGACCAAATAATATTGATTAGACTTTGTGGACAACCCATTAATATGACAATCAATCAAGTTTATGCTCCAACCACCAATGCAGATGAGTTTTTTTGCTCAAGTTCAATTTGAAATTGACAGAATGTGCAAGCAAGATGTACTGCTTGTGATTAGTGACTGGAATGCCAAAGTTGGAAACATGAAAGAGGAAAAAGTAGTTATATTGTAACACTTAGGAAACTGAAATGAAGTAGGAGACTGATTTATCAATTTCTGACACTCCAATGATTTCTTCATAACTAACACTGCCTTGAAACAACCAGAACAATGCCTTTATACATGAATATCGCCAGATGGAGTATAAAGAAATCAAATTGACTATATTATTGCTAAAAAGAGGTGGATGGGCTCAATTTTAGCATTAAAGACATGGTCAGGTGCTGACTATGGGACAGATCATGAACTGCTCAGGGGCAAATTTCAAACTAAGCTAAAGAAGAAGAAAGCCAGTCAGTTTCCATGATATGTTCTTGAACATATACCCACCATTTCAAGAAAAACATCAGGAATGTCTTTGAAGTCCTGAACCTCATTGATAGAGAACCAGAAGAATGATGGAATGAACTTAAAGAGGTTGTTAAGGATGAGTGTGAATAGAGACCATCAAAAATGAAGAAAGATTAGAAAGCAAACTGGATAATAGAACAAACTATGGAAATTTTTGAGAGCAGAACAAAAACCAAAGCCAAGAAAAACAAAAATCTCAGAAGGGAACTTAACAAAGAGTTTCAGAGAACTGTTGAAAGAGACAAGAAGCAGTATTGCATAAACATCTGTAAAGACATTGAAGATGAAAACAGACATGGAAAAACAAGTGAAGTCTTTCAAAAGATCTCTTTCAAAACTCAGAAGGAGGTTCCAACCTTGAACTTGTATGCTAAAAAATGCCAGTGGACAGATAACCAATTCAAAGGAGATCAAATGAAGATGGAAGGAATATACCAAAATGCTGTACAGTAGAGATGTCAATATCCAAGATATCTTAAGAGGACATTTCCTACTTACAAGCATCTCTAGTACTAGAAGATGAAGTTAAATCAACACTCCAGACTTAACAATGTGTGCAAACTATCGTACTATACTGTACTATATCCTTAATTTCACATGCTAGCAAAATAATGCTTAGGATCGTCAAAGACCCTACATGAAACAAGAGATGCCAGAAGTTCAAGCTGGCTTTAGAAAAGGCTGAGGAACACAACACATTATTGCAGATGCCTGTTGGATGACTGAGAAAGCTAAAGAGTACCAAAAGGAAGTTAGCATGTGCTTCATTGATTATAGAAAGGCCTTTGATTTTGTCAATCACATCAAGCTGTGGAATGTGCTCAGAAAAATGGATATCCAAGAACACCTCATTGTCCTCATGAGTCACCTATATACAGGTCAGGAAGCCACAGTATGGACATGGTGCAACAGACTGACTCCAGTTTGGAAAGAAGTTGACAAGGCTGTGTCCTCTTCCCTTATTTATTTAATTTATATGCTGAATATAAATTAAGCAAACCTAGATTGGAAGAAAATGGTTTTAAAACTGGAGGAAGAAACATCAATAACCTGTACCATGCTGATGAAACTACCCTGATAGCTGAAAATGCAAAGGATATGCAAGCCCTAGTAATAAAAGTCAAGGAGCACTGTGAAAAAAATGGGATTAAGACTAAATATAAAGAAGAACAAATTAATGACAACAGGTAGTATAACCAGCCTTAGAATTGGCAATGAAAATATTGAAGTGGTAGATTGTTTATGCCTGTTAAGATCAACCATCAAAGGTACAGGAACAAGCAGTCAAGAAATATGAAAGATATTCAAATGCTGTGGTGTGTCTATTCCTACAAAGATCAGAATTTTGCAAGGTATCCCCTATGAGACTTAAATTTGGACTTTGAAGAAGCAGGAAAGGAAGAGTATTGACACTTTTGAACTTTGGCATTGGAGAGACTCCTGAGAATACCATGGACAGCCAAGAAAACAAATTGATGGATCATCAAACAAATCAACCCAGAGTTCTCACTTGAGGCACAAATGACCAGGCTCAAAATATCATACTCTGGACACATTATGTGAAGACCTAGCTCTCTAGAAAAGGCTCCAATGCTGGGGAAGGTAGAAGGATCCAGCAGCAAAGTGGATGGACTCAGTGGTGATGAATGCACTGTTGAAAGATCAAGTTAGGGAAAGATCATCATGGAGAAAATCTATGTGGTCGCTAAGAGTCAACAATGACTTGAGGGCACATAACCAATCAATCAATCACTTAAGCTTAAACATTTGCACTGTATCAGTTTTAATAATTCATTTATCTTGTCATTATTCATATCAAGCTTTATAATACTTAGTAAATTTAATCCAAGGAATGGTAAGATTTTTTTAAAAAAAAAAAAAAAACCACTTAACTTAGAGATGATCTAGCTTTTAGATCCTGGTTTACCCACCAACTAGCACACCTTCTTCCCACTCTAACCTCCAGCTCCAATACTTTCTGGAGGCCCATTCCAACTATTAATTACATCTGACTCTACAATCCAAACCCATACCAGATTATGTTAGAACAAGTTGATATGATTCTTTTATCTCAGACCACATTGGATTTACTTAGTTTTGCAGATAGGCCTTTAGACTATCCTCAACAGTGCAATTTTCTCCCAAAATCTCAAATCATAACATAAGTTTGCCATTAAGACTTGTGCTGAAAATGTACAGCCTTCTCCTGACCAGTTGGAATTTTTCATCTGTATTTACTGATCATTTACTGATTTAAAATAAACTAATACAGTTGTTCTTATAAATATTAGGGTTTTTTTTCTCCACAATTAGAAGAAGCATGACAACTTATTTAAATATTCATATTTATTTACGAGCAAGACATAATATTTTCAAATGACTGGGATTGTCACTAGAAGTAAAGTTCTTAAGAATTCATGAAATCCTTAGAATAGATAATGAACTCATTGAAGGGAGAGGATGGGAATAGCTGAGATGAATTCTATAAAACATTCTTTCTCTGTGAGAAATGACAACATGAAACAATATTGAACCAATTTTCCAAGAATCCAGTGTGTTTGACTGTCAAATGTCATCCCACTTAACATTATTTCAGGGAAAGAAAAGATCATGTGTGAGCCTCTTTTGAATGACTTCAACAGAATTAAAAAGCTCACCTTGGAAAGTTTGTGCTTTTAACTATGTTCTCTATAACTTTGGATATCTTTTAATTACCAGTCATGGCAAAGCCAAAGTCAGGAGGATAGCTGCCAAAGTTCCTTTTAAAATTGAGGTACAGGAGTGGGAAGGTTAAGAAACATTTTAAGGGTCCAGAGTAGAGCTGAGACATGAACTCATAGGCTGCAGAATAGAGGACAACAAAATCATGTAGGCAAAAAGAGGAAGAATTATCCGTGTTAAGGTCATGCATTGGATTTTGTGGAATCAGCTCACTTTGGAGAAAGTTTGTGGGTCTCTAAGTTTAACGTGATCCAAATCAAATCTACAGCTTCATGAAGAATGATAGTATATGCTGAAAATGGCTGCTGAAAATGAGAGCCAAACAGCTGACACCTTTAAAAAAAAACTTTGTTTTGGCTTTTCTATGCATAGAAAATCTCAGGGAATGGGGAAGTCTTAGAGTGAAGATTGAGTGACTCACAGTATACATGGCTGACAGATCCAGGGATTACTTTACCTAAATGTCTGAAATGTGTAAGTCTTTTTTCTGAGAGGACAATTATATATGCAATACAGTTAATTCTGTCAGAACACAAAAGAAAGTTTAAAGCATTTCTCTAACCAAAATTAAAAATAGAAGTTTAGCAACAAAATATCTACACCTATTTGTCTGAACTTTGGATGGCCTACATCCTCTGCAAGTTCTTGAACTTTTCTTTAACTCTACTGAGAAGTAAAATAGTGTACTACTGGGTGGATTGCCATTTAAAATCAATGGTTATTGAATCAGCACTCTGGATTTAGACTTGGACTGAACCAAGGAGCTTCCAAATCGTTCTAAGTTTAATTAATTATGTTCTGAATGTCTGAATCAGAACCTGAACTAAATCTTACATTTTGTTTATATGCCATTTTTTTATCTTCTTGTGTTAACTACTTAAGCAGCATGGTTAGGGTACCAAGCGTACCTGAGGGTAAGTATCTATTGGTATCCATCTGCAATCTGTATCTACTGTATATGCCTAAAACACAACCTCAATAATTGTAAATGCCAATTGCATGTGTGTAAAATTGTCCCTTAATTCTAAGGCAAAATAGAATTGTGGAGAGCTGTGACCTTCATTTCGAAATAGATCTGAACATGATGGGACTGACAGAATTAATGTTCCCAGCTAAGTAGTGATGAATCTCAGAAACACCTCTAGATGTGAAATATCCCTACAGAGGATATTATATGGGGAATAAAAAAAACTCAATGCAGATGTCCTAATAATGCAAAATGATTTCTTTCCTTAGCTTTCTCTAGCTAATTTATTATTTTTATTAGATCTTGAGCAATATTACAAAACAGACCAAGACCAAAGATAGTAAACAGCAAAGCAAAAAGAATGAAACAAGAACTGTACAATGAACATGAGTTAAATTAAAATGATGGATCTTACAAGCTGAAAATAATAATAAAAAAAAATGATTACATGGGTGATGCCTGAAAAGAATATAATTAACAGCTGGAAAATGATAAACTATCTAGTTTATAGATTGACCATACACACTTCAGTAGCTATTCATAGTAACCACTAAATAGTGAGTGATCCTCCTAAATACCATGGATATGAAATTTGTTTCAAATATTCCAGCTCTATGAAACATAGATGCTTAGAGAAAAACTGCTAGGCTTGATAAAGACCTCCCCAAAAGATTGCTTGAGTTTATTCCTGAGTGAAATCAATGCAGAATAACTTAATCATTGTGAGATGGATTTTATTTTTAACCCTGTGCATAATCATTTAATCTCAGGATCAAAAACAGGGTTTATATGAAAATGTTGAATGTATATAAATTATACTGAAAACAATGAAGAATCCAATGAAGAAGCAACACAATTTTCTGTGGAGAGATTAAATAATGCTATTATCTAGCTGCATGCTGAGTCTTGTTATATAACCGCCTACCAACCCTTATTAACAATTCATCTGAGACTACTCGTTTACTCATTTTGTGTTAATCAGATTCCATTCCATGCTCATCCATCTAAAACTATAGTTTGAAATCTTCCCTTTTGTAAATTCTGTGCTACAGATATTAAGCACTATCTTCAAATAATCTAAGCTTAGTGGAAGACCTGATTAAACACACTTGTTTTTGAAAGCTGCCTTTCCCAAATCCTGAAACTTCTGCTTCTGTTGTTTTTATGGAAATATGAACAAGTTTGGTAGCTATCAGAGAGTGATGTTTACCAAAATGTAATAGTAATTGATGAAGACTTTAAAAAAAAAATCTGTGGTGGTGGTGTTGTTTTGCTTTTTAAGATCCCCTACATTTTGCTGTTTGAGTTCAGAATGTGATGAAATCCGTAAGTATAGTAATGGTGGGGGTATCTGTATGAAATTTCAGGTGATGCTATCAAAGAGTTGCATAGGAGGAATAATGATGAAAATCATGCCTTTTTTGAATGTGTCAGAGTTGATTGTAAGGGTTGTAGATCTTTTCATAAAAATAATCAGTTTCTAGACCTGATCAAGTAAGTAATAAAACTTTTACAACTTGATCACATAGAATGAGATACTGGGTAGAAACAAGCTGAAGGTAATAGTATATTCTAAGGATTTCATAGAATCATAGAATTGTAGGAGTGGAAAGACCACAAGAATCAACTAGTCCAACTCTCTGCAATATCAGAAAAAAATAATTGGACCATCCATGAAAGGTAATGTCCAATCTCTTCTAAAAAAACCTTGCAAGATGGAGAACCCACAACCACCATAAGTAGCTAGTTCCACTGTTGTACAGATCTCACCAGATTTCCTTACCCTGTGATTAGCTGAACAAATGAAGTAGCAATGGATCTCAATGACTTTTTAAGCGATGAAACGAAAATGTATACTATGGGAAGAACAAATGAATTCTGTACAGATGTACTAATGATATAGACATACTCATGACCAAGTGGATCTCTTGATTTAGCCTGATTTAGATAATTAATTTTATTATTTCTATATCATTATTAAAAAAAAATAACTAAGTGTACAGTATACCAAATAAAAAATAATGAAAAACAACTGCACAGTAAAACATGAGCTGAAGCTTGGTGGTCTGATCACAAGATTCATGGTGGTTGAAATGAAGACCTCTCAGTCACTGAACCTAATATTCTCTCACATTCATCTCTCATGACATTTCACATTAATAATAAAAAGTAGAGTGTTGTTGTTGTTGTTTGACTTTTTTACCTGGATATCATGGCACTGACTGTGAAGCCCTGTAAATAATTTTGGGCCAGTCCCTCTCTCTCAGTCCTATGAAGAAGGCAATGGCAAGTCACTCCTGGAAATACTGCCAAGAAAAGGGACTTCTCCATGTAGTTGGCAGGAGATAAAATTTGGGGAAGACCTCCATGAAAATATTTTCAAGTTCTCAAAGGAAAAGTGTGATACAAATGTCAGGGATAACAACTCAATATTGTTTTGCTATTCCCATGGCAGTCCTTTGATCACTGTCTCCTTTAGTTTTGATCTCAGGATGTACAATCAATAAGACTCTCATTTTCTGATTTCATTTCATAATGGTACAGCAACATCAAAAAAGAGGTAATCCTATAAACAGAATTACTACATCCCCCCACCCTTACTATGGATTCAGCACCTCCTCTTTTAGGATGGCCTTATCTTTGCAATAAAAACATGGGATGAAATCAAGGGAACTCACTACAAATAGTTGAGTTGAATTTAAATGTTTTCCTGATTATTCTTAAGAATAATCCTTACATCTTGTGGGTAGGAAATGTCAGAAATTGTAGAGTTCTTGGTGCTCTCTGACTTTGGATGTTTGCTTGCAGACATTTCATTAACTGACTAGATAACATCAACAGTGTGAGTGAGGGTGGGGTTTGCTGTCTGTTTCTATGCAGTAGCTTGCCTTGCCAATATGTCTGAATGCCAAGCTTCCAGGAATTCTCTAGTATTTTTGGATTTGGCTTGGTCTAAGATGCTAGTTTTCCAGTTGAAATTGTGGTTGAGTCTGTCAGAAATTAATTGGAAAACTCCATTAAATTGCCTCCTTTAAAAAAAAAAAACTAGCACTTTGATAGTGAGCGTTCATTCAATTATTACCATCAAAGTATGAAAAGTATTGCCTGTGTCAAGGTTTTTGTAGTCAGGATGCATCAATTTCTTACTGCACATTTCTCCCTTTCCAGGGCACACTTAACAAGGTACTGCATGTTGCTGCTATATACAGTATTTCCAACTTATTTGATCTGCTGATGTTGTGAAACTTGACAGCTTAACTGAAGCTTAAATGCAGTTCTCATATAATGGAAGGAACCCACAAAGTTGGAATTTAGTCCAGATGCTTTGAGGCTATAATGCAAAATAAATGTCTCCTAAAATATATAATTTGCAATTTCTCAAATGGTTTATTTCTACAGGTATTTCATTACTTTCATATCTGTTTCATCTAAAGTGTTGTATGGGGCAGGAATAGATTTATGTATCAGTCAACCGCCTGAAGCATCACAAAGCAGAAGCTGTGGAAACATTAAGTGATTCTTTTCCCAGGAATAGCTTGATCTCATAATAAACATTACTCCTATTGTCTTCTTCTCCTCTAGTAGAATGAAAGTTCTGAAAATAACCAGTTCCACTTTCACATGAGGTGTAGTCAGAAATCAATCTAACCAGCTCAATGTATTTGCAAAAGCTGAGATATTTCACTCTTTACACATAGTAGTGGGACGAGAGAGAAGTGAGAAGAAGCTGGTGCTTCATATCTTTGAGGACATACTTTTATTTATTTATTTATTTATTTTTATTTATCAAACTTTATCACTGCCCATCTCCCTCCCAAGGAGGGACTCTTTTCCTCAGAGACACCAGTTACCTGCCTAAAATTCTTTTAAAACTCTGTAAGACGCTAAAGTATGAGAGAATGTTTGTTGGTACCCTTGCATTATTATGGCCTCTATTATTGTGAAATCCCAACTGCATGTTCTGCATAGATTTCCAGTGTATTCTGAAGATTTTGTTGAATGAATTTTGGGCGTTCCTTGTTCATACTTCATAAAAGGGCAAGACAGCTACCCTGCTGTTGTGACAGTGCCTGGTTGGTGCTGGATGTGAGACCACCAGAGAATTTCAGAACTTGAAAAGAAGAGCATATCAGTACCTCAGGGCTGAGCAACAAGACCTCCACAATGTCAGGACTATCAGCTAAGATGGGAAGTTGATAAAAGAATCCTGAAATAAGAATAAAAATGGCAAACCACTTCTGTATCCCTGTCAAGAAAACTTGTTTTTATTTTTTCTTTTAGTACTGTCTCGTAATCTTCATCTCCTTATGCTACCACACGCTCATAAGCTTCAACTCCTCATGCTTCACCTCCTCATGCTACCTGTTTGGATTCCAGTCACAGCACTACCTAGCAGACTAGCAGAGTGCATCCACAAACACCAACTAGCAGTCAGAAGACATGATGAAAACTCCTTAATCTCACCATACATGGACAGACTCAACCACAGCTTCAACTGGGAAACTATTAGCATCTTATATCAGGCCAAATCCAGAAATGCTAGGGAATTCCTGGAAACTTGGCATTCAGACAAATCAGCCATCAGCACACATACAGAGATAAACCACATTTACACACTTTTCAAAAGAGACAATAAAAAATCTAGGAAGGAAACAAAAAGGCTGGAACACATCTCCTCCAGCTGCCAACATTGAGGTAAGCATGGATCAACACAGACAATCAGGCAGAAAACAATAATCAAGGAAACATGGGCCTTCTCTGCTGTGGTGCCTGCCTTGTGGAATCTTCTCCCCCTGGAAGTGAATCACAGAGGACCAGGGAGATTTCACGATGGCTCCGTTACTACGGTTAATACTACATTCTCTTGTTTTGTGTGTGTGTGTTTTTAATAGTTTTTTATAGTTTTAATGATTGTTTTATATGCATTTATTGGTTCTTTTAATAAATAGAGTGACACCCAGAGTCACTCTTTTGTGAGATAGGTGGCTGTACAAATATGATTAATAAATAATTAAAAAAAAAACAAGAGGGAAGAAACCACACCCCCACCAAAACTGGAAGGGCAAACCACTGTTTATAAACAAGGAGCAAACCTCACTCACAGTGGTGATATTACCTAATTGGGTAATGAAATGTCTGCAAGCAAACAACCAAGCTCAGAGATCACCAAGGACTCCACAACACTACCTATTAATTGTTCAGGTATTTGTAAGGAGACAGTGCTCTTCTGCAGAGACGGAGTCTAGAAACTGGAAGACCTACCCACATCCAAAGGATTTATCAGCACATCCCCCATTGTTTCTGCCCATCCCACAAGATCTAACAGGGAGGGCCTGCTCCGGGTCCCTTCCATCAAACAATAACATCTTGTTGAACCATGGAGTCATGCCTTCTCTGTGGTTGCACTTGCCCTGTGAAACAGAATCCTTGTAGAGATCCAGATGTCCCCAACCCTGTTAGTCTTCCCTAAGGCATTGAAGACAGGGCTATTCCTCCAGGTATTTTGGCCAGGAAGTTAGGTGAGCTCTGTTTATGTTGTGATTATACTATCCAGAGTCATTGTTGTGAGATTATTGGCTCTATAAATCATTTAAATAAACAAATAAATGATGAGGTCTGCACCCCCTTGTCATCTAACAGCAAAATTGCAGGATTTATATGTGAGGGGCAGGTACATCTAGCATTTACCCTGCTGATTCATCCTTCCGATGTAAGAGAATTGTTAGATGAACTGAGATCATACAAACAAAACTAAAGCTTGTCTTGTCCCTCTTTAATGCATTTTTACTATGCATTTTCATGAATTATGTCTCAAAGTAAAACCATCCTTAGTACTCCAAAGGATGAACAATAATTTCAGATCCTTCAGAACATCACCTGATTCGCATTTTAAACCAAAACAACCTGATCTATGCTTTCTAGAGCAAATTAACAGAAGATCTGAACAGAATTTGAATGAACAAGGTGGGGGGTGGGGGTTGATATAGACTAGAAACATATTATATAGCAACCTTCCCAAATCTCTATACTTCTGATGAGCCTATGGACACATCCAAATTTTGTTGTTTATTCGTTCAGTCACTTCCGACTCTTCGTGACTTCATGGACCAGCCCACGCCAGAGCTTCCTGTCGGTCATCAACACCCCCAGCTCCCCCAGGGACGAGTCCAACACCTCTAGAATATCATCCATCCACCTTGCCCTTGGTCGGCCCCTCTTCCTTTTGCCTTCCACTTTCCCTAGCATCAGCATCTTCTCCAGGGTGTCCTGTCTTCTCATTATGTGGCCAAAGTACTTCAGTTTTGCCTTTAGTATCATTCCCTCAAGTGAGCAGTCTGGTTTTATTTCCTGACATCCAAATAGTTTTCCTGAAAACAAGACAGAAGTGGTTTGCCACTGCCTTCCTATGAGTGTATTAGACTGGCTTGGAGTTCTGGAAGCTGTTTGAATAGGCAACTCTGCCACCTTTGATCTCTGGTTTAAAAAGAATGCCTTTATATAAGTTTTGTTCACTTTTTATTTTATTTTATTTATTTATTTATTCAAATTGTTATAGCTACCCACTTCAATGGACTTTGGGCAGTGCACAAAACCAAAAAATCCATAAAAACAGATAAAACATAGAACCACACAGACAGCCCAGATTAAAACGATCATAAAAGCAACACAAATCAAATAAAATTGGCGGGGGTGGGGGCGGGAAATTACAATAATACATTAATCCCAGATCTGAGACCTAAGCCAGGTTGTTTTTGCTTTCTTTTCAAAATGGGGGTCATTTTCATTTCATATACTCTCTTCATTGCTTACAAATCTTAAATTGTAACTCGTTTAAAATGTTCACAAAGCAGGCATCATGATCCTTAGCATTTGTGTTCAGACGTAAGAGAGCAAATTCAGATGCAAACTAGAGCCAACAATAAAAAAACCACAAGTATACTATTAAATTTGCAACAATCAAAACTGCATTATTTTCCAAACCTTTAGAATGTTCCCAGCATGTAACTCAGTTGTGACATCCCAAATAATGGTAATGCAATATTTTAATGCATTCCACTGAACTTCCTTCACGTTATTTTGTGATGATGGTTAGTAAATGTATGTGCAAATGTAAATAAATGCGAAAATGCAAAGAAGATTAATGTTAAAACGGTGTGATTTTATACTTAAAGTAATCTTGCTCAAGGTTAATCTCACATTGCATATGCTGTGTCTCCCTAGCCAGCTTATTCTTAAGCATCTTTAAAAATATATAGAATACATTATTTCTGATTTCTGCTCAGTCCAAAAAAAACCCCCGTTTTCTTTTTTTCTCATCAGCATTTGTCATGCATTCCCTTTTTAAAATAAGTATGCTTTCTTAGATGAGCACAAGCCTCTTTCAAGAACAGGAGGAAACAGTTATTTTAAAGTCTGTCAGCATTCTTTTGACTTCACCTACAATAATAACTCAAGAGGGCTTCTAATTTTAAAAAGCATACATTTATTGAAGACTAGGCAGTCAGACTCAGAGGGATTTGGCTATATATAACATTCTTTTAAAGAAATACAGCAATTGTGGATGTGCCATGTCATCAGCTTCCTATGCATTTGCTTTATCATATGCACCATATCATGCTGTTTATCGCCCTGGTTCTTAAGGCATGTTCACCAGGCGTGGTATCTAATGTTTGTAATCAACACTGAACATTGCATTGAATAACATGGATGGTGATTTACATTCTTGAATTTCCGGAGAACATTGAGTGCTAAAAGTGCTATTTTAATTTCACTTGCAATGTTAATGTGAAAAACCTCTTAATTCCCCCCCAACAGTGTGGTCAAATAAAGCCTTTTTATCATCCCCCTGCATAGTGGTCAATAATTGTAGAAAGCGCATTGCTACAGTATCTCTCTCAAGACATGATGATGATGATGATCATGATGATGATCATGATCATGATGACAATGATGATGATCATCATCATGATCATGATGGTTATGATGATATTAAATTCAGGATGCTGGACCAGTCTTGAACTAGTGCAGAGAGTGAAATGAGTGCATATTGTTTATTCAACATGTTACACATGCATTTGTATTCAAGAGTTTCTTATACCCATAATGTTAATATTTGACAAAGACAACTACAGTACGTATGTTCTTCTTTAACTTCCTAACTGGGCTGTCCTCTAAGCTTTCCACAGTGTTGTATAATTGTTGAGGCCATTAGTCTACACCTGACAGAATGTCCTGAGTAATTGAACTAAAACTTAGACAGGATCATTTTATATCAGGGCAGGAAATCGTAGTCTCCAGCTGTTTTTGGAATGAAGGACAGATTGGAACATTGATCCAAAACATGTGGAAAGCAGCAGGTTTTATGTACAGTATCCCTGCTTTATATAATGGCTAGGTTCATATATTCCACTAACTCAAGGGTTGTTTTAATCATGGTTTATGGAATATGCACAAAGGCTAGGTTTATGTAACATGAACAAACTACATTATGGCCTAATATGATGCATGGATCTTTCCAGTGTCTGTCAATTGATTCTTAACATGCCAATCTTGGCTATCCAGAGCTTTTCTTTTGCTTACATAGATGGAGTCCAAATGAGTTTTAAAGGCTAATTCACCTTACATTCATTCTGGTTTAGAGAGTTATGAAGTTATTATTCTCAATATTGGAGCAAGCTTTCAGACCATCATCTTTTTAACTGTTTCAAAGTTGTTCTCTTTATAACAATTTTCCAGGCCCTTTTGCCCTCTTGTTTTGTTATCATGATAATTAATTTTGAAGTTGCATTATATTGTTAATACTGTTGTACATAACTTTATTTTTCTGTTAGTACATTTAGCATAATTAATAGTAATAAAAACAACATGCTATTATTCTCCATTAAAAAAAAAACATTTATTTATTTATTCATTCATTCATTCATTCATTCATTTGATTTCCCCATTGTCTGTTTTTCCCCAAAAGCTGAAAGTAACAAATTAACTATGGATTTTTTATGTGTAAATGTGTTGTATGATTCTCATAGGTTTTTTTTAAAGAAAAAAATACCTTTAAAATTATTCAACAATGAATTATAACACAAACCACATATTAATACTTTTAATACATACATTGATAGCTAATTGGTACATGATGATTAATGTTATTGCAACAGAGACCTTGGATGGATGGATGGATGGATGGATGGATGGATGAATTCAAGTAGTCTTTAACTCAGCAATGAATTCTACTGACTTAATGTGTTAATTCTTCAGTGTCAGGGACTGTTAGTGTAAGATAATGTATGTTTTATGAAATGCAATACTTATGAAGGACCTAGATTTGCTAAATTATTCTGACAGAGCCCTTTGATCCCAAACAGGGATGTAAAAATTAGGAACAGTATTAGCACTAACTGGTCTCAAAAATTATAATTTAAATTCAAATACAGGATTTAAGAAATTGTTAATTTAATTCTAAGTCCAATGCAAAATCTCAGTATCAATTTAAACATGATGGCTACATAGGTGAACTGTACCTATGATTGCTTCTTAAACTAAGGATGGCTGCCTGCATATTTTCCAGTCCACAATGAAATATAACCACCCTTAAATCTGCTGTATTCCATTTCCACAATTTACATCAAAATAAACATTTTCTTTCAAAATATGTCCTTTAGAACATTTTTTTTTGTCTAGATGGCATGGTGATGTGGTAACTGTATCAATTAAAAGGGAGGTGTTTGGTGACCTGGAAGGTTTAGCAGCTACAGCTGCAAAAGAGGGGATTGGGGTAAACATGGGGAATAATTCCTATATACAGTGAAGACAAAAGACTGTGAGAAATGATGGACCAGGCCAAGGATCCCTGGCTGGCTTGCTTGCTTGCTTATTTGTTTGTTCCCTATTTATTGGTTCCCTGACAAAGGGAGTAGTATAGAAGAAGCTTGGAAGACCAGTCTGGAACTCATTATTGGCAGGAAAGGATATAAGAACATTAGCCATCTGGAAATAAGTTTTTATGTTCCTTTGTGTGTGTGTGTGTGTGTGTGTCTTCAAGTCAGTGTTGACTCCTGGCAACTGCCTGGACTAGTCTGCAGTTTTCCTGAAATGATTTCAGAAGTGGTTTTCCATCACCTCCTTCCTAGGGCTGAGAGAGATAGACTGGCCAAAGTCACCCAGCTGGATTCATGTCTAAGGCAGGACTAGAACTCACAGACTCCGAGTTTCTAGCCTGATGCCTTCACCATGACACCAAACACTCTCCTTTATGTTCCATAGACTCCTAAAAATTACACAAGCATATGAGCAGCTTCTAGGAGATGCTGGGAATGAGGGAGAAAAGGTTGTAAAAAAAAAAAAAAAGAAACATGTAAATCCAGAAGAGTGTAAAGCAAAATATTAGATTCTTGCATCATCTTTTTTCCCCCCCCAATAATGTTTTCTGAGCTTCATATGGACAACACGAAATGTCTCTGGAAGTGAAAATGTTAGGCAATTGCAGTCCAGTGGTGGTGGTGGTTTTTCTTGGCAATTGGCTTTCCCTGCCTAAAAGGGAAAAAGAGGATAGTGTAGAACTTGCAAGTGGATGATGAAAAGTAACCTCATTAGATTGCCTTTCATAAATTGGTGTTATTTGACTGGTCCTGCCCATCATGGGCACCGTTTTGTAACCACAGAAGATAGAAATTGTGTGACAGTGCTAGCCACAGATTCTCAAGACTCCCAATAAGCTACTGTTTTCCAATGTTATATAGTCGTCCCTTGTCTCCCTTAGAGGCATCTTGTGTGATAGGACTGGGTAAATATCTGATTCAGAGATTTTTATACAGAGACTTAAACGGTGGAATCTAATGTCTTTAAATCCATTTGAATTATTTGGACCTTTGTAGAAATCAGAATCAAGTCAACCTATTCCTTTTCTAAACAAATCATCATGAAAAACTGAAGTGATTTTTCTGAATCAAATCATTTTACATAATTCTCCCAGGCCTATTGTCCAGCTGTTGGTTGAACCTCCTGCATTGGTGGCATCTTTCACTGAATGAACCACAAGTATTTCAGCCTTGTATTAAATCATTATCATTCAAATGTCCTTTTCCTATCAGCAAATGGGGGGGAGGGCTCCTTCCCTCCTGAGCCTTCAGTTAAATTGCTTAAAGCCTATCTCTGTTCAGACTTGCCAGTGCCAACAGTTTTAATGACAGCTGAGAGGAGAGGATTAAAGACCCAACTCCACCTTGAGACAGCACTCAGAAAAGGTCAAGTACAATGTCCCCATACATATTATTTGAAGGTGGTTGTGAATAGCAATATCACCAGTGGTCAAGGCATTCCAAGGAGCTAGGAGTGTGAAGGTCTTTAGTGTGTGCTCCTTCCAACTGCTGTCACTGAATGACACTTTTTTTAATCAATAAAAAGGAAGAGGGTATGCCAGCAACCCACACACCCTTGGGAATGCCAATTAGCTACATTTCAGATAAAGAGGAAATTCAAAGGAAATTTGGACAAACCTGCTCAGGGACAATATTTATATGTTCTGTTGGAAATAAAAAGAATTTGCAAAACATTTCCCTGGGCAAGGGGAGATGCGAAGCTCTTATTAAATGTCTACAATGAAACACCACACACATTTGGAAGCAATAGCTCAGATGCAGCATCTGTCAACCTTTTATGGGTGGAGGGGGTATTGGATGTATTCAAAATATTCATGAAAAGTTTTCATGAAGTGTTGCAATATTTCCATTCAAAACTGCTGAAAAGAAGATTGGCTTTCAGTGGCAACCCCCATACACAAAGAAGGGCTAAGTTATATATTACCTTAATTTTTATTTTTTTATTTTTTCAAGGCATGTTTAATGTTGACATTTTTAGCTGGAGGGAAAATCCCCTAATGAGGTCCCAATCTGACACTGCATTCCTGATGTGTATTGGAGCCCTACACCCATTTCAAAATTCTCCAAAGTTCTCTTTTTGCTACTGCTCTTTGCTGCAATATATACAGAAAAGGCACCCAGGAAGGTAAGAAAAAGTAAAAATTGAATGGTTTAATTAGGGAGTGGACAAGTGTCACTGGTTTTTGAGGTGCTCCTGAATTTTAAACCTTGTGTCTCTTGTCTCTTGAGTTCTAGAGAATGGAAGAGTCACTTCAATCGTACTGACTCTGCAGTAACTCACAGCCTTTGACCACAAGGGTAATGCAATGTAAATAGAGAGTTAGGAATTTCCTCCATGCTTCTTCTTGAATTTCTCACTGTGTGTGCTTTGTGTGAGATTGCAAGCAAGGTGCTCCCTTTTTGCCTCTGTATTCCAAGCACACTTGCTTTCAGATTTTCTGCCTGACAAGATGTGGCTAGCCAGGATTTAGGCTTTTCTTATCCCTTGCCAATCTATTTCCTGTACTAAGTTACAAACAGCTGGTTCCTTTTCTCCAGAAACACACTCAAACCATTTCCCCAACCCCAGATACTGAGAAAGAGCTATATTGTGAAACTCTGTGCTCTGTTTTCTTCCAAAAAGGAAGGTACCATACTGCGATTTTGCTGATTTGGACAGTGGCTTTTTGCCAGCACTCTAATGACTTGGGGGTTGAAGAGAAGGTATCATTTCTTTTCCATGTACTTTTCTTCCTGCACTGTACTCCTTTTCATGCTGAGTGCCTTTTTCCAGATTCACTTCTGACAGCTTTCTAGCCCTCAGAACAGCAGGCTCTGCAGATTTGAAGAGACCAGGTCCATAAGCAGCAGGGCTAATGAAGATGTGAAACAGGCCGAAAAGGATTCCAAGGAAGTAGAGCAAAGTTTATGGAAAGAAATCCACAGTTACCTTCATGCTTTGGCACTGGCTTTATGAGGGTATATAAACCTCAGAATAGCTACTTCCAACTCTCTTTAAAAAAAATGTTTTTATTCAGTTTCTGCTAAGCATCCTAAAGAGTTCAACTTGTATTTTTTAAACTTTAACAGACTAGGTAAATCTTGCAGGAGCTCACTTTGAAATGATAGGTGTCGTATTTGCCACTTTAGATCAGCAGATGTTCAATACTGCACAAGATGAAGATTGTTGGTGAACTGTGCATCCCACGCTGCTCATACTGTTGCCAATTAAATCACCATCTTTTCTTTTCCCCCATTACAGGTGTGGGATATTTCTGCATTGGTTCCATAATGAACATCAAGGCAACTGGGAAAACTTGAGCTTTAAAAAAAGTGTCCAAGTTTTCATGTCCAAACTTTCAGAGGCAAGTTGGTAAATGAAACAACCAACATTGGATCAGATGCATTAGTTATAGTCTGATAGAACATGGACACAAGTAGTCACAGTAGTCAGACCACATGACACCAGTGTTGCCTCCAAGAGATGAAGGGATTTTAAAAAGTCCAGAAATAAAGAAACAAATCATCCTGCCCCATTGTTACCTCTACCATTCTTATTCACACTTCTAAAGGTGATTTTATTTCTCTTAAAGGGGTAAGAAGAAGATATCTTCAGCAGGAATGTAAAAGTGCTCCACCAAGTTCAGCCTGGGATGTATTGGGATTTTCTAGTCCTATGGGATTTCATAGAAGCATGGGAACTAGCATTTTAATCTGCTAATGGTTATGTTTCCTTGATCAAAAATCCACAGAAACAGGGTGATGGGATAGAATGAATATATCTGAAATTTGCATGCTAATATAACTACTGGTGGTTATGTCTAGAAAATAGAGAATTCCCATCATTTTAGAAGCTTACATCAAAGGAGATCTAGATGGCAAATCATCAACACTGATTTGCCTTTAAGTAATATTTTTGTTAAATTTATATCAATAGTTAAACAGTCTCCTTCTGTTATGAGGTTATGGGGTAAGTGGTTACTCTCTATTTCTCTCTTTATCTCTACACACACACACTCACACAAATACACCCACAACTCCCTGCCATACACTATTAACAATAAATCAGACAGATTTTTAACAATGTGCACATCTGTAATTTCTATATAAAATTCCTTAGTTGCTATATCTGTCAGAAATGTCAAACTATTTCTCCCAATTGCCTCTCTGATATCTTCATTAGAAGCAAGTCAAAAAGGCCAAGCATTAGCCCAATTATTTTCATCTTTACCCAAAGACTTGTACATGAGGAGGAGGAGGAGGAGGAGGAGGAGGAGGAGAGGAAGAGGAAGAGGAAGAGGAAGAGGAAGAGGAAGAGGAAGAGGAAGAGGAAGAGGAAGAGGAAGAGGAAGAAGAAGAAGAAGAAGAAGAAGAAGAAGAAGAAGAAGAAGAAGAAGAAGAAGAAGTTGTTTAGAAGATCTAACACATTAAGGAATGACGGTAAAAATGTATGTAACTTGTACCATCAGTGCAGATGGGAGGGGAGGTAGTGGGAATGTAAGACTTCTTATTACTCTTACTCACTCCATCTTTCCAGCATCTGGCTGCATACAGTAATATTAACAATTACTGTAAGTAATAATTATAACCTGTTGAAATGCAAGCAGTGATACAATGTAAATGGTGTACCACAGAAGTGAAAAATATAGAACAATACATCAGCTGTATTATTGACAATTTGCTTTCCAGAGCAGTCTATTTGGCAAGGCAGGACTAATTTTGTTTTTAAGTTGGGATTTATAACTGATGATATTCCCTGTGCCAAACTTTTAACTAAATGACAGTATATAAATTCTTTCCATGCCCCCCAAATCATGAACAAAGGCTACCTATCTTGGGGGATGCGGACAGGGAGGGAAAACCTTATATGCATTGCCAGTTCTCCTTATTATATGAAATGGAAACCTTATAAACATTATTTTTTGAGTGTACTGTATATCTGCAGTCTTCGGGTTTACTTCATCCCATTCCACAAAATTTGGACCTAATTGTGATGGTTTCTTTTGCAAGATTTATTTGACTGAGTAATGAAAACTTTGAAACGGAGGGTTTTGTTTTTTTGTTTTTTACCACACTGATGGCTTTGACACTCTTTGTATTTTAACTGCATTCATTGGCCTTGTCGTCTTTTGTGATTTTTATTTGGGAATCTCTCTCCCCAACCCCTTTGTGTTGGCATCCTTCCCATTGTCTGGATTTCAGCTTCCAGAACTGCCCCCAAAGATTGAGTGTCCCTCCAGAATGGTGGTGGGATATCTGCCATGGCCTTAATAAAGTATAGCATCCCCCAGCCAAAGTAGCTGATCAGAGACATTAACCCAAAGTAACCCTGAGCAGGCAAATTTTGCAACTGGGCAGCCGGCTAATCTGAATGGAGCCCAAAGTGAACAGTACTTAATAAGCCTGCAGAAAGCAACATAGATTTGCTTTGATGAAGTGATTCGAGCTGTGGAGGTAACTTGATTTGCTTTGCCGAAGTCAACAGGCCACTCAGTTCTCTTCAATCGGCTCCACCTAATGCCTTAAAAGGTCAGCCAGTTCTGTGCCTATTACAGAAAGTTTCTTTTTTCTTCTATCTGATCCTTTTTCTAACAGACTCTTCAAACCCTTTCTTTCTTTACTTTTTATGTTACTTTAGTTCCCATGCCCATTATGGATCTTCTACCCAAACCGCTGAGCTGCCGATCGGAAGGTCGGCGGTTCGAAACCGCACGGCGGGGTGAGTTCCCGTTGCTCGTCCCAGCTCCTGCTCACCTAGCAGTTCGAAAACATGCAAATGTGAGTAGATCAATAGGTACCGCTTCGGCGGGAAGGTAACGGCGTTCCGAGTCGTCATGCTGGCCACATGACCCGGAAGTGTCTATGACAACGCCGGCTCCAAGGCTTAGAAACGGAGATGAGCACCGCCCCCTAGAGTCGGACACGACTGGACTTTACGTCAAGGGAAACCTTTACCTTTACCTTACCCTTTTTTTAAAGATGGATGTAGTGGTTTCTAAGCAGAATTTATATCAAATAACAGTGTGTAATCCTTAATCTCAGAGCTCTTAATAAATAACACCAGCACCTTCCCAAGTTAAGAGAAAGCTCTGGTGTTCTCCAATCTCATTGCACTTTGATAACATTTAGGAAGAATGGTTACATGGTAGGTATGGATGGATGGACTTCCTATTCTACTGCTATGAGAATTTTAAGGCAGACTGAGAGTATTGTGGGAAATAGCTCCAAGAAGATTTACTGTATTTTGTGGACAGCCAGTGTACCATAACAGAATGAGTATTTTTACCCTCATTTCACTTTTTTTGGCCCAATACCACACTTCTACCTCCAGTATAAGAAAGATCATGTGTATTTAACAGCTGATCTTCTGTATAACTTCACAGACAAATGTAACTCTGGGTCTTCAGCTGTTTTATCAGCAAGATATTTAGCCTCGTCAGTGCTGCTGTAAATTTCTTAACACTACTGAGGCTGAATTGAATTCAATCTTGTATGCATCTTGGGACATGTCCAAACATTTCCGATTTCCCCCCAAAATCCCTCTGACTAGGAGCAGGTGTGCCTTAAAATGATAGCAACTCATCAAAACACAATTGTTATCATTCTGACTGTGCCATCTTAACTGCTTCCTCTTGAGCACACCTGGCCCTAGAGGGATCTTGCATTCATTGGAACAGACAACAACCAAACTTGGAGTGGGTTTTTCTTTCTTAAATATGTCAGTGAAAAACATGAAACACTTGTTGAAGCAGCATGTGGTGAAAGGCAGAGGAATAGAATTAAACCTGGATGAGAAGTAGAAACAGACTTGACTGTATTTGCAGGAATGTTCCTTAGTTGTGTTTCTGGTACTAATGGATGAATGTTTTCATTGGAATTAGCTTACAATTATTCTCTTCTACTCCTTTGGTAAATAAAAGCATCTGAATCAGAGCTGACTTACTTAAACAATACCATCTAGTACTGTACCATTAGCAAACTAGTACCATTGTACTAGCCTAATGTCTAGACCAGACTGTTTCAGGCTGCAAGTTACAGAAAAGACTATTGAATTCAGTTGTCCCAAACAAATACCAGGGACAGATATATACTGTAGATAGGAATGGCATGTGGATTTCTTGGGGCTAAAACTTGGACCCATGAGACAATGCAAACTATTTCTGATCCCCTCTGCAAGACAGACAGAAGAAGGAGAACACCTACAACTTCTGAGTTCATCTAAAATATCAGTAACTGTGGTATAGTAAACCCACTTGAAATCTTCAGAAGACGTATCGAATTGAATGGCAATTCTCTGAATATGGGAAAGAAATGGGAGTTGTTTACAACATGGCAAAAGAGGAACAGATGGACGTTTCAGCCTTATCTGTAAAGCAAGGCCTCGGTCCATCAGTTCCAGAATCTATGAGAAAGAAATTCAAAGAATTCACAGAGACCCTGTTGTAAGGCTGCTGCTGCTGCTCCTAGCAGTCCCACTTCATTGCAGGGTCCCATGGTTTTGCACCGTTTTCTTATAGTGAAGTTATCAATGAATGATGCAATGAGGAGTTATTGTTCAGCCAGCTTGTTGCAGAGCCCAATGCCGATTTGGACCAAGAGGGAGTAGCTGGCCCAAGGCTACCCAGCTGGCTTCTGTGCCTAAAAAAGACTAGGACCTGGGTTTTCAGCTTCATCCAGCACCTTAATCACTGCACCATACTGGCTCTCATATCCCACCTTAACATATTCACTAATAAGTGAGGACTATTTTCTCATTTATTTTCCAAGGTGTAATCTAACTGCTTCTTCCTGCCACTAACTCTGATTGAAACTCTGAGCCAATCTGGCTTCTTGTTCATGCCAGGCTCTTTAGGGCCAGGCACCTAATCTTGTTTCTTTCATCCCCTCCATGGCCTATCACAGAAGCAGCTTACATTTATCTCTAGCTGTTACAATTTGGAAACAGTGTGTTCCCTCTTCTCCAATGTATAAGCAACCTATGATGCTTCCACAGTGATGCTGGTGATGATGCAATCTCCTATCCCACCAGGCCTGGGAAGGTTGACCAGAAAAGCATGGGGGAATACTTTTTAAGTCACCAGTTCTCTGATAACACAGTGATGATCTAGGGGTTCAAAGAAGTAGTGACTCAAAAGCCATTCCCCCACTTCCCTTGCTGCCCCTCCTAGACCAGGCAGCTGCTTCCCAAGGAACCATTTATTCCCACTTTTCCTGCTAGTATTGGAACTGGGGGAGGCAAGAGAAGCAGTGGGGGAGAAAAATATTTATGGGGCAAAATAGTTTGTGGGAATTTTAAAACATGGTTTTAGCACTCCTCTGAAAAGAGATGCTACTCCACCGCATGCAACACTCACACAAACACACCCATCATGTGCTTCTTGGGCTGGCATGAGAAGTAGATTAAGATACTTTTGAAGTCAGATTTGGTGCTTTTCCATGGATCTTGTGCTCTTCAAGCTGATCCACAGAGCGGGGTGGACAATTCCTGCTAAACTAGAAGACCTCTCATCTTGTTCCTTATGAGGAAGTACCACCTCCTCCCCCCCAACCCCCAATGAGCTGCAGCATCAGATTCACATGGTGCTCCATCTTATCAATTTATGCAGAAGATGGTCTCCTAGTTTACTGGACAGCAGCCCCTCCCATGGATGAACTATTTCCAGACCAGGTTTGGCAGGAATTGGCAGTGCTAAATATGCCAGCCTATTTCTGTATGATCTCACAAATTGGAGGAATCCACATTATTGCAGCCATGAGGAAGACACCTCAGTCATTTCCTTCACTTCTTTGAGTGGAGGGGAAAACTTTCATGTTAGAGTTTGTCATCCCATAGATGAGAAAAATAATTCAGCAGGTTTCTCTCTGTTGGGTGAAAATGAGTGAAATTTAATCTTATATAAACCTATCCAGGATTGGGTTATAAGTGTTAATGGAATTCATAAGAATGTTCATTAACAGTGCTTCCATCACAGATAAAATACAACTGGGCTGAGGGGGTGGGTATAGGAACCCAAGATTATGAACTCTATTGCTCTATTGAATTTATCATAGAAATCCTTTGAAGGACAAGTCCATTGTTCCATGACCTTCTTATTAAATGAACACAAATTGATTTAAAGTTCAGTCGGATTGATTTCTCCCTGCTGTCCCCTATTCCCTCTCTGGAAGTAAATAGCATTAAAATTAATGATACCATGTAAAAAGTTGGATGCCAAAATATTTTGTCACCTGTTGCTTAATTTTGGATTGGAAGCCATCAATGTAGATGGCTTTAGCATTTTGAAATTTTGCATGCCCTATGGCTTAGTTGAAACACTGTTGTGCTGTGGCATATACCAGATACCCATGGTGCTATTCAGAAACTTACAAAATGCTCACAGTGGTCACATATATTTCCAAGTGTATAAGAATGATTGTTTTATTTTACTGCATCCATTTCTGATGGCTGCAGTCAGAAGGAAAATAGTGTAGAAAGAAAGGAAAAAATACAGCCTCTGATCAGACCTACTTCATAGGTGGATTAGTGCTGATATACTCTGTAAAAACACAGTTTGATGTGATGAATGCAAATGGTGCAGTTGTAAAATGGACTGTGTGCTCTACTTTGACAGTAAAATTCACCAAATAGCAAAGAAGAGCCTGTTTTTCTAGAGAACTGCTTTAGAGCAGTGATGAATAACTCTTGCTTAATTTCCAAAACCCTCTGCACATGGGCCTTCGTAAGGGACAAGTGATGTTACGTGCATCATGTCACTGAGCAAATGATGCCAATTATAGAATCTGCATGTTGATGTCATGATGCACAGGAAGTCATCATGGCTTTAAGGGCACCACATTGCACTGGCATTAGAAATGCAGGCAGGTTGTTACTGCAGCTGGCTCTTTCACCCTTGGTCAAAAGGTGTAGAAAACTGACCAAGCATTCCTGCACAGTTTTCTACACCCTTTGACCAAGGGTGAAAGAGCCATCTGCAGTAACAACCTGCCCGCATTTCTAATGCTAGTGCAATGTGATGCCCTTAAAGCATTGAAAGTAAAGCATTCTGAATGGCTGCCAATTAATGCTTGGAATTAATGCTTCATGTGGCAGAAAAGATGCATCCTGGCATTATTCATGGAGTTGAAAGTATTTTCTTTGTCAGATGTGACCACAGAGCAATGAGGTAGCCATTCAAAGAAATGATAAGAAACTTAAAACTACATTACTACTACTACTACATTATCAAGGATCCAGAGATGTTAATTTTCAGCTTTTTCCATGATGGGACTGGATAATAATTTCACTAGTCTGAGATGCAGGGATTATTTCAAATTATATTACTCTCTTAGTGGAACAAAAAAATGAAGGTTGTCCTTCAGAACTCAGTGTGTATAATACAAAATATCATCCGTATAGGGGAAGCCCTCAGGGGAAAAAAGTATTTTCACATCCCTGACACTAAATCATAATCTAAAATAAGAATTCACTATATTATTAAGACTTCCTGAATCATAGTGTCACATACCATCTAACAGGGAGAATGGCTTATTTTTCAGCATCTTGCCCAATTCACATTGACCAAGGCCAAAACTTAGAACTGTTCTTTCTTCAAATTAATTTAGATAGGCTGGAAAAGAAAAACACAAGAGTCCTTATTTAAACAAACAAACAAATGGTGGGGTGGGGGATTGAAGGGAGATGTTTGCAATCTTTCTAACCCTGACTTTTTAGTGGGGCACCGAGGACCATCATTGGAATTGTAACTATAATTGAACAGCAAACATTTGCTATTCTTCTGCTCAGTTCAATCTCCAGTGAAAAATGATTACAAAGTCATTCTCTGCACTTCCCATTAAAAGCCATATGTCTGCTTTTCCCTCTGGGGCCCCAGCATGCCTCATTTCTTTTTACCTCCTGATCCCTACGCAGAGGATTAAATTTAAACTCAAGAGCTTTCCATGATAAGCAGTCCTGAGATAATCACAGGCACAACACATGCCCTGCCTAATGAGACCATGAGCCCAAAGACCTAAACAAAGCTTCAAGTTGTTATTGCCTGTTACTTATGTCTGTGTCAGTTTTATGTCTATGCCACAGTAAGAGACTGCAGCGTAATTTATCTTAAATTGCTAGGATCATTGTTCTCAACCCATTACGCCTTTCCCATTTGGAAGGGGATAATATGATTGTCCAACCAGTAATAAGTAAATAGTATTTGGTGAACAATGCATTCCCCAGTAATGAAATTGATAATTATGGTTCTTTCATTCTGCAATAAATGAGTATATCTTATTGCCTCTCCTGTTTCATGCTAATGCTAAGTTTCAGACTTATGAATGAATAGTCAAAGGTTGGGGGGAGACAGAGAACCAAATCAAAGGCATTAGATTATTCCATCCCCCCCCCCTTCTTTTTTTCCCTGTGCTGCACAACAATTTGAACTCAAGCAGTAAAGTTAAATGGAAAAGGCACTATGGTAGGTTTTCAATTACAACAGAGGCAGGGAGCCCCAATTATCCGTTTCATTACTGAAATATTCTTCAAAGGAACACTGGAGAAATACCTGCTGCTGTTAATATCCTAGTTCCTCCTGCTGTGTTTGGAGCTGCAGAATTGTCCTCAAAACAGAGGAGGTCAAAGGACAAGAAACAAAATTGTATGCAGATTCATTTAAGAACCCAACAGAAATAGATTCAGGAGATACAGTAGATGAGAAAGACTATTCTTTTATAAGTTAGAGAATTGTCACTACAACCATGGTAATAGCCACAATATCAACTGAAGCGAATATTTGTAGCTCTGGGTTGAACTGTGGAGTCCTTGGTGCTCTCTGAGCCTGGTTGTTTTCTTGCAGATGTTTCATTGCCAGACTAGGCAACATCTTCAGTGCGAAGAGGGAGAGGGCCTTGCTCTCAGTTTATATACCTTGGCTTGCCCTGCTTGTGTTGGTGGAGGTGTTGTTCTCTCCTTGAGAGTTCTTTGATTGAGCTGTTGTTTGCTGCTTGGTTGATTGCCTGAGTTAATAGTTCCTTGATTAGGGTATATTGTGCTGTTTGATGGTTCATCTGGTGTTAATCCTAGTGTTGATCTTTGCATATCTGGTGTTGATTGCTGGCGAGGAGGGGTTCTTGTCTTTTGGCTTTTCTATTGCTACTTTTGAATGGTATGTAAATGTTGTTTGCCTCTATGTGTCTGTTGATGGCTGCTTTGTCTGAGTGCCAGGCTTCCAGGAATTCTCTGGAGTTTTTGGATTTGGCTTGGTTTAGGATGCTCACAGTTGGAGTTCTCATCCTGTCTTCTGACTGCTAGTTGGTGTTTGTGGATGCGCTCTGCTAGTCTTCTGCCTGTCTGTCCTACATAGTGGCTGTTACAGTCTTTGCACTGTATGTTGTAAATAACTCCTGTTTTTTTCTTCTTCTTGGGCTATTGGGTCTTTTGGGTTACTTAATACGTTTTGAAGAGTTTTAGTTGGTTTATGTGCTATGGTGATGCCATGTGGTTGTAACAGTCTGTTGGTGGTTTCTGAGATGTTTCTGATATATGGCAGTTTTATCTTTTTCATAGCTTCTATTGGTTGGGTTGTAGTGTGCTGGGTGGGGAGGTGCTTTTTGATAAAGTTGAGCAAAATGGAGTGCATCCACAAACACCAACTATCAGTCAGCAGACACCATGAGATATTTGGGATACTGCAGAAAATAACAGTTTTAAAATGTTTCAGCTGGTTCTGGAGGAAGAGGAAGAGTTTAATCAAGATGGAGATGTTTTTACCAACAGCGAGATTGGAGTCTTTGATGAAATGCCAGGTGACAAATATACTTTGGTGTTGAAGGGGTTAAGACAGCTCAACTTGCAAGATCGGTATGGAGTTGTTTTTCTGAGGGAATTATTTTGGGAAAGAAATGCCTCTGTTCTGTGGGAGGTTTTCTGCTGAGAAGTCTGAGTTCCTAAGTGGGGGGCAGTTGGGCTGTTTGATTTCTCCATGAAAAATTCCCTGTTTGTTACAGTATATGGAGACAAGTAAATGTTCCAGTATATTTCAATGTGGGATAAAGAATTAAGAATATGTATTTGGATTGATATTAAGGCTTATATGATTCTGTTTTACATCAATGATTTGGATTAAGATTTATTCCGTTGTTTTTAAAGTTTTTTTTTTTTTGAGATTTATAAAATATAATAATAACTGTTTGGTTTTAGGTTTAATAGGGTTAGGATTGTTATAACATTATTAACTATAAAAGCAGACAATTTAAATGTTTTTATAATTTGATTTTTACTATAATGGTCAGAAATATATAGAATAGTGGTAGGAAGGAAGTACTTAAATAAATGTTTGGGGGGGTGGAGTTGATTTGCAGGTTTATATATTTGCATGTATGGATGGATGGGTGTGTGTGTATGTATGTATGCATGTATGAAAGTATGTATGTATGTAGGGAAGGAGCAATTGTGTTTAATGATTTTTATAATGTGCTAATGGAATGGCTTATGGAAATAATGTGACCTTGGTTAGATATAGAGTAAGGGATTAATAATGGAAATTGCTGTATATTCTTGTTGGTGAAAGTTGGAAGTCACTTTGTTATGTAATCTCTTTAAAAAAAAAATCATCTTGTTTTCTCACTTTTTTTTTTCTTTTTCCCTTTTTTTTGGGTAAAGGTAAAGGTTTCCCTTGACGTAAAGTCCAGTCGAATCCGACTCTAGGGGGCGGTGCTCATCTCCGTTTCTAAGCCTTGGAGCCGGCGTTGTCCCTAGGGACACTTCCGGGTCATGTGGCCAGCATGACGACTCGGAACGCCGTTACCTTCCCGCCGAAGCGGTACCAATTCATCTACTCACATTTGCATGTTTTCGAACTGCTTGGTGAGCAGGAGCTGGGACGAGCAACGGGAGCTCACCCCGCCGCGCGGTTTCGAACCGCCGACCTTCCGATCGGCAGCTCAGCGGTTTAACCTGCAGTGCCACCGCGTCCCTTTTTTTTGGGTAGTTTTTTGCTTTTTTGTAGTTTTTATCTTTGCTCTAAATTTAATAAAATTCTTATTTAAAAAAGGAATTAAAACACTTCTGGAAGACCCAGAATGGCCCACTCTAAGGTCAGCGTAGCTTGTTTCAAAATGGGAGAACTCCATGACAGAATTTTTGCATGGCCCCTCTTTTGGAATTTCTTATCATTGGGCTTGGTTTCCCTAATAGCATTACGCTTGGCTTTGAAATGGCTGTAGTTTGGTGTTTTGTAACTGAACATTTTTATATGTGCATTTCTCCCTCTATCTTCCATTTTTTAAATAGAAGCTGTGTGGTCCTGGGAGTTGGTAAATTTGTAAGTAAATGTGTAAATGTGTAAATCTGTAAACTGCTTCATGGTGGGAGGTGAATTGCTAAAGTCAAACTATGGGAAGTGTTATTTTTAACTAAACCAGTCAATAATAGGAACTGCTTTTCCTTTCCTTTAGGCACTTGACACATTGTAGGAAATGGGAGGCATGTGTAACACTATCAGGGTCCATTGAGGTTCACCAGGCTGATGTCCTTCCTTGCTTGGTGAAATAACTGAGAGAGTCTGGTAGTTTGGCATGCACCAGGAATATTTGCACACCCTGCACTTAGATGCATTCTAGTCTTCAATGTAAATGAACAAAAGAGCAAAATGGAGTAGATACAGAGAAGATGAAGCCTCAGTCTCCTGAAGGTTTTCTGTCATCCTCAGTTAAGCAGTGTGGAAAATAGAAGTGAGAAGAGCTGGACATCAAGGTCTCTAAGCTGAGAAGAAGCAACCCAACTGAAAGAGCTTTGAATCATAAAATAAGGCAATTGGAAGAGGCTGTTTGCACCACTGAATCCAACTCCTTGCTTATTGCAGCAATCCAAATTAAAGTGTCTTTAATAAAGGGCTGTCGAAGCCTGTGCTTAAATGTATCCCTGAAAAGGGGTCCTCTCTGGGTCATTGGTTCCATTGCTCAGTTGTTTTACTATGAGGAAATTAGTTTGTCCTGTTAACATTCAATCTTATAAGACCTTACAGTACTGAATTTGTAATACTCTGTGTTGGCTGTCCTTTAGACCTTCTGAAGACCAAGCCAGATTATCCATGAATGACTCCTCCAGCAGGCCTTGTATATTTCGTAAGACTAAAATAGGTTGTTTTGTGACATTCAAGAAGCATGTGTATATGTCACTTTATTTCACAGTGCAGTAGTTTATGACAGCTTCCTGTAAATTACTCTGCAAATCTGTGCACATAAAATGCTGTAAAATATTATACATTATGAATGAGTAACCAGAAATTCAATTAAAAACATTGCTCCATAAAATGCAACAATATCAAAACTGGCAGAGGGAAATACACTAACAAATTTAACACTGAAGAAGAATGGCTATGTGAGCAGTTTTATTTGTTCAGATAAAAATCATGCTTGGAAATAAAAAAAAAGGAAGACATGCAGCGCACATAACTCAGGAGTGCCATAAATCATGAAAAAAAATTAACATTTGATTTCTGCAAATGCATATTAGCACTATTCTTTCAGCTCTTATATGTCTTAGAGTAATCACAAAACACCTTGGAGACTCTCTCTCCCTCTTTTTAGTTTGTAAGGATTACATTAAGGCTATCCTAGGTGGTGAATCGTATGCTAGAATTATTGTACAGTATTTGTCAGTAGTAGTATTAGATCCAATGACTTGTAATTCCACCAGGTAGACTCAGGGTGATTAATCATGTCTTCTTATTTTAGTCTAGTGACTAATTTACATTGTCAAAGATTTACAGCTCACCATTTGGCACGTGACAAGGAGTTCCTGGACTACATACTGCTTTGCAGTACAATGAATTGTTTTCCCTACATCTGGCAGTGTTCAGGAAAACCCCCAGGAGCCTGTCGAGCAATCCTCTGTTCCACTCAATCAATTATTAAAGAAAAATTGGGATTTGTAGACGAGCTTTATGTCTGTGTGCATTATAAGCCACCTCTTAAACATGAATTTTCCCAAGGTACTGGAAGGAAAATTGTCTGAAAATAATACAAAGCCTAAAAAAAAAAAAAGTTTGAACCAACCAGTGCCATCAATTATTTATCTGGGAAATTTCTAACTTGCATATTGATTATGCAGTTGGGGTTTTGAAAAAACAAACAAAACACATTATTAGATGAACTCTAGATGTTGACATCAACAGGATCTGACTAAGTTATCAGACATCATCCTTAGAGAGTATCTGAATTTCTTCCGACCAACCAGGTGACTTACTCATCTCACAATCCTGAAGCACCATAAGAGCTTCATGCTGGCTCAGTAATTGTAGTAATCTGTAATTCTTATGGCAGACTAGATCTGCTTTTGGGGCATAAGGGAGTTTGAGATCTTGACTCATGCTTTATTATATTGCTCATTCTGTTGGGGTATTCATGATACTCACATTACTCCTCTTCTGACTAACAAAGTAGACTTGGCATATTTAATATTTAATTTAATATTGCTTTTTTATTGGCCATTACAGATACAGTTATTACACTTGGTATGGCCAAGTTTTGTGCTGCTGCTTGTCGAATTTATAAAATGGCTCTTTGGGAATTGGTGAGTAGTTATGAATTAGTTGGGCTCTGAACTTTATTATGATCTTGACATCACACTTCCTGTGTCATGTCTTTTGCCCTGTTCTCTTCTTAACTTCAACTGAATCCATCAGAATGGTGTATACAGTCTAATTTCCCTTGTGCTCTGAGAGAGAGAGAGAGAGAGAGAGAGAGAGATGTTACATTATGTCATGCCCCTGTGCACAAGGTTTTATGTGACTTTCACACACATCCTTGGAGAGAGGGGGATTTCTCTGTTGTTGCACAATGTATATTTTGTGTCCTGTTTTCAATTACAGTGAAACCTCCTGGTTATCTTCAACTGATCACTGACTGTAATAAAATGGTTTGATTTGTTATTGGTAATTCCAAACAATTAAAATAGTTTTTCAGTTTCCAATTGAATACTCTCTCATCTAAGTAAACAGGAACCTTGACTTATGCCTGAAAGCCTGCATTGATTGAACAGGGTGGATGTCAGTTGAAACATAGTTCCACAAAAAAAGGCATTCCTGGTATTGCTCATACAGGACAGCACATGACTTGGGCTTTGACTGGGAAATTTGGCTGAACATATTTCAATCATTTAGAGCTTTATATCCCCAGATCGTTTAAGCAAGGTGCAGAAATTGAAAGGTCAGCTAGTAGAATTAAGCCATCTCATGACGTTTGCTCCTGTTCCAGCACTTCTGGGGAAGAGACCAGATCCAAATAGTGCCCTTTCCATGTATATTGATCTACACAGATCTAATGTGAGATAGACACATGCTTGATGTGACCATTAAAGCCTGAGCTATAACTAATAATTTAGCCTTGATGTGAAGGTTCAAGTTTCCCAAGGTCATATACCTGTTAGAAACCACCTTGGCCAGTTAATGCAGCAAACAGCAGTGAGATTCCCAAATATGCCAACCAAATTCCAATCCAGGCTGTTTGCCTACACCCAATACAGTTACTTAGAAAATTTTGGAGTGTAAGACCTAGTGGACATATGGACTTGATAAGGAATCACTGTCAAACGAGTTGAAAGAAGACAAAGTTCTTTCCTTCACATAGCAAGTCCCAAGGAGATATCCACAGCACATTGGCATGCCTTGATAAAAGAGAAATCCAATAAGATTTTTTTGGTCACATATCCTAGTAGGTCAAATCACTGTCACACTTCAGTTGTGAAACAACAGGGGAAAACGTAATCAATATGTGTTCAGGATTTGAAGGAGAAATAGGTACTCTGACATACAAGTAGCACTTTTGGCAGCTCCTAGAAAAAGCTATATCTTTTCCTAAGATTGTATGGCTGATGCATTCAGTTTAAAGCATTGCCAATAAGTACTACATACCTCACACTAAAGGACAGAAAGTGTTTTCTATGCTACCTGTTGTTCTTTTCACCCAGAGACTCAGACATAAAGAAGCAAATTCAAGCTTAACAACTTCTCACAGTTCATTTCCTCAGCTGAAAGCTCCACTCATTCTTTTATTCAGGCCTGGTCCTAAGTATGGCGACCATGATATTGAAGCCACACCCCTTTTTAAACATGCATTGTGACATATGTAAAAAAAAAAGGATGGGGTTTTGTTAACCTCACTAGGCAGACCAGACCAGGAAATTAACTTCACAGGAAAGCTAAAGCTACTTTTATTGAGTTTGGCTATGATAACTGAATCTTGCAAGTCTGATTATGATGAAGCTCCTCCTTGAATTAGGGAGGTGTCTGCTGAGTCACTTCCAAATGTTATCTGGCTGTTGTGGACTTAAAATATGTTTCACCCCTTGTTGCCAATCAAGAATCAAGGTGGGATAGCTACCATGCATGTAATCTCATTCTATATGATGTTTCCCATCATTCCCATTCATTTTTATTCATTTTATTTTATTTATTTATTTATTTATTTCATTTTTTTTCCTGCTGCCCATCTTGTATATGACGACTCTGGGCAGCTTACAGAGAATAAAATAATGATCGGTAAAAACAGTACAATATAAAATCAATGCAAAATACATAAATACAAATCCAAATATAAAATATAAAAATACAAAGTTATAAAGTATAAAATTTAAGATGGCAATAGGGTCTTGATAGGATCTTGTCCTTGGTGTGGTCACAGTACTAGCCACCCCCATGAATAGCTATCCCCCCTCCCAACCCAAGTGAGGTGGCTGGGAGAGTAGGGGCCTGTCTTACCTCCTGTCATGCTACCAGATCAAATGTTCCCCAAACATCTGAATTGCATGCATGAATGGAGTCAACACATGTTGAGACTTGCAAGTCAGTAGAAGTGGGAGTGGGTCAAGCCAGGAGTGTGAAAGCATCTTGTTTGGACTATCTCTGGCATCCAAGGTCAACCGGCAGAGCCATTGCAGACATTTGCACAGAATTGAACTGGCACAAAAAGGGGGGCTGCATACCAAAGAAGGGGGAGGGGGTTGAGTTCATTGGGCTGTTTAACTTGGAGAAAGTGTGGGAACTTCTATTTGCAACTTTATGTGATGACTGCCTATTCAGCTTACCATTAAACTCGATTCATATGTGGTTAAAGTAGAAATCTCTTTAATGGAGTGTAGCTCCATTAAAGCTCTTCCAAAGGGTGGGTGCCATGGCAGAGAAGTCCCTCCTCCTGGACCCTGCCAATTAGCAATCCCTCATGGACAGGGTCCATAGCATGCTCTCTCTGCCTGACTGGGTGGGACAGGTCAATGTAGCGGGGGTGAGGTGGTTCCTCAGGTAACCTGGCCCTATACCATGTAGGGCTTTAAAGGTGATAACCAACAGCTTGAATTGGATCTGGAAGTAAACTGGTACCCAGTACAGCTCGTGCAGCAGTGGTGTTATACAGTATGTGCCCTCCTTGGGGCTCCCAAGACTGCCCTCACAGCTGCATTCTGGACCAGCTGTAGCTTCTGGATACTCTTCAAGGGTAGTCCCATGTAAAGCACATTGCAGTAGTCTATATGAGAGATGACCAGGGCATAAGGGGACTCCCAGTCCAGGAAGGGGTGGAGCTGATGCGCAACATGAAGCTGTGCAAAGGCCCCCCTGGCCATGACTGCCACCTGCTCTTCCAGCAGGAGTGATGAGTCCCGGAGGACCCCCAGGTTCTGTACAGGATCTGTCTGTCTTATGCCTTTTAACAAGGTTTGTTCAGTCCATCAAGGTTTGGAACTCCCATATTTGTACTTTTTTCACACTTCCTGGAAGTTTTCCACCACAATGTCAATACCTCCTTAGGAACTAGCTGTTGTTTGGGGAACCATATTATGTTGTATAAATTGTATTGCTCATATCATGTTGCACCATCTTCAGAATCATCATTCTGATACTTTTCCACATGCTCAGCAAGTTGAAATCTTCCTGAGGAAAGCTTTCTGCCTTTGGGGCCTGTTTTCAGTGGGTCTCACACTCTCCATCTTCCATATGCCTCCATTCACACACAAATATATGACTAAAACTACACACTATAACTATATGACAACTATACATTATATGCTAATAACAATATGCTGAGCCAGTTTGGTGTAGTGATTAAAAGCACCAGGCTAGAAACAGGGAGGCTATGAATTCTAATCCTTCCTTAGGCATGAAGCCAGGTGGCTGACCTTGGGCCAGTCACTCCCTTTCAGTCCTAGGAAGAAGGCCAAAAATGTTGCCAAGAAAACTGCAGGGACTTCTCCAGGCAATCACCAGGAGTCAAGGTTGACCTGAGGACCCCCCTCCAAAAAAATCACCCTCAGTTTTCATTGAATTACTAGAAAAAGTGCTCAGGGTCCAAAGGAAAGTGATGACACTAGAAGCTTCTTTATAAGATCTGTGGTTAATCAGATGACCTACAAGGATCATATTAAGGAGTCAGACATTGGAAAAAAGCTAAGCAACACTCCATACTTTTGACATTTTTAATTTGCATATTTAATGAACTGTGACATCTTCAAGGCTACTCTTTTGCCCTCAGTTATATCTGCTTATAAGAGCCTTGATTTCACCTGAGGATTGTTGGTGATTGTTTCTTACGTGAAGGAAATATTAAAAGAAGCCTTTCAGAAGATCTTGCTTATATAGGCTTACAGATGAGAGAAGATGTCACTCTCTCAGTATGGCTGAACCGTCATATCCTAAAACCAACTGTCTACTTATTACTTGAAAAAAATGTTGAGGTGAATTTGGAGGGGAAATACTTAAGAAATTAAGTCAGAAACAAACCAAAGAGCAGAATGAAGAGAAGGAATTCATATATATACATATACATATATATATACACATACATACACACACACACACACACACACACACTGTATATGTTATACAGTTTGATTTTATTGTAAACCGCTGTCATGATCACCATTACGATGCTTGTGACATCACAACGGCTCGCATGACAATACAGGGTAATGGGTCCCTGACGGATTAAGGCAAAAGGCAACCATGAAACAAAAGGGAGCAACAGGTGCTGGAAACAAAGTATCAACCCAGGCCAGCGGCGCGGAAGATAAGGATACAAAGTTGCAAAGAGGTAATTGACAAGACAAACGGAGAGGCGCGCCCGAGCTGTCAAAAAGATTAAGAGCCTGATCGCCCGGCAAAGAACCATCACCGGTCAGGAAGGCGATCGAGGCAATGCCCGGAGCACAGGAGGGGGCTGCACGACCCCTCACCTATCAAGGACGAAACCGGTGGGGCTCGTGGGACACACCTGGAATAAGGTGGGGTGGAGCGCTGACCGGCGTAGGCTATTTAAATCCCGTTCCGGCGCGCTCCCCTCACTCTCAGCTTTTTAAAGGCATGCACTCTGTTTTATCAATAAAGCCAGAACCTAAGCCCATGCTAGCGTCTGTGTCTTTACTGGTTAGCAGGCAGAGCCTGACAACCGCCCAGAATCCCTCTTTTGGGTGAGATGGATGGTAATTAAATTTGAATAATAAATATTATATATATATGTATATGCATATGCATATGTAGCATATGTATATTTATATAGAGTATATACAGTATATACAGTATATACAGTATATGTCTATATGACTGTATATATTTTATAGTTCTCCCTTGATGTGATGGGGTCTCATTCCCATCCCATCAGTAAGGCAGGTTTCAATTATCCTTGTTTTATCAGATTTATCTATCTTCGTGAGAAATCCTGATGGATGAAGTATCCTTAGTTGGTAAATTATGCTGGATATTTATTGGGCCTCCAAAGATGCAGGATCTAATAGATCCTCACACTATGTGCCAGCTGATTCAGAAGGAAAATAACCCCATCTAAAAATGGGATGTGCATACCATCTTTGGACTCTTCCAGCAGCTTCTTTGTGTGACTGAGACTGTTTCATTTCTGAGTATTTCCAGTTATATCCCTTAAAGTTAACTCATTGCTCCCCACACTTGGTACCCAGTCCTAGTCCTTGAAAATAGTCTATCCCATCTTAAAGTAATAAAGTACAATATTCAGGGAACCAATCAACAAGTTTTCTGGGCTGCTTAAATACACACCAACTGCCTGTTCCATATCAGACTGGTGGCACACATACCTGGAGTCAATGGAGGGGGCTTGGAAGTCAAGCCAATATCAGCTTGAGTTCTCTCCCAGAGGTGTCACTGTGGAGACGGTTTTGCAATATCTCCTCCAGATCAATGACTTTCAAATAAAAGGAAAGATACCTTGGAGAAGTAAATTTGAACTTTCAAGCCTCTTCTCTTCTCTTCTCTTCATATATATATATATATAGTTTATATTTTACTCCAGAAGAGCTGAGTGTATCTTAATGATTTATTATGTGCCTGAGCCCTAAATGAGAAAAGTAATGCTAAAAATGTTTTTATATTTTTACTATTAGCACCATTTAGAGGAGGTTTCCAAAGTTTGGAAATTAATAGAGTTAATTTTTAACATCAGAGCAAATGCAATACTTTAAATAAATTAATCTAGGAAACAAGAGCCTATAGGGTCTTAGTGCTAAACATTTAATCTTGTGGTTGGGATCAGCTCTTAAAGTGACTTTCTATTAACAGTACAAAGTCCTTCAGAGCAGATTGCATGCTGAGTTATGTGCCTGTTAATATCTGCAGCTGTTTGAAGAGAGCTGGATAACACATTCTGTTCATTAGGACCTAAATATTACATACACCTAATTGTTTTATATCCATGTCATTTAAGTTAGCACAGGCTTCTTGAAATTCTTCTACTTTTTTAATGGCTAGACAAACTAGAGGACTGTGGAGTCCTTGGTGCTCTCTGAACCTTGTTGTTTTCTTGCAGATGTTTCATTGCCAGATGAGGCAACATCTTCAGTGCAAAGAGGGAGTGGGCCTTGCTCTCAGTTTATATACTGTGGCTTGCCCTGCTTGTGTTGGGGTGGTGGTTCTCTCCTTGGGAGTTCTCTGATTGGGCTGTTGTTTGCTGCTTGGTTGATTGCCTGAGTTAATAGTTCCTTGATTAGGGAACTATTTGTGCTGTTTGATGGTTCATCTGGTATTAATCCTAGTGTTGATTTTTGCATACCTGGGTGTTATTGCTGGCAAGGGAGTGTACTGGTCCTTTGGCTTTTCTATTTTCTTCAGGGCAAGCCACAGTATATAAACTGAGAGCAAGGCCCACTCCCTCTTTGCACTGAAGATGTTGCCTAGTCTGGCAATGAAATGTCTGCAAGAAAACAACAAGGCTCAGAGAGCACCAAGGACTCCACAGTTCAACCCTGAGCTACAAATATTTGCTTCGATTGAAACTAGACGACTATTATATTCAAAAGTAATTTTCCCCTAGCATCTTGTTCTCCTTCTAGGCCACTCCATGACACTACAAAAATTATGCACAGTTCAGCTTCACTTTACATGGTGTTACTGGTAATACCAGTGATTTTCAGGAGAACTTGGAAACACCACAGGGAAGAAAGAAGGAAAGAAGGAAAGAAAGAAGGAAAGAAGGAAAGAAAGAAGGAAAGAAAGAAAGAAAGAAGGAAAGAAGGAAAGAAAGAAGGAAAGAAGGAAAGAAAGAAGGAAAGAAAGAAAGAAGGAAAGAAAGAAAGAAAGAGATATCCTTAAAATGCAAACCATTTCTTCCTTTGACTCCTGAAATAATACCTAATCCCTAAATCTCTATAATGATCATATCCAAATGCTTTTCCATTACTGGTGTCCCTGGGAGGAGCGTGAAAAGAGAAAATATGACAATCACAACTTTGTGATCAAAGCCCCACCCTTTTTGTGCTTGTGTTGACATCCCAAACATATAGAAAAATGGGAGTAGCTTCAGTTGTAATGCCACAATCACCATCTTGCCTCTTTTCACACCCCCACCCACATTGCCAATCAGGTGTTTCCATACACTTCTATCAACACAGCATATTATATAGGGCCTATACAGTTCAACAATTTGACTATGCATATATAGTGATCATCCATACCTGAAATGTACTGAGAGATGTTTATTTTCTCCATACAGGTAAGGCTGTTTTGAGTTTTGGAAATACTGTATGAAGAAAACCATAGCATGATGCTTTCTCTATCTTGGAGAAGTCTTAAATTGCATTTCAGCAAGTGAAAAATGCTGTTAGTTTCTATCCTCATTAGAAAGCTCAGCAGTGCAACACCTCAGTTCACCAAGAAAGGTGTATTTTTACAGTATAAAGTCCCCTGGGTGAGTTATTATATGTGGACTATAGGTTATCCAAGGGAAAAGGGGGAAAAAATGGTGGATGGATAGCTTTCAAGCCTAACAGGTGGTTAGACATACTGTGTCAGGAAATATTTTTTTCTGGAAAAACTGTAGGTTCCTCACAATTGTTTCTTATAAGCTTACTCAGTGCTATGCTATGCTATGCTAGTTTAAATTTACTAGCCCTTTCTTATCTTCCCTTGCAACATGCAACCATCGAGGAATGGTAGACATGTTCTAGGTTTACTCCAGAATGCTCCACAATGCTTTCAGTGGAAATGACAGAATGAGGACAATGACTAATTGACAGACAATTAAAAGTTTGTTTCAAGGTAAAGAATTTGGAAGTTGTTGGCTTACAGCAGTGTTTTTCAATCTTAACTTTAAAATGTGTGGACTTCAACTCCCAGAATTTCCCAGCCAGAAAACTAGATATCACAGTCCTGTTAATTTGCCTGTGTGAAGTCTACTCATCTTAGAGTTGCCAAGGTTGAAAAACACTGGCTTAAAGGGTGCATGTGGTCTCTGAATGTCATTGTGTATGTACAGTATATCCTTGTATTATTGTTGTACTTTGCTGTTAACTCTTTTAACTGGGGTTCAAAGCCAGCTTAAAAATAAGACACCTTCAGAAATATTCCAATCTGCTATATTACTCTGAGCATTAACTTTTGTAAATCTGAATTCCTGGAAGCTTTATTTCATAAAGTCACAATGCTGGATTCTCAAGAGGCTGGGGACAGTAAGGCTGAGCAATTTCATTATGTGTTAAGGTCAAAATACCTACCCATGCTCAAAAGGCAATGAATAACAAATATTGCCACTGGTTCCAATGTTCTCTACAGGTTGAATCAACAGAGAGGGAATGTTTTAAACAAATAGGGAATATTTATCATGCCAAGCTACACTGGCACTGCACAGATTTTTCATTTATTTATTTATTATTTGCTTTTTTAATTGAATATATTTAAAAACAAACTTAGTGAAATAAAAACAATATCCAGAGTTGTAAAGAAGAAGAAAAAAAAAACAAACAAACTGCCCCACCCGGTGGGGGGAGGTTGTTGCAATGCAGCTCTTCCTAACACTAAGGGTACCATGTTTAACTGCAAAATTCTGGACAGTCATCAGATAGCAGCAAACTAATACAGAAAACCCTATGTCTGTGCCATTTGTTGGCCATCTGTATTTCTGCCATCTAGGTACAGCAGACCTATTTGTTGCTGTTGAAGGAAATCGTTTCATTTGGGCTTAAAAAAAAAAGAAGGAAAGAATGGAGCTCAGTTTGTGTTTGCGTTAAATGCAGTTACTAAGGCTTAGTTCCCTGGTTATATTTATGAAGGAGTAATGTAGCAGAGTAAGCATAAAAAAGAGATTCTTCTTAATACCAAGCAAATTAAATTAATTGAAGTATAGACAGGCATTGGGAATCTCCACACTACTATTTCTTGGTAAGGTTGTTGAGAAGTTGGTTGGGCTTTGAGTACAGAAGGTAAGGGAGATAGATTTCCTGGATCTCTTTCAAGCCTGGGTATGGGATTGAATTGGTCACTCCAATTCTGCAGCAAGAGTAAGAGGGAGGTTGGTCACATCCCCTTGTCCTATTAAATCCCTCAGCAGCATTCAGTATCATCAATCATAATATCCTTTTGGATAATCTGTGAGGGTTGGGGATTGGAGGCACTATTTTGGTCCTGTTTCTTTATGAGTAGGTGGTTCATATTGGATTTGCTGGAAGAAGTATAGTAAAGGTAAAGGTTTCCCTTGACATTAAGTCCAGTCCTGTCTGACTCTAGGAGGTGGTGCTCATCTCCGTTTCAAAGCCGAAGAGCCAGCGTTGGTCCATAGACACTTCCGTGGTCATGTGGCTGGCATGACTAAATGGAACGCCGTTACCTGCCCGCTGAAGCAGTGCCTATTGATCTACTCACATTTGCATGTTTTCAAACTGCTAGGTTGGCAGGAGCTGGGACTAGCAACAGGAGCTCACCCCATCACGTGGATTTGAACCGCCGACCTTCTGATCGGCAATCTCAGCAGCTCAGCGGTTTAACCTGCAGTGCCACCGCATCCCTTCTGGAAGAAGTATGGGGTGCCCCAAATCTCTGATTTCTTTCTTTTCTTGTTTCTCTACAAGAAACTAGAGGAGTTCATCCATCCAGCCATCTCTATCCCAAGATGAACAGGAAATGAGACAGAAATCCTGACCTTCTGCTTTAACCTCTCAGTCAAAAAAGAATACTCTTTTCTCTTATGTAGAATTCTAGTAAGAATTTCTTTAAGAACAATTATATCTGTATTATCGATCTTCAGTCTTGTATTAAAATGCTGCTGCAAAACTTGATCCCTTCTCTTTCTCCTGACAAAATGCACCAAAACATCCCTTGGAACATTCCTTATTCTTGCAAATCTTGTATTTATTCTACATACTTTATTAATTTCTGCCTCTGTATGCTAAGACTTTAATAATCTTTTCTCTAATAACTTCATCAGAATCCTCTGGGATTGCTCTAAATCTCAAACAAAATTCCTTCACTTTTAATTCCAATAGAGCCAGATTAGCAGTGGTACTCTAGAACATTCTGCCCCGGAAGTGAGGTGGGCCCCTTTGCTCCTGGCCCTCCGAAAGAATTTGAAGACATGGTTATGCTGCCTCAACTGGGGTGGGAGGAGCAATAGCTCTTCCTGGGGATGGCTGGCGCCTTAGACCCCTTCCCAATGAATGAAATCTTTCGCCACTTGGATTTTATATCTATTTTATTTTCTATTTATATTGTAATTTATGTCTTCTATGGTTTTAATTGATTTTATTGTAAACTGCCCAGAGTCCCCCTTTTTGGGCAGATGGGTGATGATATAAATCTTAAACAAACAAACAAACACTTTGTCTATAACTTCTGCCTTACTCTCCAAAATTTCCCCTTTGTCATTAATTTGTTCTACATCTCCAGACACTTGCTTTATAGAGCTTTTCATTTTCTTAATTTCTTCTTTCATCTCCTCTTTCACCTTTACAAGTCTTTCATCCATTCTTTTTTCAAAAGCTGCCAATTTAGTACCAAGTGACTCAGCTAACTTACTGCCCAGTAGCTCAAACATCTTCAGAAGCAAATCTGCTGTAATTCTTCTCTCTGCAGGTTGCTCTAGCAATCCTCAACTCCCCCCATTCTTGCCACTTTTCTGGTGGTTGCCATTATAACATTACAATCCAAAAATGAACGTTATCTCAAACAAGGGAAAAAGAAAAGGCAAGCTTCCCCTTTTTCTCTGTTTTGTCTTCCTGTGCCCTTGATCATTTTGTCTCAAGTGGCACTCCATAGTTACAGTAGCATCAGAGTCAACATCTCCATATTTACAGTCAATGTCACAGTTTGGCTCATATTACCTTTATGTTTTGTTTTGAGAAATCCACCAATTGTCTGCACTCTTTAATAGTGAACAAAAACTATTTGTGAAGGCTTGGTTCCAACTTGTTCAAACATACTTTCACCAGAAAAATAATCTTTCAAAATAACTGTCTCATTTATCCATTTTAAACTTTCTTACATCAACTCCTTGTTAAGCTTTTTGCCAAAAGACTTTAAGTCTTTAAAAAAAATTTTTTCCTTTATTCCTTTGTAATCTAGAAAAAAAAAAATAATAACTCACCAAGTGAATTTTCTTAACCTGCTACTCAGAAAATTCCTCTTTAGATGCAAATTAGTTATATTCAAAAGTGGTTTTAAGAAATGAGGCTCATCCAAACCTTATATCCCTATTGGCTGTAATATGGCTGTGAGCCTGATTGAAATCCCTCAACTCCCAGCCACTCATCTTATGAGCAGACCACAAAAACCTCAGTTCTTGCAGTCTACTCATGAGGAGCAGCTGTCCGGAGTACAAATGGGTGATCTCATGATCTTTCCTTTTGCCGAAGAGACTTTGCTGGCCAGAATTTGCCATCTGGCTGCCAATTTCCACCACAATGCTGTCCCCACTCCTTCAGGGACATCTAGTTTGCCACAAATCCTCACCGGAAGTTTGCAGAAGAAGAAAGAAGAAGTAAGATATTGGAGGACCGATTTTAGCACTGTGGTCATTTCCTCCGGCAATTTTTGGCAACTCTAGCCTGAAGGCTTTGGTTACTTCATGAAAACTTTTTTGATCTGCAACAGATTTTGAAAAGGATAGCTTGGACTAACAAATCATACTAAGGCTTCACTCATTTGCATCTTTAAGGAGAGATGGAAAGAAGTGTAGATGGTGGACATGGCAATGCAATCAAAGCCCCATCTCTTTTGTATGTGCACCAATATCACTCATATAGACTATTATATCTCAATTTAATAACCAACATATTTATTTTACCCTCTTCTGCAATCTTATCCACTCTCCCCTTTATTACAAATTATAATGCTTTAAGTTTAAGTCTCTAAGCATTGTTTTCAGGATCACCTGGATCAGGAAATTATGATCGCCAACTTTGGTCAGGCCATAATATTTAATCACAGTTAGTTCAATATCCTGGCTTGTTCTTAATCAGAAAATTAGGTCAGTTAATTATCTTGTTCATATTATGAAGAAAAGAGAGAAGGAAATGTCATGTACAGAGAAAATGCTGAGGTGCCATCTTACTAAAATGCAATCTAAAAATATCTAGATTCTAGTGATATATAATACACACAGACACACACTGTATATATACTTTGTGTGTGTGCATGCGTGTGTGTGTATGTATGCATGTGTGTGTGTGTGTGTGTGTGTGTGTATACACAATGTAGATGTGTGTGTGTGTGTGTATCTATTTATCTATTCATTTATTTATTGCCAGGGTATGTTTGTCCCATGATGAGGTGCAAGGGGGAAAAGATCCTTAGACTGGACACATCCAACACATCCCACCAATCTTGACAGAATTTCATTGGTTCCCAGTCTGTTTGTGAGCTCAGTTCATTTTTTTTAAAGTTACAATGCTAAGGAACATGGAGGAAAAGAGTAATCAAAGGAGAGTCACCTCCCTCACATACCTGCCAGTTATTTGTATGTGATCCTTTCTCCTTCTGGTCATTCTGAGGCTGTGGGTTCTACCCCTCAGTAAGTTCTTTCATTTGTGGTTACTGATTCATAACTGCTCTGAAGTACACAGTACATTCACCCAGATTTTTTAGATCTTGAGTTGTCAAGTAGAGTGAATGGCAGTAATCCAGCAGCAAATTGAAGAAGCAAGAGCCACTTTTTCAAAAGCTTCCTGATTCAGGAAAGGGCACAACAGATAAATAAGACAAAGGTAAGCAAAGGCCCTCCTGGCCACCACCTCACTCTAGTGGAAGCTGTGAGTTTATTCTTGAAAAGGACAGTTGTCCATAATCACCTGTAGATCACCCTTAAGCAAAATTGTACATAAAAAACCAGATAGCACAGTCATATTAATTTGCCTATGTCCCATGAAAAGGATTTTGTAGCCACTTCAATATCTCTCAGGAGGTGAGAATTATATTTCCTAGATATATAATCCAAATCTGACTGCTGAAACAACAGGGAGGACATAATAAATGCTGAAAAAATATTTCCTTAGTACTTTGCAATTTGAGTGGCCTAGTTGTTCCATTATACTTATCATACTTGGCCATAAAAAGCTGCTAGACTTTGTAGTGTAGTGTCTGCAAAGTGCTTAGCATAAATTAGAACATGTTATGCTATGTAATTTCCCTTTCAAGTTTTACTCTTAAATTTTACATAGTATGTGTTGTTTAGTAAAACATTTGCATTGGATGTAGGTTCTGATAAACTCAAGAGAGAGACCCCTTTGCCTGGTGAGGACTCACAAACAACTAACTACACAAAAGGAAAATTAGAAGGAAAGGACCTCCTCATTAGTTGGAAGATCCACACCAGTCCTAGGAATTTTAATTCTCTCACAATCTAATTTGATCTTTGAATGTAAATTCAGAAATAAATACATACATACAAAGTAGAGTGCTTCTCAAAATCCTGAGGTCTTCAATTTCACAATTAAAGGAAAAGGAGGTACCACTTGCTCCAAAATCTGTACCTGAAATATCTACATTTCTAAGATGGTTGGAGTTGGAGAGTAAATTCATTGTACCTCTCTCTCAAAAACCATGTCAGTTTAGAGGAAAATATTATAATGTGGTCCCTAAAACATACATTAGAACCTGGGGATTCTCCTAGGTCCTATTTTGGACCTGGCAAAGGAAGGGGTCTTACGCTCCCTCAAAGGCCTGGGTGAACAACTGCCCCTATCTTCCATCCCCAGATGTTCCAGAAAGAATGATGAGGTGCAAATTCATTTCTAGTCTTTATATGCTATTAATAACATTGGCAGAAAGTAGCTTAAGTGTTCAGATCAACTCTGTTGGAAGAGGACGTCCAAGTTTAGCTGCTTTTGATATTTCTATGTATTTTGTTCTGGAGTGTTACTGTATAGATGCCCAGAAAATATCTCCTTGTGCCGGTTATTTCTGGTCACTTTTTTAAAAAGCAGAGGTCAAATCTTTAACTTGCAATTTATCACAGAATGAATGGCTTGGCTGGACATAAAGTTCCCCAAGGCTTTCAAAAGGGAGAGCTTCCCAGTGCCCTGCAGTTATAAATTTCTATTTTGTATAGCAGAATTTCTACAGTTGCTAGCTTTTTTTTCCAATTTTTGTGGTGATAGAAAAATCTATCCCCTTCTATCACTTGTACCTGGATATTAGGTTAATATACCCCACTTGACCTTTAACTTTTGCACAGCAGTAGTATGGTCCAGATGACAGCAGGGCTCTGGAAGTACTCTGATTTTTTTTTTTTTCCCCAATGCAGTGTTAGAAGTCTTTTGCCACTGAAATACTTGGAATGGTATAAATAAAAGTCAGGGCTGCCCTGATTATTCTTTAATCTCAGAGTGTCCTTCAAAAATAAGGTACTGCAGCAGAAATGAGTGGAAATGTATTAGAACTAGTCTATTAAATTTCTCTGAGCTATTGATGGTCAAATTGGGGTGGATGGGGATGAGGCATTTCACCATTTTTTTTCGAGTGGAAGAAAAATATCTCCAACAATTCCTCAGGATTAATAATATAAAAGCTGGCTGGCCTAAGATAAATTTTCTACTTAGGGTAGAAGAAGAAATGGAGTCCCTCTTCCCAAATCAATTTGCATTGTACCCAAGACCAATCAAGGTATTTTGGCATCTACAACTGGGTACCTCCAAATGTGTCTCCTATAAAAAACACACAATAATACCAATAACCCAAATCTACTGTTTTTTCATGATAGTGTTAGAAGGTAATCTTCGTCCTGAGCTGGGAATGAAGAAACGTAGACAATTGCTGGAACAGAGGTAAAAGGTTTATTCTCCGAGAACACAAAATACAGAGTAAGCATGTTGTTGAGGGTGGCCACACAAGTATTTCCCCCACAAGCCCTTTATACGGGAGAGCTAGGCCATTGCTATGCAAAAGTGTTCCCGCCCCATTGGAATTTGAGAAAAGTGAAGTTTCCCAGATTTCAGAGAGGGGGTGCTTTGTGGCTTGGCCCCCTGCTGACCTGGTCATCTGAGTCCCCTGCAGGGCTGTGGCTTTGTCTAGTTGGAAGGGATCTTTTGTGATTGGATTATGGAGATCGGTTTGTCTGGGGAAGAACCTTTACCTGGATGGGTTCTGTTAATATCTGTGAATGAGAGACCTTTGTGTTTTCAAGGTTTCTGATTGAATCGGAAGGAAGTCCTTTGTTTAAACAGTTGGGCTTCCTTTTTACATATTAATCACTGGTATCTCCTTTTTGCATCAGACTCATTCTTACTTGTAACCTTTAACCTTTTACCTTGCTCAAGGAGAAAGCAATATTGCATGGAGAGAGTGTTTCTGGGGGAAGACAACACAAGCAGCAGGGAAAGATCTTAATTTCTTCCATCAATAGTCAATATTATTTTCCTGAGACAGTGGACTTACGCTTTCTCTGTGCACAGAGAAGAATGGCAGGATAACTCTTGTGTATTGTAAGGCCCAAGGTCAACTAGAATCAAGAAGATCTGGAGTTAAGGCCACAACAGGCATGGGGCTTCCACAGGAGACTCCCTACATTAGGGTGCACCCCACAGGCAGGAATGAACCACTTAGACAACCTCACAAGAAATCCAAGAATTACAGGTAAGTAAGATTTATTGAAGAAAGTATGAAGCCTTTACTAGAGAATCTCATCAGTGCATTGATTCAAGAATAAATCCTATGTATAGAAACAATGTTAAGACTCTCCTGTGTTTTCTTTTCCTTCCTGCCTGTGTTGCAGACTACCTGGCTCCCTCTTTCGAACAGACTGCTCTGTCTCCATTGTTTTTATAACCATCCAAATTGCTATTGTGTTTGTTCTCCTCATACCCTATTACTATTGTGTTTGTTCTCCTCATACCCTATTTCTCAGCCTAATAAGGTGATCGTTGTAAGAAAGAAAAAAAAATGGAGGATGGAGTTGCATCTTCAGGTCCCAAAGAAAAGGCAAGTTATACACCTTGCAAATAAATGCATAAAAATGATGCTAATTTATTCCAAGACTGAGTTGCCACCACATTTGACTTTTTTACTGCATTGGTCTAGTTTCTATAACAACCATTATCAAAACAAAAAAACAAAAAATGAGACCCTACTATACATGGATTCATATATTATTTTTAAAGAATCAAGGAAGGATAGAGAAAGCTGTTAACTACTGTGAAAAATTCTACCAAGTTTTGATATACAGTCTTCCTTCCTTTCTTTCAAAGAAGGATAAATATTACCTCTTAGTTGGGGCCTAATATGATTTGTGGTGGTCAAGAAAAGTATTTACTTCAGAATACTAGATGTTATTTACTAGGCTTTACTAGGATGTTATTCACAAGGTTTCTTCACAGTGCCAGAAACTGTCAAGCTGACATTGCAGCTTGAATGTGTTGCAAACAGTTCCTGCATTTCTTCTTCTGTGTCTTCTGAAGTACCTCTTCCAAAACTGGATAGAAGACATTGCACAGCCCTACGATTGTCAATGTGGTATTAGCTTTTATAACATGTGCACACACACACAGCACAGGTGGAAGTTATAATATGTAAAATATTTAAAAAAAAAAAATATGATGCAAATTGTGACAACAGGAAAATGATGAAATGTGCCTTAATGGCATGAGGACACAAACTCTGGCCTTTTGTACTAATGTCTCAATATCCGATGCAAGGTACTGTACATCTGATATAACACAGGCAAATCACAGGACTTGCACTGTAATGTCATATGCATGTGTGTGTGTGTGTGTGTGTGTATATAATTTGCACCCCCTTGGGCCTCCGATGAATGTTTATGTTTAAAAGCACCTTCTCCTTCCTTCCTTCCTTCCTTTTCTTAAACATATCTTACCCAGTGACTTTTCTAATCTGCCCCAAAAGAAAAGACACAAAGTCAAGATAGAAGTTTAAAAAAAAATCATTTATTTATTATTGAATATATGCCCTGCCTTTCTACTTATTCCAACTCTTACATTTCTCTGAGCTATACCTAATATGTATATGACTGCTGATATGTAATAGTGATTGCTTCATAAGAAAAAGGACTTTAGAAAAGAACTTCAAAACACTCTGACCTTATTTGTGATTTTGATTAGCAGTGCTCAGACAAGAGGTCAGAGATTAAAAGCACATGGCAATTTAGCACAAATTAAACAGTGAATATACAGTATATGCAAGACATGGCTTATTAAGAATGAATCACTTATAGGAACGAGTCACATGTTTTTACAATGATATCTTCTGTTAGCTGTAGAAACAAGTAATAAGGTAAAAACTATTTCAACACAAAATACACTGTTGACTGTGAAAAACTTACAAAGTTTGGAAAGGCAAAATAATAATAAGCAGCAGCAGCAGCAGCATGTCCATTAAGGGTGTAAAGTTTTCAAGAGAAAGATGACACTGAGAAGAACAGCTGATGTGAAATTATGCCTATATTTTCTCTACTATCATTGGTAAAAAATGAACTAGCAAAGATGAGTTAAAACAAAACAGATGCTCATGCAGTTGTATCTTGACGGAAGGAAGCTAGAGAAAAGAAAACTGTAACAGATGTTCATTCTGTGTTTGATTGTGGTTTGTAATTGGATCAAAATTAACCCAACATTTATCAAATTTGGGGGGAAGTCACTGAATTGATTCCAAATAAACTTACAACTTAAAGTAGATTTGCTTACAACACATTATAAGTAGTTTGAATTCAGCCTTAATGGTAATTTATTTTATATGATATTTTTAAAAGTACAAATACAATGTAGTTTATAATACAGCCAAGACTTCAAAACCAAACAAGAGTGAAACAAATCAACAAAGTAACCCAGAATAAACCAAAACAATTAAGTACAAAAGAATAAAAAATGCTGCATTACATTAAGTTAGACACAAAAGCTACAATTGTATGTAAATTTTCCTGGCTGTAATTCCCAATGAGCATTGGACTGCACTGTTAAACTGCTGTCTATTGATTGCATTATATGGTTTCATTAATACATTCTATAATGTATTGTGCACTTCCTGAAGTATATTTAGTAGAAAAGCGCAACAGGAATAATAAATTATAATTTTATCATACATCACATATGTATCCCTTGCAAACTCCATAAAACCACCATCCATACATACGTGAGAGTTTTTAGCAGGATTTGAAGAATCCCTAAGGTTTGCAGAGATTTCAGATTTTTTTTTAAAAGAAAATCCACTAGTGAGGAGGAATCCCACACAAAATAGTCTATTGTTGATTTAATATGCTTCATAGCTAAAGAAAGTTGATTGATTTGGGGGCAGCAGGAGGCTGAAAGTATGGTAAACCGTATTGGAGACAAAATGAAAAAAAAAAATATTCCCAAGTTGGGCACAGGGTCGTGACTGAGGCAATGAAATCTGTTATAGGTACATCCAGCTGTTATTCCTTATCATTTAGACATTATTCTTATGGTGAACCAGGTTCTTTGAAGGCAGTTATATGTTCAGGATGTTAATGGTTTGTTAAATTGTAGTTCAAAACACTGGTATCTTTCAGCAGATGGAGAATTTTGGATGTATCACAGTTGGACTATTGTGAAGATGGTGATCATTTAGTCATGGAAGAATGTTCATGTCCTAGATTCTAATTTTTGGCTTAATGTCAACTCACTGGCTTTGAATCAGCTTGGTACCTATAATGTGGGAATGACTTTGGGAGACAAGAGGAAGAGCTGCAGACTGGACAAAATAAAAGGAAAGGAGGCAGGATGTTAGTCCTTCAAGGTAGTACAGAAAAGAAGCACAACCATGAGTACTAACTCTGTCTTTATTGTAAGGTTACATTAACAGAATCTTGCAAGACTTGGGGAAGACAGAGCTTTACAGAGTATGCTTTACCAAGTATCACTTTAAAAATTCTTAATTCAGTAGCTTTAGCTGGGGAGCAATAATGATGTAAGTAAACAAAATTGCCCTCTTGGTCTTTCTCCACACTTTAATGCTGGAGTATTCAACATTCAATATGCTGAAAATTCACTTTGCTTTTTGCTGGGAGCAGAGGAAACTTTAAAAAATACAGAAAGAAAAAAAAAGCACTGAGAAAGACAATAGACTTAAATGAGCTTTCCAGTCTTTGAATGGTGACTTGCCTCCAATGTTGATCTTCTATTCTGTATGAGTTTGGGCAGAGGAAGCACTGAGGCGACCCCTAGACATCGCAGTTTAGGGCAGGTTTAAATGCTTCTCATGCAAATGGTGGCTACTTTAAAGTGAAGGAACTTAAGAATGAAAGATAAAGCAGTTAATTAAGTTGATTATCAGATGGGGTATCTGGAGATCTGCAATTGGAAAAGGAAGTCAATGCCTGGGAAAGAAAAAAAAATGTTCCAACAAAGAAGATCCCATCTGCACTCTTGGCTAACAGAGTTGGTGATGTCCATCTATATGCAACTCTGTACCCATGTGAACCATATTGATTTGATTACTGCTAGAATTGGATGGCAGTCAAAGTTTTCCCTATCCCAAATTCAGACTGAATTGTATGTTGAAGCTACATAAGCTTTGAGTTACTGATATGAGTTTGTTTGCCACTGGTTGACTCTAGATGCTCACACACCAAGATGTGCACAGCCACATATATCCACATTTACACAGACTTTCAGATTTTAATTTTTCAGAATTGTCCATTGCTCTGAAAATTTTCCAAGGTGGAGACTTATGTGCTTAATTTAGAAATAAGTAAAGTTCATTAACAGTATCCTCTATCACATGTACTTCTGGAAATTAGGTGGGGGTGGGGTGTGGAATTGACTGATCATGATCCAAAGCCTTATAAATTGGATAGAGGGAGGAATCTTCCATTTAGCTTTTCCACCCCACACAAGTTGTCTCTTGAGGAATAGAAGACTTTGATGGGACTGTTTTGAGCCTGCTTTGGAACAATTACGTTGCACATTGTGGCTGATATTTTACCTAGAGCAAATTACTAGCTTATTTAATGCCTTTAATAATGTAATAAGAATGTATGTAAAAATTAATTACAAACATAAAACAAAACTGTACAAACATTAACACATGTCACTAACTAATTACATGCAGCCCCACTTTTTCTGACAGCAAATGAGCATACTTTAATATGAATCCAATCTTTTCCCTCACATTTAGCTCAGCAATAATTTCTCCTCCTCTTGGGCTTTTATGTCTCCTACATATTATGAATACTCATTATCATTATTTCACCTCATTGGCAAAAGGTAGAAATAGTTCTTTCAAACAATCAAATTATACAAACAGAGCAGATCATGCACCATACAATCAATGTATCCAATTTTTTGAAGCAGGTAGAGAAATCTTTAACAAAATCCAACTTGTTTCCATATCTTATCTGTGCTTTTAGATATGGCAACATCACAGCCATCTTCACAGTAGACTTTAATGGGAAGGGTACTGAATGGGGAAAAAGAAAGACTCAAAGATGGTCCTGTCATGCAGCAAGTGAAGTGGCTTGGTTCAGATAACAGCTTAGATTGTGGTCCCAATCTGGCAGTGAACAACAAAAAGTGGAGTGGTTTCTTATGGGTATCTAAATGGGCAAGTTATTCCAACCTCTCCAGTTGTTTGAAAACAGCCTAAGAAATTCTATTTAAGTGAACATATTTTAAGTATTTCACTTAATACATGGGTGTCTGCGGTGGGGGAGATGGGAGAGGAAAAAGATGGCATGTATATGGGGATATCATTGTACATAGAACAAAAAATGCACACTGTAATAAAAATGAACTAAAACTTAAGGGGAAAATAGATCCTTAGGATATTAATATAAAATGAAAGTAATATTTTACCATATTGCATCTAGATACAGTGGAATATATTCTGAAATATAAAGACATTTCAGAAATTGAGAAAGAACACACCTTTTGAATTTTGGGGAGTTTTTAGTTTATTTTAATGCCATTATGTATATACTGTATTATACTGTTAATGAGTATTATGTATATGTTACTGTTGTATTGCTTTTCCTTTTGTTATATTTTACCAATAAAACAAAACAAAAATATGACATACTGTGCATCATTCACATCAAGACACAAGTTGCATCATTTTTATCATGTGTGTGATGTCATCATGACACATGACATCATTGTGGCTTGTGCTGGATGCCAATGCACCTTCATGTTTCTATGTGCCCCCAAGTGTTCTTGGTATAAACATTTATTCTAAAAACAAAATCTGTATATTGTTATGATTTTTTTAAAGATGAGCCCAGCTGTCAGCCCTGACAGGTTGTGTTGGAAGAATCTTGAAAGCCCAACGGAATTCTCCTTCCCTCCCTCTTATACTATTATAATTAGGGAGGAGTAAATCTGAGCTTCTTTCTCATTCTTTCACTGTTGCCAGGCTTAAACTATGTTTTTGTTCATGTAGCCACTGCTGCCTCTTGCAAGCTTCTGTCATCTCCATGGCTCTCTACATCAGCCTTCTAACATGTGGACAGGTGTACAGATCACAACCAATTTTTTAAGGATCTGAATAGTAGGTAAGGGAGCACAAATTTGGTCAGTTCAGTTAAAAATGGGAACTGAATATATTTCGTAAGCATACCTGTTATCTGTTATTTACAGGTGGGAGGTTTCCATGCTTATGCCTGTTCCCTGGAATCTCAAGTATCTATTTGCCTGCCTGCCTGCCTGCCTGCCTGCCTGCCTGCCTGCCTGCCTGCCTGCCTGCCTTCCTATTATTTATATGGCTGCCCACCTCACAAATTGCAGCTTTGCGTGGCTTGCATGTGGATAAAAACATAAAAACTGAACAAAACATACAAATCACCAGTATAATGTGTAACAGAGCACATTATAACCACAGCACCTTCCAATTCAAATTCATTTCAAGAAAAGTTCATCCATCACTGTGGCCCAATACCCAGGGGAAAACCAAGTTCTCAGGGTCTTTGGAAAGGCCAACAGAAGTGGGGCCATGTGAATCTGGGAAGGGTGAGGGAGGAATGCTGTTCCATTGGGCAGGTATTCTTTCTCTAGGCTCCAAGGGCCTTACTTTTTGCAGATGTCTATCACATCTGTATAACATGATATTAGGCCTTGGTGACCACTGTCTTGTCAACAGCTCTCATTTAGCAGAATATCTTGTTGGTGAAGATGATGAATCATAGTCACAAGCCATCTTCTTAATAGGCAGACTTTATTTTTATGAGAGGATGCATTGTAATATATTTGCTGGCTGAAATTATGTGACCCACATTTTCTTCCACTCAGTGTATCATTTCATCTCTGATCTAAGCAAACTCTATCAGTGTTTGTTTTTTTTAAAAAAAATACATCAAAATGATGGCCATGGCCAGATGGTTAGTAGAGAATAAGGAAGATGATCTTGAACAGAAATATGTAGGAACTGTTACATAGGCAAAAAGGCTCAAACATTTTTTTAAATCCACAGCAATGAGATAATGTTCAGAAGTGGCTCAGCAGACACCTCCCTAATTTTCTGGTGTATAAGAAGGAGGTGAGAATAGCACAGTCAGATTTTCAAGATTCTGATATAGTAGCCAATCTCAGTAAAAATAGTTTTAGCCTTTATGTGGAGTTGATTTCACTTTCCCTGAGGGTATCTGCCTGTCTCACTAGTTTGGAGAGGGTAAGCATGCTCTGGGTCCTTCCTTGAGATATTGCCATCTATGGGACCTAGGAAGTATGCCTTTCACATGGCTGCCCCTACCACATGGAACACATTCAATCTGATAGACCTCCACCCTTCTATCCTTCTGAAAGACCATAAAGATCTGGCTCTTCACCCAGGCACTGAGATAGGTTGATAGGAAGCTGGGATGGTTGTTGAAGCATCTTGGGAGGATGATTAAGGAACCACATTTTTCGTTTCTGTTTTTATGGTTTTTGTAATTTTCTTGTGATTGTGAGCCACCTAGAGCAGTGCTCTAAGATGGGCAGCCATATACATCTTCTAAATAAATACATTTCCTGGTCTGGTCTAGTTAGTGGGACTGATAAAACCCCACCCCTTTTTTACATATATCACCCCTACACAATGCATGTCTTAAAAGGGGTGGGGCTTCAACCTTATGATTGACTTTTTGGATCCGCCTTGCAGTTGCCCCTGAACTCGCACTTGCTCTCTAACTCTTCACCAATTTAATCTGGATCTTTCATTCAACAGCACAAAAAACATGCTCAGAGTTAAAGTAAATTCCTCCTAACATTCAGTTGATGCAGAAGATGCCCAATGTCTGAGCAAGCTAGAACATTTTAATCAAGCTGAACTTTTGAAAGAGCTGTTTTGTTTGATCTCCAAAAATAGTTTCTAAGACTCGCTTTGCCACCACAGCAAAAGGCAACTAGTTTTGTTCTGTTTTTTTTTTTTTGTTTTTTTAAAGGATCCTGGGGTGCTCCTAAGTCTTATTTTCAATTAATGTTCAATATTGTTCATTTTCTATGTTGTCAGAAAGGCTCCTGACTGAGAACACTTGTAACATTCTCCTTTCAACCCGTCAGGTTCTCTGAGCCTTAAAATATGCCCTGCTCTTAAAAGGTAGTATCATAGCAATGAAACTTGGTGACTGCTGTATAGCTACTCATTAAGAGGCAGCTTCAAAAAGGTTTTAATGACACTTTTAAAAAAATAGCTGCTTTTTATTCCAATTACTGTCCATTTCAGAACAGGCACATGCTCTTTAATTTTATATGAAGATAATAATGGCTGCTTACCACTTATGATACCTCTGCATCCTTCTGGAGAGGTATGCTTTGCAGTTTCATCCCAGCTATTATTTGTGCAGGGATGTCCTTAATTTTATGGGAATTCACGATGATTCATGGACTAGCATTTTGTCTAAGATGCGCCACTTAATTTTGTGAATTGTTTGTGGATCTGTTAGACTGACTAAATCTTCTGCAATATACATTTACTTTAGACCTCTAAGACATTTTACAAATCAGGAACAGGGACATTTTAATTATGACAAATATGTTTTCAGTGAGTTGCTCGTTCTTTCAATTTTCAATTAGCAAATTTGTGTGGGGGTTGGGGAGAAGAGGACAAAATGTATGTACTTGAGCAGATTTGTTCAAGTACTGTATGTGAATTGTTATAACTATTTTTTCATATTGTGCACAGATTTTAGAAGATCATTTTTCCCCCCTACTGTAGTACACTGGAAAAATGCACTATTTTCCTCTCATGTAGGGTTTTTTGTCTTAAATATTTTTTTTTCTTAAATGTCAACATTTTTGTGCATGTGATTTTGAGTTGCAAATGAAATTGCTGAGACAGTCCGCTTTGCACATAGGCTCAGGAAATAACAACACTAACAACAAAAATATTTTACAGTAAATGATGCCCAACTCCCAAGTAAGTGTGTATGTGTGCATGTGGGTGTCTTCAGCCCAAACCAAATTCTTTCCACTTCCTTCTACCTTTGGATCTGTCTTTGCTGCCCCTTCCATTTTATTGAGGTCACTCAAAAGAAAGAGGTTGCATCTTTTATTTTATTTTGGTTACATCGGGTGCCTTCTGAATTCCTGAGTCCATAACACAAGGGATTAAGTTTTTCCTCTGTGTTTTGATAGGATTATTTATCCCCCCACCCCCCAAAAAAAGTAGTAGTTCCTCCCACTGATGTAATGTGGCTCCATTCATCTTATAGCCTTCAGCTCTCAACATATATCATCATAGAATCACAGAGTTGGAAGGAGCTATTAAAAAATCAAGTCCATCCTCTGCTCAACATATATTGTCATGGAATCATAGAGCTGGAAGGGACTATTAAACAGTCAACTCCCTTCTCTGCTTAATGCCATAATCTAAATTAAACATTTCTGATAGAGAGCTCTGCAGCTTCTGCTTGAATGCATACAGTGAAGGCAAGCCCACCATGTACCACATTAATTGGTTCCAGAGTCCAGCTGTTCTTATTGTTAGGAAGTTTTGGAATTCTTTCCAATAATGTCAACTGCATTCTTGTAAGTTAACTCCATTACTGTGAGTTCTCCCCTGTGAGTGGAAGAAAACAGATCTTGGCCTTCTGTGAGACATTATTTCAGGTACTTGAAGAGTGGTATTATATTCTCTTTCCAAATACCTTTTGGGGTAACACAGGAGCTGGTCCTGAGCTCAGGAGCTCAGTCCCCTAAAAATTTCCCAACAAATCTCTTTCAGCTCTTATTTTAATCAAGCCTTCCACCAAATCCTCCTGCAGAGGGACTGTAAAGGGCAAATTTCCTGCTTTTTGAGGCTTCCAGTAAGGAAGAAATTCCCTCAGTCCTACTTCTATTCACCTACCATCTCCAAGGATCCCAGTTCCTGCACCCAGCCATTTAGCTGTTTCCTGCCTTTCATAAGCTTCTCTGCAACAGCTGGGTTCAGTCAAGCTGATACTGCCTTTGCCATGTCTCCTCTGGACCTGGAGCTGAACAATCATTAACTGGCTCAGCATTGCAAGGCCAAGAATGCCTCATAGCAAAGTGATGACTTGGGTTAGAGAGGGAGACTGAAGTCTCAGATGTCATGATCGCCAGTGCTATCGCAACGGCTTGCATGACAAAGCACGGAGGCGTACTAATGACTGGAGAGGGATGGGAGATAAAACAGGACAAAGACAGTAATGGGTCTAGGAGATCTACAAGCCCTCATCGCCTGGTAATCGGCAATTAAACACCATTAGCAAGGAGAAGATCGGGGTGAAGATCGGAAGGGCGCGTCCGGATGCTTTTGAGGAATTCCGGCCTAATCGCCCGGTAACGAGCCATTACGCCGCAGAAAGAAAGACGGAGCAATGCCCGAGGCGATTGGGGATGGGAGACCTCTCACCTAGCAAAGCATGGATGGCCGGTCACCCCGTGGAACTCGTGGGGCACACCCGGGGAATGTGGGGGTGGAGCATCAATTGGCACGAAGCTATTTAACTCTACTCTTGGCGCGCTTCTCTCACTCTCAGCTTTCTACCGGTGTGCACTCTATTCTGAATAAAAGCCAGAACTTAACTCTGCTTATAGTCTGGGTCTTTTATTTAGCTTAGGCATTCCTCACACAGATCAGCGTCACACTTCTCTTGAGAAAAGGCCTATGGTGGACAAACTGACTTCTTTGATCAGAGGAGAGATAGTATCTACATTTATTGCTGACTGAAAACCTTTTATAGACTTTTTTGCGCAAAATAGAAAAAAATGAACTTATGATTTGTGGTCTTTATGATTAGGCAGGATAAATTATAGAAAGAAGAACAACATTGTAACTGGAGAAAGAGGTAAATTGTTCTTATAACTGCTATAAAAACAGATTGGAAGCCCCTTCTTTGTGTCTTTTTTTCTTTTCTATTTTTCTTTCACTTTTTTTTTCCTTTCTTGCACTTTTAGCTTTCTCTTTGATTTCTTTCTTTTTCCTTTTTTGCTTTCTTACTTTTGTATTAGTTTTTATCTTCTTTTTTTTAAGAAAAAAAAACTTTTAATAAAATTTTATTAAAAAAGAAAAGGCCTGTGGTGGAGGGGGGGAAATGAGTATGTAAAATATACTGGTGTAGGTTTTCATGGCTGATATCTGTTGGGCAGTGTTGGCTTCAAGGTTTAGTGACCATGGTCTAGAGAACAGAAATGACCAATCAGGAACTGGCATGAACAAAGGACCAATCAGGAACCAACACTACAAAACAACCGATCAGGATCAGGCACAAAGAACCAATCAGAGACCAGCCCTCACCAACCTGCACCAGTCAGAAACTGGCTCGGCTAAAGGCCAGTCAGAAGTCATGACACCTGGCGATAAAGACAGGAGCCCAGTTAGTCCCTGCTTAGTTGCCTGTGGTCTGTATAGCAGACCACTTTGTGTCTGAAGATGCTAGCCACAGTTGCTGAGAAACATCAGGAAATCTGTTCTCTAGACCACAGGCACTAAATGTCAGCCCTCCCAGGTTTACCAGACAGGAAACACGATGAGATGAGCTAATTCTACTTTATTGTAAGGCTACATTAACAGAATCTTGCAAGTCTGAAAGTACAAATCTCCCACCCTCCCTATTTACCACCTGAGTATTTAGGGTGGGTCCTTTCTAAGTTTCTTTCCCTGGCTGTTACTCTGTTGTGGGCCCTTTCTTTCTCTTTTAGCTTATCTTTTATCTTTTCCCTAGGCAGCATTTCTTCCTGCCCACCCCCCACCCCATCTTCCAAGGTCACCTTCACGTTCCATCACATTAAACTCTGAAGCCCAACACTGCCCATGAGTATGTAAAATTCATCAGAAAAAGTTGCCTACAAATACAAATACACACACACACAATGTCTGAAAGCATTGTGAATAGTCTGAATGTATTTTATTTTGCAGATTTTGGGGGAAAATGGTTTTCCTTAATCTACAATCTGTACATTATTTTTTTAACACACTTTTGTACACAAGTTTCTTTAATGTACACTTTCTCCTTAATCTTAATTATAGTACTAAAGCTAGAAGAAGTGCAGAAACCAAAGAATAATTGTGCTCTGGTTCAAACTATATTCATTTGGACAGTGCAAATTCAGATGAATTATATAAAACTGCAAAATAAACCAATTTCTTCAAACCTAATTCATTTATATTGTTCCTACAATCCAAAATCTCAGATGATAGGTCTTGGAGAATTGAACTGTCATATATTTTCATAGATCTAGATATGATAGTTGGATAAGTGAATGAGATGTTATTGTAATGGACTTGATGGTATACCCTCTGTTTTGACTACCACAGTATCTTAGAAAATATAGCATTTCTCTTTAGATTATACCTGTGATTTTGCAATGTAAGTCTATCTATCTACAGTATCTATCTATCATCTATCTATATCTATCTATCTATCTATCTATCTATCTATCTATCTATCTATCTATCATCTTTACATCATGGGGTTTTTTGCAAGTATTTTGAGCTTCATCCACTATATCCTACTTTGCCTTGTTGTCTCAGACAAGTCTTCCTAAAATGCAGCTATTGGGAAAGGTGACAACTGGGGAAGGCAATGGCAAACCACCCTGCTATAGTCTGCCAAGAAAACATCACAAAAGCAGGCCAGACATGACCCAGTGCTTGCACAGGGGACTTTTCACTTTTCACATTACCAGAGGCCACAGAAGAATAATTTCATACCCACTAACTGAAACTAATCTATAAACTTGCTGCCATGCCCCTCTCTGAATTGGGGAAGGATTAAAAGCAGAATGCAACCATAGTCCACCATTCCACAAACTTTCAGTCCAGTGGAAATGGCTTTAGTGAGCTTCTCTGTTTCAAAATGTGCCCCTAGATCAGTGTTTCCCATACCTGGACCACTTCCAAATGTGTGGACATCAACTCCCAGACTTCTCATCATTGACCACACTGTCTGAGGATTTCAGGAATCTGAAGACCAAGCATTTTGAAATGCCTGAGTTTGGGAATAGATCAAAATACCCAGAATCATGGACCTCATCAACTCTGTCTCACTACCTACTTTCAGTTTCATGGACAAATACTTCAACAAATCAGAAGAACACCCATGGGATCACCATGGTCAAAGGACTCACAGCAGAGACTGTAATGCATTGTCTAGAAACAATAGCACTCCCATGCATACAGTCAAAAGTATGGATCTGGTATGCAGGCAACACCTTCAACATATTAAAAAAGGAACAACTAGAGAAGACACTTAAACCATCACCATCTTCAAAGGAATTAAACTCACAAGGGAAGAAGAAAACTACACACTACCCTTCCTGGATATCCTCATCAGCAGAGGAAGCAATGGCAAGTTAGAAATGCAAATCTATTGGAAAACAATCCACACTAACCAAGTGCTCCATTACCAAAGTAACAACCCAACCTCCCACAAGAGGAGCTGTGTAAGAACATTATTCAGATGAGCACAAATGCACTGCAGCAACTGAGAACACCAGAAAAAGGAAACAGAGTGCCCATACAGCATCTTCCAAAAGAAAAATGGACATCCACACAACTTTATCAAAAAGTGCCTGCCCACTCAGCCCACTACAGCACAACCAACACAAGCTATGAAAAAGATAACACTGCCACACATCAGAAACATCTTGGAAACTGCCAACAGACTGGTACAACTGTGTGGCATCACTGTAGCACCCAAACCAACCAAAGCCCTCCAGAACATCTTAAGCAAACCAAAAGACCCAGTAGATGAAGAAGAAAAAACAGGAGTCATGTACAACACACACTGTAAGGACTGTAGCAGCCACTATGTAGGGCAGACAGACAGAAGACTAGCAGAGCGCATCCACGAACACCAGCTAGCAGTCAGAAGACACGATGAGAACTCCTCAATCTCACAACACATGGACAGACTCAGCCACAGTTTCAACTGGGAAACTGGGAGCATCCTAGACCAAGATAAATCCAAAAACACTAGGGAATTCCTGGAGGCTTGGCATTCAGACAAATCAGCCATCAATAGACACACAGAGATAAACCACATTTTCAGACCATTCAAAAGAGACAATAAAAAGCTAAGAAAGAAACAAAAGCAGTTGACACCCAGATTAGCAAGGATCAACACCAGACAAACAATCAAGCAAAAAGAAAACAACAGCCTAATCAAGGAACTACCAAAGAGAAAAACACACCCCTACCAAAACTGGCAGGGCAAGCTACTATATATAAATACGGAGCAAACCCCACACTCATTCACACTGATGATGTTACCTAGTTGGGTAATGAAACATCTGCAAGCAAGCAACCAAGCTCAGAGAGCAGCAAGAACTCCAGAGTTCAATCCTGAGCTACATATATTATCCTCTATTGGAGGACAATTATTGTCCGGTGCCCATATCCATATCTGTGTCTGTATCTATTAGCACTGCGTAAAGTGCATTGTCATGGAGAAAGCAGCCAGGAGACTTAGTGTCATTACTAATAAGACTTTTCCAGGTTGTTCGTGCTAGCATTTGTATGCACAGACAAAATGTTTCCTGGGACTGCTGGAGAAACAACTGTGCATGCAGATGCATCCAGGCATGACCTAGAAAAATCTCCAGAGCAGCTGTGTGCTGAGCCTTCTGGAGGATACACCTCTTTCAATGTGTCTCACGGCCCTAAAATATATCTCCATGCATGTTTGTGTATGCATGTCTTGGATCTATGTCTCCCTCCCTCCCTCAGCTGTGAGCATGAGTTTTGGGTGTATGTGGTGGTGGTGGGGTGTAGGTAATAATTTTGCATTTAAATTTGCCAGTATGTTGACTTCTCATTCTCCTAGTGCTTCCACTTTCCCTTTAATCCACATTCCAGGCACCTTTTATTTGTCTTAATACTATCATAAGGGCTTTTATAATTAGGGTGACTCACAATACTGTAACCTTTAATAATGAAATCAAATTCAACCTTTTATTGTTCATTTTAGATTAAATTTAACCATTTAGTTCTATCATACTGGATAATTCAGATTAAAAGCACATCTCAAATAAGCAATGAGAAACATAAATAAGAAATAGATATATGCATCTTCTTTCTCTCTTTCTCTCTCTCTCTCTCTCCCCCCTCCCCCCCTCTCTCTCTCTCACACACACACAATTTATCCTCTAGTCTGGTTGCTCACTTGTTCTCTCATCTAAAATGGCAGTGCAGCTGTTTTCTTTCATGCTAAGTCTTTAGAGTAATTTCCAGCTCTCCCTCTTGAAATCCATTTCCATTGGTCTCAGCCCCTCTTTGCCCCTCTTTCTGGTCTAAGTCTCTGCTGTCTGACTTGACTGTCTTAGTAATTTTCCAGAAGAATTTGAAGACCTGGCTCTGCTGCCTCGCCTGGGGTGGGAAGGGCAATAGTTCTTCCTGGGGGTGGCTGGTGCTGTAGACCCCTCCCCACTGAAACAGATTTCATCTCTACTTGGATTTTATACTTATTTTACTTCTATTTATATTTGGCTGTTTGTACTGTATTTTATATGTTTATGGTTTTAATTGTTAATTTTATTGTAAACCACCCAGAGTCCCCCTTTTGGGGGAGATGGTTGGTGATAAAAGTCTGAAAAATACATACATACATACATACATACATACATACACACATACATACATTTTAGTTATGTGTTTGAAGAGTGCCTGCCTTTTCCAGGTTCTGTTTGAGCTTTTTCCTATTCAGCTTGTCTAATCCTGAGGCAGGTTTTGCAAGGAGAATGTGTCAAACCAGCTTGTAAGTTTCTGTTTCCCCAGCTGTCCTTTTGCGTCTACTTGCACTAGGTTTCCTAACCTTAGCTAAAATGAATTGCATCTTTGACCTTCTTAAATTGCTCTGTTAAACTTAACTGAAATTGGATTCTTCCATTCTAAATTCTGAACTTTTTTATCTTAAGAGAAGAAGGAATTCTTCAGAAAAAATAAAGAAAAACAAATGGAGGACAATTTGTCCTTCATAATATATAATCTTACATTTATGCCAATATGCTTAACCAGAGTCTGACTTTAGCCAAGTGCAAAACAGACATCTATTTTACACTTGGCTATATTTAGATGCTGTCTAAGCACAGGATCTTAAATGTAAAATTGTAGCTGATTTATAAAAGAAACCTCACTGTCAAAAATAATGCCTTTTTAGAAACTGTTATTGGAACTGCCTAAGTGCCTCTGCTGCATAAATAATGCATTCTTTAAAAAGTAATTACAGTGCAGAAGAACATTACATGGGTTTGCAACTGTTCTGCTTACCAGCAAAAAAGGAAGAAAAAGAAGGAGAAAGAGAGAGAGGGAGGAGGAGGAGGAGTGGAAAATGAGAAAACTCATCTTGATGTGTCACTGTGCCTATTTAAGAATCCATGTGGTGGTTGTCCTGGTAGTAATGTTCTACTTTTTTGTGTACCCCTAAATTTGGAGTCTGCCAGTTCAATCTGTCTCAGCCAAGAGTGGTAAACTGATGACCTTTCAGATGTTAGATTTCAGTTTTCATCATCTACAGCTTATCAGTTAGTAAGGATGATTGTTCAGCAATGTTGGGATGGATGAAGTGTGTACAGCAGAGTAATTGGCTCCATTCACATAACATGAGACATTCAATAATGTAGTACAATTATTTTGGCTTACTGTGTTGTGTGAAACCAGCCAAGTTTATTCAAGAAACTATGATTCATCAAACCATGCCCTAGCATGAAAAAAGAAAACCCTCTCCACATTAAACAATTCCAGGACTACAGATACATTAAATATGAAGAAATGAAATAGATATTATAGCACATAAAACCTTTGCACCTTTTGTTCAGCAAAGAAGGCCATTTGCCCATTTGCCTGCTGTGAGGATGTGACACTCATCTCTCAAGCCAATGACCTTAACAATTGCTAGGATTTTATAGAATAAACATACTGAGACTATGTGATACAACATCATGCTTCTCTCTTACAGATATTATTTACAAGTCACGATTGCCCATCTTACACATAAAAATTCTGTGACAAATTATTCATTGTTTGTGCAGGGGATTTCCAATCAATTCAGAATTTAGCGGCCACTTCCCTCTCCCAATTTTGGGGGATTCAGATTGACTTCCAGGTCACCTTTTAATTCTAAATGACACAGTCAGAGTCACTACCAGATTTCCATGTGACAATGTCTTCTGATAGATTTCCTCTATCACAGTACAGTAGGCTAAAGGTCCATTGAGCTGGATGGCTATAAGGAATTTAAATTAAATAAATAAGTAACACCAGCATCCAGAAATTCATTTGCAGGTGATGAAGGGCCTGCAGGACAGATCTAAAGTGTCCAGCACCAGTTAGTATGTAGGGTATTTTGATTTAAAGACAAAAAGCACAGGTGTAACAAAAAAGATTTGGCTTCAAAGACTTCCAAGTATATGACTGCATAACTACTTATATAAATATAATATTTAATATAATATAACCCTGTTGTCTTTGCCCTTGTATACTGGACAAGAAATATGATGGCTGAGTGTATCTAAATCTAAATTCTACCATGCTTTGAATGGCAGAAGTAGAATGGGAGACAGAAAATATTGCTGTTGAAGAGGTTGGGTAGCCAAGCGGATGCTTTTCTGGCGTATCTCGCATAACTGTCCTGTATGTACATGCATAAAAGAAACATCACTCTTTATTTTCTCCCGCTTTCACTTATCAGTAGCATTGTCACAGTATAACGGCTCACTGTTCACCTTTCTGGCAAAAGAACACATGTGTTTCTCAGAACATAATGCGGTTGTCAAAATAAGAACCGTTGTTCAAGTCAATGCCTTGGCATCTGCAGGAAGGGCTGGAGAGGATATTTTGATGATGATGATGATGATGTTGTTGATGATGATGATGATGATGATTGTTATTATTGGAAAGCATCAGGAAGAAAATGTGTATGGCTCTTAGGCTCTTAAGATGAAAATTCTGTAAGGTTTCCTAAGTAAATCAGTGGGAAAGCAGGAAGTCAAAAAAGGAGACATTCCTGGTTTTGAGGCTCTATATAAGTCTGATCTTTTCTGAGTTTCATATCAGGATCTGCATTCCAACTAAAGCCATTATCTTGATCTTGAAGTCCTTAGATCGAATCTGGTAATGACTCACACTATAACCAATATGGGACTGTAGGTGTTATGGGTCCACTGATGTCAAGGACCATATTCCTCCAGGCAGCTGGAGCTAGTCCTACGTCTGGATAAATGGGGAAGGTTGGTCTCTTGCCAAGAGATCATAAAACCAATAGGAATTTTACAGATCTTAAAATTAACAGCCACTACCAATCAACAATATTAAAAAAAAAAAAAAACAGAATACCATTCACTTTGAAATTTTTCACATTTTTTTAAAGAAAAATTCTGAATGCTTTCCTCTTCTTCTCTTCCTCACCTCTGCCTAGAAACTAAAAACAGAAGCCTGCATCTTCTCTTCCTCCTCCTCCTACATGACCACCATTAATACATTTTGTAGATGTTGTTTGTCATCCCCCCACCCCCCAAATGCTTGGTCTGGACCAGGATGCACAATACCTTCTTCCAGTTTTTTCTTGCTGTACATAGCCTTAGGAAAAAGTGGGAGGCATGTGGGGAAGGTCTCCTGCTGTTTTAAAACTACTGATGAGTAAATTCAGTGACATGGTCCATCTCCAATTTCTCAATTCACAAAATGAGAGAGAAGATCAGGGATCCATTGAAGTATAAAGTAATATTGAAGTATCCTTCGAGTCTAATGGCCGTGTAGTTTTATTAGTCTTATGAAATAGGTTTGCCATTGTCTTCTTTGAGTTCTTTTTGTTCCCTTAGATTCCCAATCTAGACTTCAGCCCTGCTATTTCCTGGAGGACTCCTATTCAAATACTAATCAGGCCCAATCCTGCTTAGCTCCCGAGACAAAACAAGTTTCCTCTCAAATCATAACTATTCATTTCTGAAAATATATCATTTGGTTCTCATCAGTCTTGGCATGGCCTACAACTCATATAACAAATTGTTTCTACTAAAAAGATCAGAACTGGAAAACAGGAATAGAGTTCATGCAGAACAGGGAATTCCATTAGGGGTGGACCAGTGCACTAAGTCAATCTATCCAGCCTGCAGGACATCAAGGAAAGTTCCTTCCTTTCCTGAAGCAACACCAACCCTTCCCCAACTTTCTGACCACAACTTGATCCTGCCAGAATTCCTGAAGATTGGTGCCTTTTTCCATATCTCCTTCAATAGAAGATGCACACTGGATGACCCACTTTTTTCTACACTGAGGATCATAGGAAACAAAGAGTCTGTAGTGCCTTCCAGTATGGAAAAAAAAAATGGCATCAGAGATGGACTTTAAGAGAGTGGCTAATATAATTCTATTAGGTCCATACCTCCTCTTACTTGACCTGCAATTTATATAGAGGAGATGGATTTATCATCCATTCTTCAGACAACTACATAACCAAGTAATATAGTTCAGTTCAGAACTTCTTTATGTAGCTATGGTTCTTATATATCACATCAGTTATGGAAGAGCACATTTCCATAGCAGTAAGTAATATTTCAACAAGGTTATTATTAGTGTGTTGAAAACAAAGAAACAAACAAAAAAAGCCACCACGTTATATGCCAAGTTTGCCTGCATAGCAAGCAGGTAAGTTTGGACAGATCAAGTAATAGTGATGAAGTGAAATGGCACCTAGTAATTTGCTATTTTCTCTTCATTCAAATTGAGAGTATTTGTATATCCTAGATATTTAACAGTTTGGAATGCTAGGTTCCCAAGCTCAAACACCATGGATCATGACAGATTTAGATATATCAGCTATGAATAATTTTTAGATCTGATTAAAGGGGATATATGAAAACTTTTCTCCTCAATAAATCTGTTAAAATAAGTGAAGAAGTGTGTCTTGATCTTTTTTTTGTTTAGCTTTGCAATGTTTATATTCTGCAAATTATCCCTGTCTGGGGTTATACGGTGTTGACCAGAAGCTTGGCTTTGTTACTAGATATTGGGCTTAAATTGGTGGTAGCTGCCTTAGTTACAGTTGCTATGGAATGAAGGCTTGAAGCTGACAGTTTAATAAATGGAATATGAGAGCCAGAGCTGGTGGCTGACAGAAACAGAGCACAGAGCCGAAAAAATAGCAGGTCTTTTAGTCTGAGATCAGTCTGTTGGGAAAAGCCCTAAAGACCAGAGTTCCAAAGGCTAAAGAACATAAGAAGCCATGCCAGATTGCGATAAAGCTTGCAGAAGGCAACCAAACTGAAGACCAGAAGTCTGCGGCAGAGGTTTAAGGAAATTTCAACTGATACCTCTTGAAAGATTTGACATATCTCTTAAAAGTTAGAACCAAAAACCAAAGTCAGAAGAGAATTGGCATTCTAATATCCTTCCCTGGATATGAATGATTAAATCTGTAATGGTAATGTCAACCCCATGCTTAGAAGCCAGAGTGCTGACTTTGACAACATGGTGCCTAAAGGTTACATTCCCTTCTGCAAGGCCTATCTGAGAATGGAGTAAGTTGCATCTAATTATCCTTCCCCAGTTGGGGCATGGATGGAGAGTTAAAGGAGATGAATAGCCTGATCTTCTCCATGAAACATACATGCATGTTTTAGTATATTCCGTGGGTGGGATTTACTTCAGGCAACTGTGCCTGGGATTGTGTTCTTTATCAGTCTTAGGTCTCTCGCATTTAGCACTTTCACTAATAGATTCCATTCAAGTGAGCACAGAAAAGATAGGTCACATTAAAATAAAAGATAAGCAACGTTTAAGGATCTAATTGGCCTTAAACTAGGTCCTGAATGCAGTTTGACTATCTTGCAAATGGCTGTGACATTTCTTCCTTTATTTACCAAAGCAAAACAAGTGGGGCTGAAAACATATTTCAAACTACGTCTGCAGGGTATCTGAACAGTGAAAGTTGTTTAAAAAGAAAAAGGCAAAGAGACAAACCATCTCAGCAACTGCCTTAATTTTGTTGCTGCTGTTCTAGTTCATTGAGTCAATCGTGGCTCCTGGGGACTGTTTTCATGGAACCATTTTCAGGACTGGCTTGCTGAAATCTTCTTCCCAGGGCTGAAGAGAGTGTCTGGCCCAGTCAACCAGTTGGCTTTTATGCCTAAGGACAAACTCAAACTCACAGTCTCCCAGCTTCTAATTCAGCATATTTAACCACCACATCTATTTGACTCTCACTCATTTAAATATAATTCACAAAAAACAGAAGCACAATTCTTTACAGCGAGGGGAGTGGCAAAAAAGCTAAATACATTCAACAGCAACTAATGATAATGTAAAGATGTCCACACATTGAGTTCATTCCTGATGGTTTCATGGACAGATCCATGAAGTTTTCCTGGCAGCAATGAAGAGGCTTCCTCTTGCCTGTTTTCAGCTTACCTGGTTGTCTCCCATCCAGTTATTAACCAGGTCTGATCTTGCTTAGCTTTTGAGATTGGTCAGCACTGGCTAAGTGGATCCACCTACTAAAGCAATTTATTTTAGGAGTTTATTAATGTTTAAAAAGATTGCATATCCAGGTCCATTTATAAATAAATCCTGAGAAAGGAGAAGACATGGTGTGGTATTCTGCTTGGCACCCTTGGACTTGCAGCATTCAGAGCCCAAGAGGATGTCTATCAGATTCCCCATTACCACCTTCTCTGCTCATGGATGATTTGTAGATAATATACTGTAATTAAAGAGAAGGAATATATTCACTATAATGCAGATTGTCCCTTACTGCTCTTGTAGAGCTAATACATAGGTTGGAACACAGTTATTCTTCAGATTCTTTAGATTCCAATGGGTTGTGCAACAGTCTTGAAATAATTTGGAGAAGGTGCTTTGGAATGTGCAGCAATACAAACGTAGCACCTCACTCCCACTCTTTAAAGAGGCCATGTCTTTTTCCAAGACCACAAGGCTGCCCTCTGCATTTGTCATGTGATCCCAGTAAAAGACAGGGCCGCTTTAAATAGTAATAGAGATGTGCTACCTTTTGCATCTTTGCACACTTGAAAGGAGCTTTTTGGAATCATTGCAAAACTGTATTATCTACTTCTTTGAATTTTCTTCAATGCAGGTAGAGGCTCAAAAATGTATAAAAAGCCCAACAGTTTGGGAAAATTGCATGTGGAAAGGTTCAAAGTTGGACATATCAATACAGATGAAAGTGTAACAAAACTGCACATATTAAAGAATGTTACCTTTCGAAATAAACATTTTCCATATTATTTTTTTTTAAATGCAAGCTGACACAAATAAATTTGTGGCTAATTTATTGCGAAGCTGAGAAGAAGAAAATAGATTAATGTGTGTGCCCCCATATATGATTGCTTATGGATTAATTTAGTCTCTTCCCCTCCCCCTTGCTTGATAGAAGAATTGTTGCAGACAAGAGATTTTCTGCAAGGGATTTCCAAGGAGGGAGGAATTTGCACACCCGGAGTAACAAGCATAATTTATGTGTAGTGAATGGGGTTTTATATCCTGTCTTTCCTTCAGGAGTTTTTTTTATTATTATTTCCCAACTATACCCCTATAGGGATGTTAACCTTGCAAGGTAGACCACACAGGAAACCTGGCCAGATGAGCTGATTCTACTGTATTGTAAGGTTACATAACAGAATCTTGCAAGTCTATAAATACATTTCCCCCCCATCCCTTTTACAGCCCAAGAAACTAGGGGGGGTCCCTTCTGAGCCACTTGTCCTGCCCATATTCCTGCTGTGGGCTAAGTTGCCTTTTATCTGACCATTCCCTTAGCTGCATCTCTTTGCCTTGTCTCCCAAGGTCATTCCCACATACCATAACATTAGAAGACTGTTTTCAGAGACAGCAACTGGCCCGAAGTCACCCAGTTGGTTTCCTTGGTTAAGGGTGGACTTGAAATTGATCTCCCCAGCCTTAGCCCAAGGGTTTAACTCTGATCTTCTTTACAGTACTTTTTATAAGGCCATGCAAGTGAATATATGTGAACATTTCCAGCACAAGCCTTTCAAATGATATGCTGGTTTGATAGCTTTTAAGGACCAGCTCATGTTAATCATCTGATGAAATGGCCGATTTTATGGCATAGGATTGGTACTATTACAAAGCAATTCAGTTTTCAGCATTAGCCTCCATTCCCATATTGTTAAATGAATACAGATGAATTCTGGACGGTAAATTGTCGAACTTAGGAAAGCTGTGGTACAATAGGTAAGGAATGCTGGGTAGCAATTTCAGCATTCATGCACTTTTGCCAAGCTTCAAAGGATAATGGCAGATAAGGTCATTAGAATTTTATTAGCTAGAGCTAAAATGGTGATTATACTCAGTGGCCAATTCATACGGGTTGACATAAATTTTGGCAGTGAGAGCAGGAAACCTGAAGAATTGGGGATGGGGAAGGCAAGAGAGAAGTACATTAAAATAAAGGTATTAATGCACATGAATTTTAAATAAACATTAAATGTATATTCCAGTACTTTGGCCACTGGAATGCACTTTTTCTATGACGCTCTATCTAAACATTTAGAGAAGGGTCTTTATTATTCTAATGCTAAAACATCCCTAGTTTAAGACAACCTTGGCTATTACCAAGGCCACTTTGAAGACAGCAGTTCTCCATTGTCTTAGCAAAATCATCAGTTTTGATCATTTCCCTGAATATTAGAGCTGAGAGAATAAGAGCAGATTTGTGGCTTTCCACTGTAGGTTTAAAAATCATACAAGGACCCATTTACGTGCTTAGCAATAAAGATTGGTAAACAATGTGCATCTCCTTATTGCCAGCTTAGAGCCAGATCGATGTATAAATGATTATCTTCTCTGGCCTCTAGTCACACAATTCCTTGCCGTTGCATTCTGCTCCTTTGACTTTGTCCTCTTATCTTCATTCTTCTCAATCACACCCAGTTTTTAACCTGAGGCTATTACTCACAGTGGTCCCACCTATATTTTTCTTATCTTTAAAGCCTCCTTCAGGCTGGCCATCTGTCCTCAAGTAGGGTCAGAAGCTTCTAATGTTTAGGAAGCAACACTGGCATGGCAAAATAGAGCTACCACATCTTGACTACAAATGCCTCCTATGTTTGCAGCAACAAGTTATGGAAACCACTATCCTTTGCGGGTGGTCATTTGGATTTTTGCAGCCTATATGTGGTAGCCCAGCAACAGTGTTGCTGGATCAGCACTGATCAGTAAAAGCTTGCCCTGAACCACCTCCTCAAATTCCTTGCTACAGAGAAATCCCTGGTATTCCATTTTGCTTTGACTCTGGACTTCCTCATTCATTTACCTCTTCCTGTGCTGTTTCTCAGTAAGCTTGCTTTTGATGTTTAACCTTGGACTGAATTTATGAGATTAACTTGATGGACTTAGAGTGAGAAAAACCTAGATCATGATCTGCCATTTGGGAGACTGGAATATGTATCCCCACTGAACTCAGTAGTATTATTTCTAAATGTGTCCATGGTGCCGTGCTAAGTTGAAATCTTAAGTAACTTTATTTAGGACTAAGTCTCCTGAAATTGTGATGGGATTTCAGCTGACACTAGATAATGATTTAGTCTTCATTTGTAGCCTCCTTTTCATACATATTAAATGTTCATTCTCTCATAAGAGCTGAGAATGACATACTGAATTATCTCCAGTATCTAGGCTACACAGAGCTAGTTAAATATCATCAAACCAGGGTTTTATTTCTGCTGATTGAATGGAATATGCTCAAGAAGCCCAATAATGGTGGAATATTGGCCAACCATTTTCAGGGAAAGTGTCTGCTATTACTGAACTCGTCACTGAGGAAAGTCATTCTTCCTGAGATAGAGCTACCATAACTGGGCTGCAAAATTCTGGATGACCACTAGACAACAGCAAGGAATTAGAAGTGTCTACATCCCTTTACTGACACCTAGTGGTCATCTGTATTTTTGTAGCACAATCATGGTAGTCCTACCTAAGACCATGGTTTGATTAATGATTGGATCTGCTGGTGGTTGGTTGGTTGGTTGGTTTTGCATGAAAATGCAAGTTTAATTCATGCATTGTAATAACCAAACAATGTAACCCCACTAACACATTATTTAATTAAACTTTTGAAATAAAATTTAAAAAAATGTTGGGAAGTCACAAAAATAAACATACAGGAACCAAGGGAAAGTACTTCCTGAAAGTACCTTCTGAAAATAACACACAGAACAGCAAAGCCTTGGGGGATTCTTATAATTAGTTTTCAGTGCTGTATTAGAAAGCCAACTCTCTTCACCTTTGTTGCTTAATGTTATCTTCCCATTAATGCTTACTAGTTAATTCAGCCAACCAATCTGAATGTTAGAAGGAAGTTGTAAAACAAAAAACTTAATAGTAAGTTTCAAGAAAGGGTTGTTTGCACAGATGGGAGGTAGAAGACTTATACTTTTATCAAAATTAGGATCCTGCATTGCCCTGGGTTGAATCCTACCCTCTGTTAGGCTGAAACTAGTATCTAAGTCATGCAGTAGGAAAGGAACGATTAGGACCAGAACTCAGCCATATTCCTTCCCCCTACTTTTCCATTCCTGTTCCCTGGCCAGCTCCCCATTATAGCACCCCAGATTGAATGCATGACTCTTCAGAGCCAAGTAGGAAGGCCAGGAGGAAGGATAATTGGACGGGTGTTATAGAAGGCAGCTTGCAACTGAGCAAGCAGCCGAGGGGAAAGATACAAGCTAGGGGCATCCTGTCTCAGACATGTCTTCCTAAGTTATCCTTAACTATTGGATTATGGTTTAGCTTTGGGGGTCAATGAATTAAAACTTAAAATCTCCAATATTATTGTTGTAAGCCGCCCCGAGTCACTTGCTGAGATGGGCGGCTATAGAAATCAAATGAATAAATAAATAAATAAATAAAAATTACAGAATACACTTAACTCAGGATTGAACTACTAGGTTCTTGGTGTTCTCTGAGCTTGGTGGTTTTTCAGATGTTTGATTAACAGGCTAGGTAACATCACAAAGAATCCAAAAGGTGAAATCGTCTTTAAATCAAGTTCAGCTCCTGGTGACAACATGGGCACAGACAGACAGATAGATATCTTGGGCAACAATACAGAAGTGGTTTACCAATGCCTTCTTCAACTGCCCTGTCTGGTCTACAGACCTGGCTTTTCCTGGTAGAATTCTTCCATGCACTGTTAAGGTGTGTTTTCCCCACAGACCTTTTGAAATCCTAGGGTCTACCAGTTTTGTGGTGCTACTCTCTTTAGTCTATTATTAATATGGAAGCTATTTCATACCATTAATTATTTTTATATTCCTTCTCTCCACCTCTTTGCTCCTGCTATCCCTATTTTATTAGCAAAGAGAAAGCCCTGTTCTGAAGCTGTCAAAATGGATTATTTCATAAGTACTCAGCTCAGCAAGGATTTTGTTTGTTTGCTTTTAATAAATTTGGTTTCCTAAGACAGATTTTTTTTAAAAAAAAAAAAAAGCTTTGATCTGTTTGAATTGAAGACTTGTTCTGTAGGATTTGTTATACAATACATCAGTGGATTCAAGTGCAATAGTTTTTAAAAGTTCCATAAAGTGTTTATTCCCATCTTTAAAGATTCATTCCAATAAAGGACCAAAAAATCCACATAACCTGTTTTTGCTAGGGCAAATATATGTGTTTATCTGTTATTATCTGTCATAATGCTGAAATGTGAACAGGAAAAAAAATGCAAACTGACTTGGTCTCTTGGAGGAAAGACAGGATCTATTTCTATTACTAAGCAAAGTTATGAGTTTCCCTTCACTGGGATATGTTCAAGTAGAGGCCAACAGCCATCTCTCTAGGATGTTTTAATTTGGGTTCCTATACTAAGCAGATTATTGGCCATGATAAACCTTTCCAACTCTAGGATTCTATGAGTGAAATATATGATTTTATGATGGATGAGGAGTTCAGCCTTTCTTCCAATAAGCTCTTAAACCTCTGCACAAGGTACAACCTTTAATCCCTCACTTACATCTATATTCAAGTACAATACTCTTCTCTTTCTCTTCTTTCTGAACTTAAAAGGCCATTTCCAAAGAAGAAGATCTTAATAAATATAAAGGTCCTGCTAGAGCAGACCAGGGACTATCTAGCCAAGTCTTATGTTCTTCAAGAGGTCTTGAGGGAGTCAAGAACAGTACATAAGTTCATTTCCCATTCATGCTGTCCAGCAGCTGATACTCAGAGCAGCATAATGAATACTGACAACATGATTATTAATATTAATAGATGTTATATGATGTTAATATGATTATTAACATTAATAGATGTTAATAGATCCATAGATTAACAGTAATAGATTAATCGGGTTCAATTCAATATCCAGAGACAAAGAACTCCCAATTCAAATGGCCACTGGATTCCCTGACTGGATACTTCCTTCATTAATCCAAGAAAGAGTGGAAATGAACTTCTGATTCTGAAAATTTCCCCAGTCTTTGAAAACGGGTTAGGCTTTACAGGGAAATACATCAACAGTCCCCCTCGCCCCCGTTAAGATGGCAAGATTAGATAATAGGTTAAACAGAAGATTTTAAATCTCAGTTTGATTCAGCGCTACCTTATAATAACATGTATAGTATAGTATGTTATGTCTTAAAGTAGTCTAAGTTGTTAATGGTGTATTAGAATACATTAATGATGCCATATTTTAGATTGGTTGGTTATTTCAGATTTCTATTGTATTGCTTATATTGTGTTTTTTAATATATTTTCTAAATTTTCAAGGTGTATTTGTATCAGTATTAATAAATTAACAACAACAATAAGAACAACAAGCCCTGCTCAAAAGTAATCTTTATTCATGTCAATGATCTGGTACCTTGGTCTAAAACTGCAGGAGCCTACGATGCTTTTATAATGAATTCTGAAGAGAATACTGCACATCTGCAGTATTGAGTCATCAGAAGAAAGAGCACATTCTAGCTAGCTAGCCCCTCCCCTCCCCTCCCTCACATGTTGAAAATGTTGCTGGTCCCCCTCCCCTGAAAAACACATATTCTGAGTTATCACAATAAACATAACTTTGGTGCTGCAGCGACAATCCACCAAAAATGATGGGCAAATCTATTCAATTTCAAATGGTTATTCAGTTTTATAAAGCTTGCAAAGCTCTTCTCTACTTTCTTTCTGCTTTTTAATTTTTCTGTCCCCTCTTTTGGAGATGGGTATTGTGCTAGTAAAATAAAATAAAAAATAAAACAAATAAAAGATTGGCAAGTCTAATATAACTTACCACATCCCACAATGCAGATCTTTCAACTCATTATAACACCACAATCACTTTATACTGCTCGAGTGTAGAATCACCTCAGAATGAGTTCTTTCTCGCTCGCTCGCTCTCGCTCTCTCTCTTTATTCAGAAATTTTTGGTCTTACACTTATCGGTCACTTTTCCATAATTACATTAATTGCATCATATTTTATGTGCTCTTCTTGCAATGCACATCTTTGTTTGTTTGTTTTTAATGCATTAACCGCATAGTATGTTTAGATCAATGTGAATGCACCCAGACATTTGTTAATAGTTAATACACTGTCACTGCAGAAAGGATCTAATTAACATCTGAATTTAAGAAGGTAAAAGAGTGTGTGTCAGTCAATCTCTCTGTCTCTCTCTCCGTATGTGTGTTCATATTTGAAATATGGTCTCATATCTCCACCTACAGACACAAAGACAATGGCATGCATTTTCCTTTCCTTTCCTTTCCTTTCCTTTCCTTTCCATCCTAAACATCTTTCAAAAACTCAGTGTTAAATTTTCTGAATCTGGATTCATGTCGGCAGTTTCTAATTTCAATGCATTATATATGTCTACTTACAGCAAATGCTAGTAAGTGGGCAGAAGTGTTTAAAAAGCAATGGATATTTTTTTTTAAAAAAAAAAAAGAGAGCTTGTGATGTGGGGGTGGGGGGACATATTACAACTTTTTCAGTCCAGGTCTAAATCTCTTTCATTATTGTGAACAAGATAGGCGTGCTTCAGAGCAGCTGTTAAGAAGAAGAATGCCTGGGTTTATGTTAATGCACATTACACTGACAGCATAATAATAATAATAATAATAATAATAATGTTGTTTCTGGACACAGAATATCCTTCCATGGAAGATGAGGTTGGCTGCAAGGTGGTTTGTCTAAAACTGGTTGAAGCACTTCCTAGCTTTGTGCCAGCATGTATTTATGCAGTCAATGCTTGCATCTTCTAAGACAAAGATTAGGCAGCTACAGGTATTAAGCATGCTAGAGAAAGCATTAAGCAGGCTACCTTGGTAAGTTTTAGAGCTTGATTGCTAGTATTCACATTATAACTGCAGCATAAAAACTACTTTAAATTGCTTTGCAGTACAATAGCAGCTGTCATGTTCAATGTCTGACTTCTTGCAGTTCTCCAAAACCTGCACAGGATCCATTTTCAGAGCTTAGCTGAATGGCTGTGTTCTCACAGCATGCTTAACCTGGTTACTAAATTACCACTTTTCTGAATTTGCAAAATGCTTTTAAAGATTGGCTAGCCCAATGGACTGATTTACCACAAGCCAGACACACAGAGAGACAAACAAATTGTAGGTCAAGCTGATTAAGCTTAGCATGTTGTGTGAATGCAGATGCTAGGCTTGTAACTAATTTGGCGGAGCAGGAACAAAATCAATGGAGGGATTGCAGCCATATAGGATTTCAGTTATTGGGCTGATCAACGTTAATATGGCTTGCATTGTCATGGATTTACCATTTGCAATTGAGCAATATGCTAATATTAAATCCAAGAGTTGGCTTTATAGTCCAAACCAGAACTAGACTGTAAAATTCCAGATGACCCCTAGATGGCAGAAAAGAGATTCAGAAGCACATTCTTTGCTGCCATCTTCTAGTTGCCTAGATGAAAAGAAGCCACATAGCCCTTTATGTCTGCAGTCATCTTAGGCCACCAGTAGTCTCTCAGAGCTCTATGGAGAGTTTTGAAAACACCTCCGTGGCCTGCCGTTTGATGGTCATGGCAAAGTCTCAGTACTTCATCCCTCAATGAGGGGGGAATGTATAATTACCCGCTATGCCAGAGAATTCCTGCCTCCACACTGAATGGCAGGCAGTGTCTTGTAGTCCCCTCTGGAGGTCATCCATCCTGGCCCTGGCATACGGGTCCTGTTGCTGCTGAGCTCTGACTCTTGTAAATAGGTCCTCTACTTGTCTGCCTGCTGCTGAAATCTCTGTTTGGTTCCCCCTCATAGACTGATCAAAGTTGTGAGGTTGTAATATAGTAGCCTGTACCTCCTGGTGAGTAGCAGGGCTTGCCTGAATGGATCGAGAGAGGGCATCTGCCAAACAGTTCTGCACTCAGGGAACAAAAGAAATAACAAAATTGAAACGGGGGAAAAACTGGTTCCATCTGATTTGGTGTGGGGTGAGGGATCTGGTGTTTTGTAGAAGCTGTAAATTATTGTGATAGGTGCAAACTTTCACAGGAAAGGTTGCACCTTCTAGCCAGTGCCTCCACTCTTGAAATGCTGCTTTAATTGCTAGCAACTCCTTGTTAAAAACGTCATAGTTTCTCTCTGCTGGTGAGAGCATGCATGAAAAAAAGGCACAAGGAAGCAATGTATTCTTGGTTTTGTTTGTATATTGCAATAACAGTGCCCCAATGGCAATATCGGAAGCATCTGAATGCATTATGAATTGCTTCATGGGATCAGGGTGTTTTAACAGCGGCTGGGATGCAAACAGTTGCTTGAATTCTTGGAAGGCTGCTTGCTCCCTCTCCCCCCAAATGAATTTTGATCCTTTCTTCAAAAGTTGTGTGAGGGTTTTAGCCCTGTCACTAAATTTATTTATGAATCTCCTGTAAAAATTGCAAAACCCTAGGAATCTTTGTACCGCTTTCACATTTTGGGGGGGTTGCCAAGAGAGAATTGCCTGGACTTTAGAAGGATCCAGGGATATGCCTTCTGTTGATACCTTATAGCCCAGGAAATGTAATTCAGTTAAATCGAAGGCACACTTCTCTAGCTTGGCAAACAGCTTGTTGTCTCTCAGTCTTTGTAAGACATTATGTACATGGGTTACATGAGTTGTAGCATCCTCAGAGAAAATTAATATGTCATCTAGATAAATGACCAGATACTTATCTAGTAAATCAGAGAAAATTTCATTCATAAATCGGGAAAATATGGCCCCTGCATTAGACAAGGCAAAGGGCAAAACAAGGTACTCAAATTTACCAAACCTGGTGTTGAAAGCAGTCAGATATTCATGCCCCTCTTTCATCTGGATCAGATTGTACGCATTCCTGAGGTCCAACCTGGTAAAAATTTGTGCTTTCTGTAAGCGATCCAGCAGGTCAGATATTAGGGGCAGTGGATAAGTTTCTTTTTTTGTGAGTTTATTTAAAAAACTGAAATCATGGACCACTCTCATGGGTCCCTCCTGGTTTGCCGGTGCCAACGGGTCAGGCGTCTTTGGTACGAAGAAGGTAGGACCAGACGCTGGGGAAGTAGATGGTCGGATGAACCCCTTTTGGAGATTAGAATCCAAGTAATCCTTTAAGGTGGCTAGTTCCTTGGGGGACATGGGATATTGTTTCCTTGCTGGAATCCTGGCTCCTGGTATCAACTCAATGGTGCAATCACAGTCCCTATGGGGGGGGGGGGTAGTGCTGTGGCCTCTTGTTCACTGAAAACATCTGCCAAATCTGCATACTTGGCTGGCAACTGGACCCCCCCTGCTTCCATGGCTTCATTGGTTGCTGGAGAGAGGAGAGCAGCTTGAATCTTGTGGTGCTGGCATTCCTTAGCTGGGAAGGAGATTGCTTCTGTAGTCCAGTTCAACAGTGGGTTGTGGATCTTCAGTCAAGGTGTGCCCAGGACTATAGGCACATTAAGTGATGCCGTAACATAAAGTTGGATCCACTCAGTGTGGTCTCCCATTGTTAGTTGCAAAGGTTCTGTGAACCTTCTAATCAGCCCTGCCTTGAGGGGCTGGCCGTCAATGGTCTCCACTTCTATGGGACATGGCAATTCTATGGTCAAGATGTTGAAGTCTTGTATGGTCTGTACATCAATAAAATTGGTGGAAGCTCCGGAATCCACAAGGGCCTCTAGCTTGACCTGGTGCTCTGGGTTTACATGCATTATGACTGGTAAGTAGTAAAAGGATTGCCTGGAATCCTTGGAATGAGCCCTTCTTAATTGATTGATGGTCTCCCTGCTGAGCTCTGTGGAGGGAGACCGATGGAGTTTCCCTGGTTGGAAGTAGAGGCGGAGGTGGCTCTTTGTTCTGCTGCTTGCCCTGGGGCTCTTTTGGAATTTGCTTGGCTTCTCGCTGGGCAAGCTCTCACCATGTGCCCCTGGACTCCACAGTAGAAACAGAGGGCTCTCTCTCTCCTTCTCTGTCTCTCAGCCTCGGAAGTAAGCCTCCTGCTCACCCCGATCTGCATCAGCTCCTCTGGTCCTGAGTAAGGAAGTGCTCTGGAGAGGGATGGAAATCCTGGAAGCGTCCTGATGCCCCTGCCTCTCCCCGGCTGCATCTGTCTGAGCTCTTCTAGCCTGGCATCTATGACCACAGACAACTGATATAAGGCTTCTAGGGTAGCTGGTGTTCCCTGGCGCACTAATTCATTCTTAATTTCTTCATCCAGCCCCTGTTTGAATTGGTCTTTCAAGGCACTCTCATTCCAGTCCAGATCTCCTGCTAACAGCTTGAAATCAGCAATGTAGATTCCCACTCTCTTGTTGCCTTGCTTGAGCTTCCGAATTTCCTGGCTGGCAGAGACCTCTCTGATCGGGTCATCAAAGTGTGCTCGGAACCCTGCCAGAAAATTCTGGTAGTCGTTGAGAATTGGGTCATTGTTTTCCACCATAGGAATAGCCCATTTGGCTGCTGGTCCCTTTAGCAGACTTAGGATGAAGGTGACTCTGGTTCTGTCTGTGGGAAACTGCCAGTCTGCTGTCGAAAAACATTGTGCACTGTGTGAGAAAGGTTTTCAACTGTCCTGCTTCTCCTCCAAACTTCTCTGGTAGACTGCCCTGGGATCTCAAGACTACTGGCGGAGCTGCTGCTGCTGCTGCTGGCACTGGTTGTGGGTTAACCAGAGCTGGTTGTTGTAACTGCTGTAGCATGGCCGCTTGTAATGTGTTGATCTGGAGATCTACTTGTTGGTGGTGTTGTTGCACGGCTGCTGCCAATTGTTGGATGGCTTGCCGAATTTCCTGGTTTTCTGGAGACATTTTCCAAATGTCTCTCCTTTATTTTCTTTGTTCCTCCCTCTTTCAATGCGAGTAAGAGTTTGTTAGGATTGATGTCCTAACAGTCAGAAATCACGCTGAGACAAGGAGTAGGTCTCTAGTGTTTATTACTGCTACATAAGACAGAATCCTAACAAACTGAAGAAGCGTGGGAAAATCCAGACAGATAAACCCCAAAAGTTAAGGTGGGTCTGATCTGTGTCTCTTTGAATGGCTGCTTAATTCCTCAGTACTATGCATGCATTTCCCCCCCTGGATAGGGGCCCCCTCCTGCTCACCATCAGTACTCATGACACTCTGGTCACTCACAAATACTACAGGCAGATAGAATGGATTTTTAAATATTGCATGAAGTTGGCTCCAGTGACATATGTGTTTATACTGACCCATTTAAATACGTAGCACACAGCTCAACAAATTTGCTGTTTTTCTCCCATGCTGCACTTGACCCAGCAAGTTTCAATGAAGGTTACCTCAGTGTTTGTAGGGCTGATGGAAAGAGCAGATCATCCCCAATTCACTTTTCTCTTCCATAGGATATATATTCTAAAAATGAACAAGGCTAATCTTTCCAATTCTTATGGACCTGCTCCAGTTTTGAGAACTCAGCATCAATTTTTTAAGCTTCAGTTTGCCCTGTGCTGCATAAATATTTAAACCTCCTAGGTTGTGGAATCAAATTTAAAGTTTTTATTAAATGTTATATATAGGATGGAGGAATGTGTGTGGTTTCCAACAACTTATGTGGATAACCTCCGCATTCAATGTACCACCACCCCCGCCTCCCTTAGGAAAACCTTGGCTTTCAAATCTTTCTCCCTATCATTTTGCTGAAACTGCATTCAGCTCAAATTATGCCCCAGGGTAAATCAATCCATCCTATAATCGTTGCTGATTTTTGTTTGTATGTGGTAAGCATTTTAGCCTCATTCAAACACAACTGGCCCTGCCACAAGTTTACAACTGAAATGGAAAAAGAAAACAGAATGGGGAGAGAACAGTAAAACCCAGGCACCGCTTCCTTAATTTGCAAAATTCTTATTATGACAGTCACATCAGGTGGCAGCACCTAGATTACCTGAGCTGATCTTGAAAATATGATCTAGTAGAGAAAGAACAAGAGGTTTTTCATCTATGCCACTAGACCAGACCCCCTTCTTTCTTTTTCCCATTGTGTTGCCACCAAAGGATAGCCCAGCCTGTACAATGGATTCTAATATTTGCTATGGTGAGCAGAGTATGAGTTTTGGTCCCCATAGAACGTATCAGACCATTTGGCCTATGATGTTGACAGTGCAATTTAAACATAAATAAATGAATCAATGCCAGGGTTTCTGAAATAGTATCCAAGGCCAAGTCTACCATTACCAGTTAAGCCCTGCCAGTTCTCATTTTATACAGTACACTGCTCAGAGGAAGGCATGGGTTGGAAGCTGGCTTAAACACATCTACTTTGGTCTTCATCTACCTGACTGCTGATGGAATATAGACAGAGGTTCTTGACGAGTTAGTTGCCTGTTTAGTTTGGTAAAGATAGAAGAGGCAGAAGACTGTACATTTTTAAAAGGAACCATAGCATTTTGCCCAGAAACATGGAGCAAGATTATTCAGGGATGAAGATAAAGTCACTGTGATTTTCCTGTCATAGTAACATTTAAAGTATTGTGTGCATGCATGGGCACATACACATTGTCAGGAAATCAGGCCAAGAACCACACTGAGCTGGTATTCCAACTCTAGTTCTTTATTGCTCTCACCTTATAGACAGAATCTTGCCAGACTAAGGCTGCTCAACCAACCTAATGGGAAATAACCCAGAAGGGCTCTAGGATGGAGCCACCTTGAACCTCTTAATCTTCCCAGCAACAGATTCTGGGCTGCAAAGCCTCTTATCAGTCTGGTATGCATTCTCCCCTGGGAACCAGCAGCAGCACCGGAATCCACCACACACATATAGATACAGGCACCCCCTCCCCCCCACACACATACATTTTAAAATGTAAATAAGATAACTTTGAAGCAAAAGGAATTAAGTGTCTAGGAACATACTGGAGCTCACTTGAATGAGTCCTGGAATTTTTTTATACAACGGCCCAAGAATAGATCGTGCTGATTATAAAAATGAATCCACCCAGGATAACTTATGAATAGGTTAATTGCCATGACAAGTATAGAACTGATGTGAAAGTGCTTATCTTTTTCCTAATCTTGTGTGATTGTAGCTACATTCTTTGATGGGCACATATGATAAAATAGTTACGTTCTATGGGCAGGATTTTCCTCCCCTTTTTGTCTCCTGCTCTTTCTATCTCTCTTGCTTGCTAAATGACATTTTCTGAGATTACTATAATCACATCAATATTACTATTCTAGGTCAGTTCTATTAAAGTTAGCTCAGATGTACATGCAAACTGATGGTTTTGCCTGTGAGATTCTCAGAGGAGCTACCATCTTAAACTTGGATTTGGTAAACCTCAGTGACACAATGAGTAAGTGACACTCACTCGCAGTATCTCAAACAAGATTCTGCTTCTTCCTATGCTCGCCCCAAAGGCTCTGATGTTACAGTTCTAGGGCTTTATTATACCTTCACTTTCCTCAAGAGTGAAGAGTGAAGCCACAGTGATGTCTGTTGAGCTGATAAGGGTTAGCATAGCTTTACGTGGCAGAAGTGAAAAGGTATGGAAAGGTGTTCTTCTTTTTAATATTTTGCAAAGTGGCTCAGCTGACAGCCTAAGAAATGAACCTTTTGTTTTGTCAATGCAATAGCTACAGAAAAAAAAAATGGTGGAGAGTCATAACTGTGTTCTGATATGGAGTAGCTCCATATTTTGCACATTAGTGAAAAACACCTTTCAAATGAAATATAGATTCTGTTGAGGAAGTTATGTAATCAGTTGACTGACAACCTTTCATCAAATGCATGTGATTCACAAGGGAAGATGAAGCAATATATCATTTGTTATCCACTTGCTTCTTGCCCTCCCTTTCTACTTTGCTGGTACTCCATCTAAGTTCAAAGTGCTAGTTTTAACTTTTAAGCCTTACATAATATAAGCCCCTATCAAGGTAAACTCTATCGCTTATAAGCCCTTTTTGATGTGTGAAGATGAGATTGATAGGCAACAATCCCACAGTTCCAACAGTTGAACAGTTCAGCAGTTTTAACAGTTCAAGTGTTAGAAACTCTTTTATGGCAGTGTCCTAGCTTGACTTGCTTCTCCGCCAAGATTCATCAGATGTCCTTTCGGTTCCTCCTTGAGTTTGTTTTAATCAGAAATGTTCACTGATGGACATCTATTGTGGCATGGAGACACATATGCTGTAGAATGCATTTTCAGTAGGCATTTCATGAGGCAAAAAGCTTCTAAATGACTTCTCACCATGCTGGATTGTTAGCACACAATCTGCCTAAGCAAGAAATGGACAGCAACTGGCCAGCAGCATAATAATATACCCTGGACATAATAAAATATCCATTTGTTTCTAGTGGAACTAAAAGGAAAAATGCATTTGATCAGAAGAAGATGGTAGAAAGGAATACATATAGACATATATACATATATATCTCCCATATATCACTGCCATTCTCTGATTATATACACTATGGAATGAGAGTGATCCATTCATTCTTGTGCCAAAGTAATATTCTCTCTCCCCCCCCACCTCTCTTTCCATATGTGTCTCTGCACACACGTACACACAGAGACATATGTTTCTGTGTTTTCCTTTTCCTTGTATCCTTAAGCTATGACATGTGCCAGAATTTAAGCTTGGAACTGGGTTATTTTATGCACAAGTCAGTAGTGCTTTAATTGCTGTATTTTTCATCATGCAAACACTGAACCAGCCAGGAATGTATTAACATTTCAATAGAATACACAGCTTTCCCATTGGGAATTAATTTTCTAACATTATGGAACACCTGGCACACCATGACCATTGTCACCACAAACTAAACTGTGCAGAATAATAGAATCTTTGGTAAGGGTGTGTGTAAAATGTCCTGATATTTCAAGATTTCTTGTATGTGCTAAAGTCTGTGAAAGCTTGTCAAATACATACATACATACATACACACACACACACACACACACACACACACACATATCTCCCATATATCCCATTATAAAGAGTTTAAAATATTATAGATCCCACCCCCACCCCCCATGTTAATAACACACATCCTTTTAAGGAACCTTTCAAAGGGAACAAAAGAAAGGGGCAGGATTAATGCCAATGTGACATTACAAAAATTGCAGAAAAATTATAACTAAATGCATTGCTTTCTGTTTCTGTCAGTGAAACCCTCTGACACTGAAATAGTATGAGATTTTCAGCTACTCATACTGTTTGCCAATCATTTTCGGTGAGGGAAAGAACAAACTTTAGTTGGGCAGTGATTACACATTATTTAAAATCAAGTAGAGAACTATGAGAAATTCTGGGAAGTATGGAATAATGGCTACATTCCCATGGCACATAGTATTTCGAACTAACCAGCACAATTGAGCCCAGTGTGTTGTTAACAGTTTGTAGTTCTATCAAAACAGAACATTGTGTCAAGGAAAACATTGTTAATAATCAGATAGGTAAATAACTGAATGGGTTAAAAATCTCATGAGCAAGATAGGAGAAAAAAAGTGAAGAATAGGGAGTGAAGTAGAAGACACTGATGGAGGAAAAGGGAACAATTCTCACCTTGTTTGTGTTCAGAAGCTAAGCAGAGATGGCCTGGCCAATGCCTGGTTGGAAGCTCACCAAGGAATAGCTACACTGGAAAGTTTTGAAAGCATTCCGTTTCCCTATTGTTCCCATGCTTTTATATCCAAGTAGTCACCATATGCCAAGCTTGGCTTAAGGACATCTTTACTAATTACTTAGAGGAGTTTGATGAAACTTCTCGATGGTAGGGCAGGAGTGGATATACTCAGCTGAGCTCAAAGCCACATTACCTATGAATGACAAACTAAAGACTGCATTCAAAAGGTTAATAAGAGAAATGTCCCCAGATGACTGGGAACAATGGAACAATACATAAAATGAATAACAATGAGTTGGCTTGCTCCCATATAATTCCTGTAATAAAATTAAGAAAGGAGTAATTGAAATCTGGTCCATACAGCTGCTCTGCATTAAAAATAATATTGTCTCCATCCTTTTAGGTTTGCCATTCAAAAATCCTTTCTCTGTTTCCTCTAAAGAAATCAGAATCTCAAAGCTCCCATTTCTTCCCTTTCAAACTAGAAGCATAGGAAGAATCTGCAGCTACAGTATGCCTGGCTGATGACTGTTCTCTGAGTCTCAGTACCAGAACATATTATGGAGGATACTCTGCAAAAGAGGGCAGTCTCAGCAGAAATTATGAGAGGTAAGATGATAGATAGATAGATAGATAGATAGATAGATAGATAGATAGATAGATAGATAGATAGATAGATAGATGTGTGTTTAGGAACAGGGCACTCTTATAATTGGGATAATTGATATCAGGGATATTGACAAAGGACATATACCTAGTGGGATGTCTAGATTCAAATTGTTATTTATTACTTATTACTTATGTATTTATTTATTCAAATTTATTATAGCCACCCAACTCCAGTGGACTGAAGGAGACATTGCTGATACACAAATATTGGTGCCATCGTTAGAGAGACAGTCAGAAGGTTGAAAAGGGTTGAAAAACAGTAAATCATCACCTGGCATTTCAACCTTTTAAAAGCCACAATTGAATATAGGCAGGTGTTAGTACAATAGCTTCAGGACCCTGGAGAGCTCAGTAAAACAAGCCAGCTGGTACTTCTTGAACAGAGCTCTCCAAGTTGCTGACAATGCTCTGTAATTGATGAGATCTGCCTCATCTACTTATTCTGAGTACTATTCTCATCCAGCTTTCTTGAAATCCTTAGTTTGGCCAGTGCATTTCTAACATAAAAGTGTTACACTGTGGAGAGTGAATGGAAAATTTGTATGTAACAGATTTGCATCTAGCTGTATGTTGCAATGAAATAGCTTAAATGCAAATATGCTCACAAATTAGGAAGGTAAAGTCTCTTAAGTATCACTGTGATATAAAATATCCATTTAGATAAACACTTTGGAAACATTCGTTTTTTTGAATGTCAGTTTAGGGACATAATGACATACAAGAAATAGATTACGAGTGAAAACAAGCTGGGAGACTGAACTAGAAGACTCTCCCAGCTTAATTCATGTTGCTTGGTGGTGGTGGTGTTGGCTATCTTGCTTTGTTGACATTTTGAATGACGTGCTGTGAGCAATTCTGAAAACCCTTATGAATAGAAAAAATGAAATACAAATAGATTAGAACAATTAAATCTGTATCATATTCTAATGTAGGCCATTCAGTGCTTTAAATTTCCTGTTACCCAAAGCTAACTAACATAAAGGTTAAAACAAAATCATTAAGGCAACTATCTTCCTTTGAATTATAACTCTGTTCCTGCCACTGCCTCTAGAAAGAGTCTCTTTTGTTTCTGAGAGACAGTTTAATTAAAGATACCAAAAATTTTGAGTGGAAAATAGAAATGGCAAGATCAAGATCAAATATATCATGTCAGAAAGGGCTACATTTCACTCAAAGGGAGCAGTCACAAATACAACATATGAAGTGAATTTGTTTTTTGCTGACAAATAGTCTGTTCTAAATTTCACCTGGAAGAGCTGAGAAATTCTAAGGGAAGCAACATAATTTTGGTAGATCAACAGAAGCATTGTGGGAGATAAATTGGCTGGCTCAATGTTTTGGGGTTCTAATTTTGCAACTGATCTCCACAGGTTCACCCTCCGCCTGGTGGAATGATTACTTGGAAGTAAGGATGCATAACATTCATACATATACAGTGTCCATTATATTATTCCCTTTCAGGCTAAGCAACATTATATAGTGCACAGAATGTGAGTTAGAAATAGAAAACTAAAAAAAATGAGACAAGAAAAGGAAAAGAAATGCTGCTAAAACTAATTTATACCAATGCCATTTATTCTACCTGTCCATACTTTTCTGTCACTGCAAACCTTCCCATCAACTCCATCCAATGATGACTTTTTCAGTCTTCCTCATCTTGATCTCTGCATTTGTCCTTCATATATTTGCTTTGCAGCTTGATACTCATTCTTTCTCTCTGTTTGAATCAACCACTTCAAAGTATTCTTGCATTTTGGTCATTCACTCTTGCATTCAATCCTCATTCAATCCTCATTCATTCATTCTTCATTCATTCTTGACCCTATATTTTTGTTTCACCAAACACACTTCTCATACCATTGCATGAAATTTACTTTTATCTTTCTCATTACATACCTCATTCTCACTTCCATATTATTTATTGGATAGAAGTGTGCTCTTATTAACAACTATTTTCACTTACTTCAGAAAATACTGTTTCCTTGCAACAGACCACATAAAACCCTCTACCTTTTTTCCAACTTTTCCAATCTTAAAATTCCTCCATCCATTTTCCCTATAAACACTCTACCAAGATACTTGCATTCATACACCATTTTCCCCATTTAAATATAACTTGCAATAGTTAACTTCATTTTCCCTTTCAAATGCAGCAACCTTGATACATTATTTTCAGGTCCACAATCTGTTATATCATAAGATCTGTCTAATGTTCACTGGAATTCATTCATTTGGGCCTTTAACCAACAACAAGGCCTTGTCTGTGGGATGAGTATGTGCCATCAACTCAGATTCAACACTTAGTAAGCACAGATTTTCTCCAGGATGATCTGTTCCCAACGTGGTCCTTCAGGCCTTCCAGTGGTGTACCCAGCATTAACGACATCTCAAGAGAACTAGGTCTTCAGATAATGTGTGCAAAGAATTATCATTAGTAAGACCTTACCAGTATACAAAAATACATGTACATTCATGTCCATAACCATCGCACTTCTATTGAAACTCTAAGTATTCCTTTTGGGTTTAGGCATAAATACATTCAACAGTCACTGTCTGATAACCTTTTGATCAGAATTCTGCCAAGCACCTTACCAGGCACTCTTAACAAGTAATTCCCCTGCATATTTTGCACTCACTCTTGTTACCCTTGTATGGGGGTTAAAGAAAACATTTATCCAATTATCAGGCACAGATGTAGCCTACAAACACATATTAAGCAAGTCTCACACCTCTCCATAAGCAAATCACAACTATAATTTAATGTTTTTCAGCTACACCATCTATGCCTGAAGCCTTACCATTTTTCAACATTCTCACAGTACTTATGACTTCCTTTTCAATATTTTTTTCTTGGACATTTTACATTCAGGAAATTAATTTTAATACCACTCTTCAACACATCTTTATTTTCCCCCTACAAATGCTACTTCCAGCATTCCTTCAGCATCATCCCAATCATTTCATCACTTTTATTTTTAATTCAATTCAATCTGTTTGGTGGCTTCTTCTTTAGCCTCTTCAGCTCCTTTCTTTTATTTTTAATTTCCATCCAAATTGCAGTGCCTTTTCTTTTCCTCATTTAATCCTAACCATTCCTTGTCCTGTTTGACTACAGGATTTGCAACTTTTTCTGTCTGTACAGAATACAGAAACTTGTACAGTACCTTTGTCTCTCCTCAATTTTTGAAGCAATTATTCTCTTTTATGTATTTTCACTTTTTTCTAATAGCCTCATCTATCATTCTGTCAAGCATCCTTCTGAATATTTCCTATTAGTTAACTCCACACACTTCTGCCACTGTATTTAAAATACCTCTCTTCACACTGTTCCAAAGAGCTTTTTCATTTTCTTTCATGTCCATTTTTTTTACAAGGTCCATTCCTGACACTACCAAAAAATGGCCTATCTCACATTCAAAACATATCATCGTCCATGCATTCTTGACAAATTCTTTAAATCTTTAATCATAAACAATCAGATCAAACTTTTTTTAGATTTAGTTTCATTCCCTTCTTACGTGTGCCTATGAATAGACATAAGCTTAAACCACATATCCAAAACAAACTACCCCCCTCCAAGCACTCACCAATCGCTTTTCTGATTCATTCTTGGATCTTCAAGTGCCCAATCATTTTAAGCACAATAAACTCCCCCTTTTACCCTAAGGAAGCTCATGCTATACAATGCAGGCTAAGATCTCTAATCTAAAGTCAATATAGTATTGTCCACAAATCACTAATTCACTGCAACTTAGGGTGTGTGACAGTTGAGAGTGAGACCTCTGAATGAGAAAATCTCAAATACTTCTTTCTTGTTGGGGCCAAAACCTGGCTCGTCTAAAGCAGCCAAATCACTTTAAAGATATAACATAAATCTATTAGTATGCAAATGTAAAACAGTGTACACTGAGCTCCAAGCAAAGCATTGACAGCTTGTTGGGCAGCCCTGAGTAAAGGCAGAACCATAGCTTATAGACCCGTGGCCTACTACATTGCAAAGGCAAGGCAAAGAAAAAGGTAGGTAAAGGTAAAGGTTTCCCTTGACGTAAAGTCCAGTCGTGTCCGACTCTAGGGGGCGGTGCTCATCTCCGTTTCAAAGCCTTGGAGCCGGCGTTGTCCATAGGACACTTCCGGGTCATGTGGCCAGCATGACTCACGGAACGCCGTTACCTTCCCACCGAAGCGGTACCAATTAATCTACTCACATTTGCATGTTTTCGAACTGCTTGGTGTGCAGAAGCTGGGACGAGCAACGGGAGCTCACCCCGCCGCGCGGTTTCGAACCGCCGACCTTCCGATCGACAGCTCAGCGGTTTAACCCGCAGCGCCACCGCGTCCCTAAAGAAAAAGGTAGACACATGTAAATTACAGCAAGACATGGGAATATTTTATTTATTTATTTATTTATTTATTCATTCATTCATTCATTCATCCATTCATTCATTCAATTTCTATAGCTGCCTATCTCAATAAGTGACTCTGGGTGGCTTACAAAAATTTAAAAAATAACTATTAAACAATTACAATTAAAACAGTTACAGTACAAAATAAATATGCATGGCTGCCAATTAAGCAATGTAAGATGTTAATATAGCCAAGAAACGGGACCATTACCACACTAGGGGCCCCAGTCCCAGGCACATAACCAGGTCTTCACGGCCTTACAAAAGGCCAGCAGGGTCAGGGACATCCTGATCTCTGAGGGGAGAATATTCCAGAAGGAAGGTGCTACGGCTGAAAAGGCACGCCTTCTAGTCCACACCAACCGACATTCTTTGGCTGAAGGGATCCATAGCATGCCCAACCTACCAGTTCAAATTGGACAGGTAGAGACAACTGGGAGAAGGTGGTCCCTTAGGTAACCTGGTCCCAAGCCATGAAGGGCTTTAAAGGTGACAACCAGCACCTTGAATTGCACCTGGAAGCACACCAGCAACCAAAGCAGCTCCCATAGCAGTGGTGTTACATGTGTTGAATATCCAACTCCACTTACTGCCTGTGCAGCTGCATTCTGCACCAGCTGAAGCTTCCAAATGCTCTTCAAGGGCAGCCCCATGTAGAGCGCATTGCAGTAATCCAGACAGGAGGTCATGGGGTCATGAGTGACTGTGAGCAGAGTCTCCCGGTCCAGGAATGGGTGCAGCTGGCACACAACTGGAAGGTGTGCAAAGGCCCTCCTAGCCACAGCTGCCACCTGCTCTTCCAGCAGGAGCCATGAGTCTACAAGGACCCCCAGATTGCTCACTGGGTCCATCTGGGGCAGTGCAACCCCATCCAGGACCAAGAATGGAAAAACCTTAGGACTGGGAGGCCCACAAACCCAAAGCCACTCAGTCTTGCTTGGGTTGAGTCAAAGCCCATTGCGCTCTTGAGCCAAAGCCCATCTCTGAGATATGGTCAATGAATACAAACAATTTGGTTTACTGGGCCACAGATTCCTGACTGATTCTTCCCTCTGTCACCACTCAGGGTCACCAGCTTGCTGTGAATATGTTCTTACAAGGGCACTTGAAGCAATTTACATGCATTGGGGAGGAGCATCTCATAGATTTGGTAATGAATGCAGAATGTATGGGGGGCTATGTTTTACCACCACATTCTGTAGCAGTAAAAATGCAAGATAGATAGATACACACACACACACACACACACACACACATTGTCCTTCTACGATTTGTGAAAGCCCCTGCCCCAGGGCTACTGTAATTTAGACATCAAGATAGCCTTGCTAGTGCAGTCACTCAGTAGTCTTTTAATACAGCAGTTTCCTTTCCATAATCAAACTGATGGTCTAAACAATTATATTTCCAAAGATGCTTTATTTGATTTGTAAAATGTTCTGATACATGACTTTGGAAGGCAAATAGCAATTATATGATTTAAGATTTTGTACTAGGTAACTTTTTTTGGGGGGGAAATGAGGATTTTTTTTTTTTTAAATAATGAAAATGTATTATTTACCCTTCAGTTGATTGTTTTCTCTAGTGGAAATTATTCTTCTAAAATCAAATTATCCCTTTCCATATTTTTAATACCCTGCCCAAGTTTCATACTGCTACAGCCAAATCAAATAGTCCACCATATTTCCTTTATACAAACCATTGAATTTTCTGCTTCATTTTCCAGAATTCTAATATCTACATATGACCTATTCTTTTTTATTATAGTTTATTGGAATTTGTCATTTTGGCCAAGAGAAGATAAAGTTAATTTACATGCAGACTGAAAGTTTTGCAAGCAGCAGCTATAAACTCCAGTCTATTAACTTATTCTCACTGTAACCTTTATTTGAATCCTCCCCAAATATTTTTTAAGAGCTGGGCTTTCTATTTACACATTCTATCATGCTTCCAATACGTGGAAGAACCTGTAGCTTCTATTTGGCTCAATTACAACTTGCAGGAATACTACCCAGCATGTTAATATTAAGGAATGAGAATAATAATTCAGTGGCATCTGGAAACCATGGATTTCTTACCAATGCAAATTAAGATCATCCACAAAAAGTAGCAAGCAGTCTTAGACACTTGGGGAAATGGAATTGGGGGCACACATGTTGCTGTACTGCTCATTCAGTATAGGTTACTGTCTTGATCTTCATAACATCCCTCCTTGGTGGTGGTAGTAGTGAATCCTGAAGGACAGGAAAATTATTATTATTATTATTGTTGTTGTTGTTGTTGTTGTCATCCAGGAAGAACATAGAAATCACCTTGAAGGTAGATCAGTGTTGCCATTGAGTTAGAATTATTGTCAATTGATTTCGTGCTTTCTTCTGTTTATGAGACTGTTTTGGTTTATGAGAATTATTTTTGTCATAAGTTCTGTCATGGCCATTTTCCTTCTTCTAAGCTTGCTTGTCATTCTAACGAATAAAATAATAATGAATAAGGGCCTGTAAAAGAGCTGACATTTGGCTGGGTGAGGCGCTGATGTTGCAGGAGCAATCTGCCTTACTGAAAGGCAGAGGGGATGTGAATTTGCTTTCACGTTATCTCAAAGCCCCATCTAGCATTTCCATAAGCCAGAAGAGGTTTCTGGCCATGCATCACGTGGAAGCTTCTTCCTACATTTCTAGTAGCTGGCTAAGCTAAAAATGGGCATTGGAATAAAGCACCACACTGTCAGAGCCAACCGAAGGAGAACAACGTGTCAGTGTATTCCAAACCTCAGTTCTTTATTTGCTCTCACCATACAGACAGAATCTTGCCAGACTAAAGCTATCCTAACTAACTTAAGGGGAAATAACCTGGGAAAGGGCTAGGGTGGGGCTACTCTAACTCTCTTTGTTTCCCTGCCAAGGCTTTCCAGGCCATGAGTCCTCTTATCTCCTTGGAATGAGCTCTCTCCTTCCTGAGAACCAGCAGCAGCTTTGAGATCCACCACATCACTCCTCCCCTTTCAGGGACCCATTCCATCACACACACACAATTAGATGAAATGACTTTTGCATAGTGTTTCATCAATGCACACATCCAAGTGGATGCAAGAATAGCATATCTGTGGGGAGAAACATGCAAATGATTCGATGGTGAAGCAAAGAACAAATGTTTTAATCCTTACATTATTATTTCCTAATTAAGTCCTAATTACATCCGGAGATCTGAAAAGTTATATAACCACTGGAACAACAACAGGAAACACAAAATGAGAGACATAGGTATTACTCACTATCTCAGGATAGACAGGAAAGATCAACAATTTATGGACGCTTTTACTACAGAGAGTAGGAGAATTTAGTACAGAGGTGTGTACTATAAAGTTTACAAATTTATTCTGAAATAAGTCAATTGATGTATGTTCTAATGTCTGTGTGGTAATTGTAGAAACAAAGCCTCATTTTTTTGTAAAGGCCATTTCACAGATAAAGTTTGGAAATCATGATCTTACAGTGTAGGAAAATATGAACATCAAGTATTTTCTACAATGTAGTTGTATTTTAATGCACTGTTACCAATTGGGTTTTCTGTTGTCATTAAAGTGAATGAGGGAAGACAGGGCATTGTTCATGTGAAGCCACTCAGGGAATAGGCATGAATCATTAAAAAATTGAGATATGTTGAGTTTTTCAATAAAGCAATAACTCTAAACAAATTACAGCAATCTAAGCAGTCCTCTACTCCAATGATATTAGCATTTGTTGATCCTTTGCATTTAATCTTTGTTTGTCTAAATGCAAAATGACATTTATTGCACAAATATAACAAATTTGCAACTCTCTGGCAATTAAAGGAGTGAGAAGGAATTAATATGACTTTTTTTTAAAAAGGAAGAGATGTCCATTTGAATTATAACTCTAATTATCCATCCATCCATCCATCCGCTGGACTGCATTTATACAGTACATGATGGCTGGGGGCAAAATATTATAAAACATAAGAACTCTGTTGGATCTAAACAAATCTAGCTCAGCAACTTATTTCTCAAAGTATGAAATCAGATGCTTCTGGAAAACCTGCAACAAGACCTGAGAGTTGCAGTGTTCTTTGAATGCTTTTCTGAAGCCAGTTAGGGATTGATGAGAATCTTGTTTAGTTTGTTGTTGTTGTTGTTTTAATACAAGCTTAGCAAACTTGCCCATGTCTTCAAAAACATGAAGGAAAGACTCTGAATGAATTTTCAAAAGGTCAGGGAAAGAAAAGTAGGCAGATTTATTCATCTTTACAGAGAAACTGGAGTACTGCTTTGCTCTTAAAAATCTGCATATGAATCCCTGTATAATTATATTCAGCCATATTTATGCTTCTGATTTTACATCTGCCTTTCTTCCCTCCCTCCCACCCTCCCTCCCTCCCTCCCTCCTTCCTTCCTTCCTTCCTTCCTTCCTTCCTTCCTTCCTTCCTTCCTTCCTCCCATTTCCTTCCTCCTCATCTCCTTCCTTTCTTCTCATCTCCTTCCTCCCTTCCTCCCTCCCTCCCTTCCTCCCATCCCCTTCCTTCTCCCCTCTGCAAGTGGGAGGCCAAGGGGGACAAATGTAAAAAGTAGAATCATGGCATTGCGATGTGACCTCTGCCCCTTCTGTATGCACATCATGGTTGCATGCATGTATGAAGGAGTGGAGCTTTTGTTGAAAGCCTCCAATCCCATGGATACCTCTGCAAGATACCATAGTAAGTAGGAACATAATCCTCTTTATGGTGGAAATTGCTGCTTTTATTTAATATGGCCAGTGCAGATAGGTGATTTTTTTTTAATTTTGTTTTTATCAAATCTTTACAAAATCTGCTAATTTCTTCATTAATGGGATGGGTAGAACATGCTTTTCTTAAATGATAATCTCATCCTAAAAGCCTCTGAATCAAAAACTAGTATTGTGACTTAAGAGCTATTGATATCTCCTTAAGATATCTCCTCAAGAAATTTGACAAATTCTCTTTTAAAGTCATCATAGGATCAATGAAGCTGTCCTTGTTACAGGCATATGTAATAAGTGAGCATATGCAGTAGACAACTTGCATGGACAACCCGATATACAGGACAACTTGCATTCTTTCCCAAATTTTGCCAGATGTGGGGGGTTCTTAATTGTAGTTTTATTTCACTCTCCAGGCCATCCAAATCTCAGAATATTGTTTGTACAGCAGGTAATATGACAGAGAAAGCACACCTTCTGGGTCCTACTAAGTGGCATTGCTTCACAGAATTGACCCAGAGCATGCATACTCTGTCAGATCTGGGGCAACGAACAGAATCACCAGAGAGGTGATCCCATAAGTAACTTGGCCCTGTGTCATGTATGGCTTTAAAGCCTACTGGAAGCTGGTGCAGCTGGCATAGCAGTAGTGTTTCATAGGAATTCTGTGGTACAACCAAAATTACATGCATTGCCACAGTCTGAACCAACTGAAATTTCCCAACTGGGAAGTGACTAAGGTATTAGTAACTGTGAGCAGTGCTTCCAGATCTGAGACTTGATGCAACTGGCACAAAAAGTAGATTTGTCCAAAGGCCCTCCTAACCACAGCTGCCACATGGAGCTGTGAATGCAGGAGGACCCTGAGATTGTGCACCAATTCTATCTGTGGAATATTATCTATCCAGTGTTAACAATGGAAACCCCAGTCTGGGGTGCCCTAAAAGTCACAGCCACTCAGTCTTGCCAGCAGTTCTTGTCTATCCAGTTCCTCATAACCTCCAGGCACTGGGAAAGAACATTGGCAGCATCACTTGGATGAGCCAGGCCAGAGATGCATGATAATTGAGTAACATCAGCATACTGATGATACTTAACTCCATGCTGAAGGATGGCTGGTCCCAGCAGTTTTACATAGATATTAAAAGGAGCCTTCTTTATTGTCCTGGACACTTTCATTAGCCAAGACTCTAAGAAAACTAGTAGGACAAAGAAATGGAAAGGCTTGACAAAGCAAAATAAAGGAGTGATTGATCTGGGTGAGGTAGAAGCAACTTTACTTCATAAACCTCTGTTAAGTATTTGCAGTTGGGTAGTATACAAACATGCATAATAAATATGTATGATATAATTACTTGCTGTGTTAATAATTCTCCTATCTGTCATTTCAAAGCAACTAATTGGTGGCCAGATTTTATTTTTTTCTCCACTAGAAGGGCAGATGTCACTGGCCATCCCTGTTTTAGAAGCTAGGTTTACTGCAGGACCAGAAAACCGCCTTCATCAATGATTCAAGCCTGTCTACTATTGCCTGTGTTTTGTATAGGCCCAGCATATGGCAAAAGAATGACTCAGTCAATCATATGTCTTGAACTGCGCAAAATTGAGCACATTAATAGAGTAACAGCACAACAATATGGAGGTCCAACCAGTCAGCAATACTTAGCAAAGTCAGGAATCATTGAATAAAGCTGAATTACTCTTCATTTTACTATTGATTGTTGTATGAGCCTGGCTGAAAGAAAAGGAAGATAAATAACTGCTGAAAAGAAAGCAAACAAACAAGAGTATACTGCAGGACCTGCACTACCTTAGGGAGACACCAGAATGTTGCAGAATGCAAAGAACAAAATAACTGAAATTACAAACAAAAATACAGATGTTAGCTGAAACAAGGCTAGCCCAAAAATAGAACATGCTGGTCATGAACAAAAGAAGGAAAAATAAAACACCATCTTTAGATAGCAATAGCCTTTCAGAAGACTTTCAACACTAATCAAGAAAAAAATAGACTATCATGGAAAGCAAATGTCTCTTTGGATCCATTTTGAGATTACGATGCTTGAAGAATTTGATTTTTGTGAATTACTTACGAAGAGCCTTTCATGTGACTATTTCTTTCCAGACTAATCTGCAGGACATAGTGATTCATAAATATTCACATTTCCTGAATTTTTTACTGGTTTAATATATAATAACAGCATATTATGGCAATCTCTTCACTTCTATTTTTATATTTTCAAATGCTTAATTTGTTGTTCAACCTCAAGCAAATGTACAGTATGTAAGAATTTGGTATTTGTGATACTGAACAACATTTAGGTTACTTCACCTCTTCCAGTACCACTGTTAGAAGGAGAGACCTTCTTTAAGATTCACTCACCCACCCGAATCAACTAAAAAAGAAACTGGCACTGTGAGTCCCAACATTTAAGAATCAGCTCACTGGCTAATGAAATAATCCTGATCCTATGCATGCTGGCAATGAAGCTGTATGATCTACTTCCAGTTAATCTTAAACAGAATTTCAGCCTTAGATGGTTAATGCACTGATGGATTTAATTTAATTTAATGCATGACCTCCATTCTCAGTTCTTTCCTAGGTTGCTACTCTCTTGCCACCTTTGAAATCAGAAGTTGGAATTGATAGTTCCATCTACCTTTCCCCATACTCACTTGGCATGGAGTTTTATAACAATTCAGTTCTAAGGATTTGGAACGCTTTGCTCTTGAAATTCCAATTTGCTATTGCACTTAATTTATTGCTAAATATGCTTCAATTAAACATGGCAGGAGAATATCTGTCCTTGAATGGCTAAAGTTGACAAAGGGACTATGAATACATAGTCTCATTTGAGATAGGAAGAAGTACAGATAATCAAGAAGACATCGAGCTGTATGATAGAAAGAGGTCCAGGAAAACTTCATCTGTTTATGTAAATACTTTCACAGAGAGATTGGCATCTTATCAAAGACCAGAGGATTAATGACATATTGGTATCCTTCATCAGCATGTAAGAGATTCTTATTGCTTCAGAGATCTGGGTGGGGTTCTCGCATAATTTAAAAGATAGAGCAAATAGGCCCAAAAAAGGCTTTCAAAATAAAAGTAGCCAAGCAACTTGCTGTCATGTTCACTGTTTCAATGTACAGTATACATCGTAACATTTCACATGCCATGGTGCTGACACGCATTTCTGTTTGGGAGGGAGCTGCTGTGAAACCTTGTACCAAGCTCTGTATCTGAATTCATTACAATGGAATGTGTTTGGGTTATGTTCTCTGTTCAAGGACTTTTCCCGCAGACCATCAGAAGCCATTAGGAGCACCTGGGATTGTGAACTTGGGAAGTTTCTATGGGGGGAGGGATTTCATTTGCACCGAGAGTTTTTAGTTTGCATTTGGTGTGCTTTTATCATTCTCAGCTTTCTCTGTGATCCTGCATACTATTCTTTAATAAATCAGATATCTTTGAATTCCTGCTCATGAGTCTGATAGTGTTTTAGAATAGGCAACCATTACACTTGCACTCTTTATTCCTCTACATGATTTAAAGGAAGAGTTTTATTTCCTTCTTTCAAACTGAATTGCCAGAAACTTCTCCTAAAATACAATCTGATGTGAGTCATAAGGTTCCTGTTCAGGTGAGCAATCACTCAAAGTTTCAAAGGAAAATAAAAGTGAACAATATTAAATAAAGTTTTCATTCACCAGCTCTCAGTGTCAAAAAATCCAGTCCTGGTTGCTCATTGCTGGAGCAAGGTTGTGCTTATTGGAGAGAAGGGAATAGATAGAGGTCATTTTCTGGGATGCACATGGCATGGCTATATTGACCAAAGTGGAGTCCTTGGTGCTCTTGAGCATGGTTGATGGTTTGCAGATGTTTCATTACCTCACTAGTAACATCATCAGTGAGGGTGGAGTATGCTCCCTGTTTATATACAACAGCTTGCCCTGCCAGTGTTGGTGGGGGTGTGGTTTTCTCCTGGCAGTTCCTTGATTACGGCATTGTTTTCTGCTTGATTGTTTGTCTGCTGTTAATCCCTGTTTATCTGGGGGCTGGTTGATGGAGAGGATGGGTTCTGGTCTTTTTGTTTCCTTCTTAGCTTTTTTTATTGTCTCTTTTGAATGGTGTGTAAATATAGCTTACCTCTATATGTCTATTGATGGCTGATTTGTCTGAATGCCAAGCTTCCAGGAATTCCCTAGCACTTTTCAGCTTTGGCTTGATCTAAAATGTTAACAGTTTCCCAGCTGAAACTGTGGGTGAGTCTGTCCATGTGGTGTGGGATGAAGGAGTTTCCATCGTGTCTTCTGACTGCTAGTTGGTGTCTGTGGATGTGCTCTGCTACTCTTCTGCCTGTCTGCCCTACATAGTGACTGTTGCAGTCATTACACTATATGTTGTGGATGACTCCTGTTTTTTTCTTCTTGGGCTACTGGGTCTTTTGGTTTGCTTAAGATGTTTTGGAGGACTTTGGTTGATTTGTGTGGTTGTAATAGTCTGTTGGTAATTTCTGAGATGTTTCTGATGTATAGCAGCGTTACCCTTTTCATAGCTTGTGTTGGCTGGGCTGTAGTGGGTTGAGTGGTCAGGAATTTTTTAGTAAGGTTGCATGGATATCCATTGTGTTGGAAGATGTTGTACAGATGGTCTGTTTCCTTTTTCTGGTATTCTGGGTTGCTGCAGTCCATTTTTACTCATCTGTATTTGTCTATCCATGTTAAAGGAATGTCAAAATATTGGCTTAGGAATGCACAATCCCATCAATTTAATTTTCCCCTGGCCTTACTAGCTATAAGTTCAGTATTGGCCCAGACATTTATGAATTCGGTAGGAAAAAAAAAATGTCTGTGTTAGTGTGCGTGGCATATTTTTATGGGTGCTTTTCTTAATTGTCGGATTTAGTTGCTCCAAATTTTTGTACACATCCACAGGACTTTTTCTATAGGAAAATATATCTTTCTGCAGGTTATTTTTTCATGTGCAGTTTTGGGACCTTGCTTAACACGACATTTGAAGTGATATTTGGGGGGGGGGGTTCAATCCATGTGCCTCAATATGAAAAGTGCCAATTCCAGTATGAATATGTGTCCCAACTTCCTCTATTCTTAAAATGTAGTATGGCCAAGATTGTCTAGGGATGTGGTAATTTGTCCTTTTTTTTTTTTTTGACTGATTGAAATTTTTAGCTATCTCTATTAAAGTGGGGCCATTTAAATAGTCCAATCACAAGAGTCAAGGAAAGTATATAGGATGACAGACTCAGTGGTAAGCATCCAGAGGTAGATTTAAGTGAAAGTGATTCTACACTACTCTTGTTCTTTGGCAGACAAGTTGGGGGTAGAAAATGAGCTACTGACACATCATTTTATGTGGGAAGGGGCTCCCTGATAAAAGATGAAATGGCACTTCCTGTCTATTAATTGAAAAAGTTTTATACTATTTTATATTGCAAGGTATTGCAACAACTAAAGCCTCCTTCAAGTTGATCTTCTGGTGCCTTTTGGATTTATCCATGGAGTTTTCTTGGCAATAATATGGGTGTGGTTTGCCATTGCTATCTTTTTAACATCCCAATTTTTCCTACAGCTTTGGTATTCCTACCCTAGGTATATCCCATCCAAGCAATAGCAAGGTTCTTGCCCTACTTAGCTTTTATCAGTTCAACCAGAGATCATGTACATGTTGCGCTCTAGAATAATAGGTATTTCAATATTTTGTCTGGCACTTGATTGGACTGTTTAAATATTGCATTATTTTAATTAGAAGATTGTAATTTTACGGCTTTGTATAATACTGTCGTGAAAGGCAGCTAAGACATAATAAACACTTTAAAAAAAGATATAATATAATACATTAAAAAAAAAAAGAACTAAATCCTGTTTATCAAAGTTGAACTTACCTCTGAACAGTTACAATGCTAGCAGTTCAGTCTGGAAATCTATAGGCAGAATATGTACTAAGCAGACCTACTTTTAATCTTGTACATACGTAAAATGTGAATTAGAATGCAATTATAATATTTAATTGGAATATAATTTATGGTTATGAAATTCTCCCCCCTCCCCTTACTGTACATGGAATGTCACACTCAGTTTATTGGGGCTTAAGGTAAAGGTAAAGGTTTCCCTTGACGTAAAGTCCAGTCGAATCCGACTCTAGGGGGCGGTGCTCATCTCCGTTTCTAAGCCTTAGAGCCGGCGTTGTCATAGACACTTCCGGGTCATGTGGCCAGCATGACGACTCGGAACGCCGTTACCTTCCCGCCGAAGCGGTACCTATTGATCTACTCACATTTGCATGTTTTCGAACTGCTAGGTGAGCAGGAGCTGGGATTAACAACGGGAGCTCACCCCACCGCGTGGTTTCGAACCGCCGACCTTCCGATCGACAGCTCAGCGGTTTAACCCGTAGCGCCACCACGTCCCTTATTTATTGGGGCTTACAAACTGAATAATAAGAGACACGTTACTATAATGCTTACTAAGCACCAGGAAAATATATTATATATTAATCAGATTTGTACTTGCTACCCTATTACAACAAAATTAACCATTACTAAGTCTGTATAAAATAATACTATTCTAATAGTTTCCAATCTTTGATAAAATGTTCATTTTTAAGAACTCCCTTCCCAAATGGATGTTGGAATTATCAGGGATCAACTCAGCATTGTCTCATAAGTATAAGGGGGTTGCTCTAGTAAACACATCTCTATTGTGCTTGTGGAATGTCACATGGGTCACCTGATTTCCACTTCCTCCTTCTTCTTGGGCTTGGGGATTAACAATCTCCATTATCCTTCTGGCAGACCTGCAAGCAGGAGGTGCTGCAGGAATGCTCCCCTCCCCCTACCATCTTGCCTGCACACAGACTTTCTGTTCCACATAGAAAGTGTCTACAAAGAACCAGTGATGATGAAGTGCTTTCTACTATGAACCTACCTGTATCCAGATCTACTGAATATAAGTAAGCTATCTCTATTTTCTTCATCTAACTACAATGTGAAGACTGAATTTATTTCCGAATGTAATTAAGCTTAATGTGCAAGTTCTCTTTTAGTTCACACTTCTACTGCTGTTAGCTGCTTGGAGTTATTTTACTAACCTTTAAAAACTCCATCAATGGAAACAAATTACCTTTAAAGGGGCCCCTGCCTCTTTGGAGCATGTTCTTTTCAGAAGGCATCAATGGGGCCATTTCCCTAGCCTCATGCATGGAGATACTCCAATTCTGATCATGTTCAAATATGGCTTAATATTTAAATGGAGCAGATGAATCAATGTTTCTCATTCAATAAAAGTAAAAGTAATAATCTCAGGAGTTATAACACCAGTATTTTGGGATTCTTCACACTGCCTTATTTTTTTAAACTAAGCCACTGACTTTAATACACAAACAGGAGTTCCTCTCATTTTTCACTAGGAGAACAAGGGTTTTGTTCTCATGATTCAGAACATGGTCATTTGAAACAAGCCAAGTGTTCTTCTCTCTTGCCCCATTGATGGCTAGAAGAAGATAGGATGACATATTGGAAAGTTATTCTTGGTATGGAAGATTATAACTGTCAAATTCATTTCATCCAGAAATCTTTGGAATAGCATTCCTCTGGACATCTGCATGGGCCTTCTCTTTGGCTCTTTGAAATTCTATAAAATCTAAAAAGTTTTTTTTTTTCTTCTGACAGGCCCTAGGGATTGGAATAATACAACTGGTCCCTCTAGCAATGGAAAATATTTTCATTTTGATTGGGTTGATTGTTGGATATCTCCATTCCTATATAAGTGATTTTTAGGATTTATCTGGATTTTGTACTGTATGGATCTGGGAATTGTATGACACTGAAGAATTGGTTCTGACTGAAATGGCTTAAAACAAATAAATGACACATTGTTATATATTGAGATTTCAGTATTGCTTCAATCCCCCGCTCTCACACAAACACATAATGTAGAAAGAAATATAACGTTGACTACTGTAAAAAAACAAAGCTAGTGCATGTGACTACCCAGTGTAACTCTGCCATCACTAAGAAAATCATTATATTATCACAGGAAAACAGAAGACCTCTGTTTTCTAAGGTCAGACCAGCCATCTGGTTATACACATTGCTGAAGTAACAGAGGAAGGTACCATACAATGAGAACAAATGCAATGCTTAGCAACAAAGTGAACGGCAATATGTAAAGATAATTTTCCATGATAATCACTGAAAATGACTCTCTGCAGCAGCTCCCACCCTTTGGAACATCCTTCCCCCGGAAGTGATGTTGGCCTCCTCTTCTTCTGGACTTCAGGAAATGGCTGAAGACCTGGTTTTGTCACCAAGCCTGCAGTGGGGAGAGGAAGAGCCACTCTTGGGGCTGGTTGGTTTCCTAGTCCTGCCGGGACTGGTTCTGGTCCCCTTTGGGTGGAAATAGATCTGCCATCACTTGGATTTTATTATATTTTATATGCATATTTATTGATTCAGTGAACTGAAATGGACTGGAATGGGCCACTTCACATCAAATGACCACCAGATCTACTACTGTGGATAAGAGGACCACAGAACAAATGGAGTAGCCTTCATAATTAATAGTAAAGTGGCTAAAGCAGTGCTTGGATACAATCCAAAAAACAATAGAATGATCTCAATTTGAATTCAGGGCAAGCCATCTAACATCACAGTGATCCAAATATACGCCCCAACCACAGATGCTGAAGAAGCTGAAGTAGAGCAGTTCTATGAGGATCTGCAGCACCTACTGGACAACACACCTAAAATAGATGTTATTTTCATCACAGGAGACTGGAATGCTAAGGTGGGCAGTCAAATGACACCTGGAATGACAGGTAAGCATGGCCTGGGTGAACAAAACGAAGCAGGACATAGGCTGATAGAATTTTGCCAGGACAACTCACTCTGCATAACAAACACTCTCTTCCAACAACCTAAGAGACAGCTTTATACATGGACGTCACCAGATGGACAACACCAAAATCAGATTGACTACATCATTTGCACCCAAAGGTGGCGGACATCTATACAGTCAGTAAAAACAAGACCTGGAGCTGACTGTAGTTCAGATCACAAACTTCTTATTGAACAATTTAGGATCAGACTGAAGAGATTAGGGAAGACCCACATATCAGCTAGATATGAGCTCACTAATATTCCTAAGGAATATGCAGTGGAGGTGAAGAATTGATTTAAGGGACTGGGCTTAGTAGATAGGGTCCCGGAAGAACTCTGGACAGAAGTTTGCAACATTGTTCAGGAGGCGGCAACAAAATACATCCCAAAGAAAGAGAAAACCAAGAAGGCAAAATGGCTGTCTGCTGAGACATTAGAAGTAGCCCAAGAAAGAAGGAAAGCAAAGGGCAACAGTGATAGGGGGAGATATGCCCAATTAAATGCAAAATTCCAGAGGTTAGCCAGAAGAGACAAGGAATTATTTTTAAACAAGCAATGTGCAGAAGTGGAAGAAGACAATAGAATAGGAAAGACAAGAGTCCTCTTCCAGAAAATTAGAAACATCGGAGGTAAATTCCAGGCAAAAATGGGTATGATCAAAAACAAAGATGGCAAGGACCTAATAGAAGAAGAAGAGATCAAGAAAAGGTGGCAAGAATATACGGAAGACCTGTATAGGAAGGATAACAATATCGGGGATAGCTTTCATGGTGCGGTCAGTGAGCTAGAGCCAGACATCCTGAAGAGTGAGGTTGAATGGGCCTTAAGAAGCATTGCAAACAACAAGGCAGGAGGAGACGATGGTATCCCAGCTGAACTGTTCAAAATCTTGCAAGACGATGCTGTCAAGGTAATGCATGCTATATGCCAGCAAATTTGGAAAACACAAGAATGGTCATCAGACTGGAAAAAACCAACTTATATCCCCATACCAAAAAAGGGAAACACTCAAGAATGTTCAAACTATTGAACAGTGGCACTCATTTCACATGCCAGTAAGGTAATGCTCAAGATCCTGCAAGGTAGACTTCAGCAATTCATGGAGCGAGAATTGCCAGATGTACAAGCTGGGTTTAGAAAAGGCAGAGGAACTAAGGACCAAATTGCCAATATCCGCTGGATAATGGAAAAAGCCAGGGAGTTTCAGAAAAACATCTATTTCTGTTTTATTGACTATTCTAAAGCCTTTGACTATGTGGACGTTAACAAAGTGTGGCAAGTTCTTAGCGGTATGGGGATACCAACTCATCTTGTCTGCCTGCTGAGGAATCTGTATAACGACCAAGTAGCAACAGTAAGAATAGACCACGGAACAATGGACTGGTTTAAGATTGGGAAAGGAGTACAGCAGGGCCATATACTCTCTCCCTACCTATTCAACTTGTATGCAGAACACATCATGCAACATGCTGGGCTTGAGGAATCCAAGGCTGGGGTTAAAATCACTGGAAGAAACATTAACAATCTCAGATACGGAGATGATACCACGGATGGCTGAAAGCAAAGAGGAACTGAGGAGCCTTATGATAAAGGTGAAAGAAGAAAGTGCAAAAGCTGGCTTGCAGCTAAACCTCAAAAAAAGCCAAGATCATGGCAACCAGCTTGATTGATAACTGGCAAATAGAGGGAGAAAACGTAGAGGCAGTGAAAGACTTTGTATTTCTAGGTGCAAAGATTACTGCAGATGCTGACTGCAGTCATGAAATCAGAAGATATTTGATCCTTGGAAGAAGAGCAATGACAAATCTTAATCAAATAGTTAAGAGCAGAGACATCACACTGACAACAAAGGTCCGCATAGTTAAAGCATGGTATTCCCTGTAGTAAGATATGGCTGCAAGAGCTGGACCGTAAGGAAGGCTGAGAGAAGGAAGATCGATGCTTTTGAATTGTGGTGTTGGAGGAAAATTCTGAGAGTGCCTTGGACTGCAAGAAGAGCAAACCAGTCCATCCTCCAGAAATAAAGCCAGACTGCTCACTTGAGGGAATGATATTAAAGGCAAAACCGAAATACTTTGGCCACATAATGAGAAGACAGGACACCCTGGAGAAGATGCTGATGCTCGGGAGAGTGGAAGGCAAATTGAAGAGGGGCCGACCAAGGGCAAGATGGATGGATGATATTCTAGAGGTGACGGACTCGTCCCTGGGGGAGCTGGGGGTGTTGACGACCGACAGGAAGCTCTGGCGTGGGCTGGTCCATGAAGTCACGAAGAGTGGGAAGTGACTGGACAAATAAACAACAACAAAATATTTATTGATATTATTCTGATTTTATTGTATTTTATACTGTTTTATTGTGAACCACCAGGGTCCCCCGAGTGGGGGAGATGGGCGGTAATAAAAATATGACAAATAAATAAATAAATAAAATCATTGAGGGGATCTGTTCCATTTTACTGGCATCACATAGCAATTAAGGCCAAAAGTCAGGATTACATAATATTTATATTTGAATTTATTTTTCATTAAACAGCATAGCTATGCTGAACTCACTGAATTTATATATTTGCTCTGCAGAAGAGTGAGTTAAGGAATGACAATAACAACAAATCAAACAATTGAGTTTGAGGAAGCAGATCTTGGAGCAATGTTGTGAGGTTTATGCATTCTTCCTCATCTGCTCCAAAAGTAGTAACATGATGATTTGATCTAAGTCAATCGATCTGATTTTTCTCTCCTGAGGCAATTTCTTGTGCATGAGAGATTTTCAGAAATAACTTGGGGCTGGTGGGCTGGAGATCTGATACACCATATTGAAATGGGCCTTATTTCCTATCTATCTCACTGCCAGGGTCATTTGTGGGGTGGGTCAAACAGGTCAAGATGGTGGCTGTGATGGCATGATCAAAGCCCCATTTATGACCATCACATATGTGACGTACTGTATATAAAAAAAGAGGATGGCTTTCAATCATGTAGATCACAGTCATCATCTTGACTTCTTGACCTCCCACCTCTTCAATTTTCTAAATATACTTTTGCTTTTTTTTTGTGGCAACATTTTCAGCAATATCTGAATATTTAAAAGTTTCACCAAAGAAATTCTATTACTTCAGTCATTGTTCAACCACCTCTGCCACGTCTTGTTATTCAAGCCTCCACTTACGTAAAGTGACAGATTCTTAAATATTAATATGAATCTCCATTTTGTAAATAAAACGATATGTTTTGTGTTACATGAAGAAGGGGAAAAAAAGACTGTTCAGCTTTAAACTCCTCTCCAAGCTACCATGATGTTCACAAAGCACAATAAGGAAGTTGTTATTATCCAACAAAATAAGGCAGGGAAGGAAATGTCTGCTTTTCTGTGTCAGTGAAAATCATCCATGCAGTATTGGCCTTCTGCATGATCAAATTAAACCTTGTAAAACATCCACTTTGTCCTAAAAGCATATGGCAGTATTTACTTTTCAGCCTTTCTTCTTTTTTCATGAGAAATATTGGCAAAATAGATTTTTAGCTTAGAGCTTTTTTGTTTGTTCGTTTGTTTTTAAGTAAACTATACTGGTGCTACATGGATTTTGAAGACATTAAAGATACGGCAGGTTCTTGAAGCTCATTAAAACCAATTATGAAGAAAAGAAAATCCTAAACATGCTTTATTTAGAGGTAAGCCCCACTGACTTCCATAGGATACATTCTCCTTTAATGGTATATTTAGGTTCATAGCTTTCACAATCTCAATTTCTTAAACCTAACTCTTCCCAGAGACCAAATACATTAGATTTCTACTTCTAAGGCCTTCTACGGTCAGACAGAGAAAGGACCCAGTTCTTTGAGAGAGAACTACAATATGAGTTTCCTGTTTCTAGCCCCTCTGTAAACATTCACAGCTGTTTCTTTCTTTCTTGATATGAGTGGAAATATCATTGGAAAATGTGGAAGAATTCAGGTCTTGAAATGCCTGGGAAACAGAAAAAGGAAGAGATCCAAGCCACCTACCATGCACCAGTCTGGTGGGCAATTTAGACCATTCCAGAAACTGCTTAAATCCAGCTTGCTCCCATTGCTTGCAGTAGAAAGTGATTTGTTTAAAGAAATCAAAACCCACCTTAGAAGGGACAGAGATACAGATACAGATCCGTTACTTCTGTCCTGGTCCTCTATTTTTGGCGAGGAACTGAGTTCCATAAAGCCCCCCATGTTAGCGTACTGCAAGGATGAGTAGAATCATGTAGAGGGGAAAACAGCTTTTTCATAACAGTTTTCGTTCAATTTGATGAAAACATCTGTTGGGGATTATTTCCAAGTAGTAGAAGAATTTTGGAGAAATGGACATCAATAGAGGTCAGTATTCTTGCAGATTTTGTTACAATGCTGTTGATGAATCTTCTGCCTTTCGTTACATAAGTCTCCCTCCAATCCGTCTGAGACTTCAAGACTTCCCACACTTCAGTACAGTGTCAAGGAAAGCCATCAAGAAAGATGCCCCTGCTGGGCATTTTCCATAGTGGTACAACTCTCACCACTAAGGATAAGTTCTGTCCTTCAAAAATCTTTCGAAAACTTTTCCTTCTCCTGGAAAATCAGCAAAAACAAACTTGCTGCCCCAAAATTGGTGGAGAAATTTAGAACATCTTTTGTGCCCAATTTCTGTCTGGATTTACTTCTGCCTCAGTTGTGTAATTGAAATCACAGTAAATATGGTTTTGTTCTGTTTTTTTTTTTTTTTTAATGCTGTAGCTCTATTCAGCTTATCTTTTTTCCCCTCCAATTATAAGAAGGAATTCTTGTCTTGCCACACCTCCCAGCTTCTGAGTTTTGGAGCCTTTGAGCTTAAAGGTGGGTCTTTTAAGGAGAAAGGTGTCTTGATGGCTTTACAACTTCCCTTCATGGAAACCACTCAGCTAAGAATGTGGGACTGCAGAGTGCAATGATTTATTTCCTTTTAGCAGCATTGAAGGCTCAAGGGATGGAATTTGAAAGCTCAGTAAGTAGAAATAGTTTCAGTATGGAACTGTCCCCCATGGCACTGGCAGGGGAGAGCAGACAAAAAAAGCCAAACTCTTGAGTGTTATCTCATCAAGAAATGACTCCCTGCTCCACTCCCCACCATGTCTCAAATAGCCAGCCTAATAAAGCTAGTTCTGTGCTTGCTGTTTAAGATGTGGATGCTGGAGAGCATATGTACTATAGCAGCAAAGAAGTGCCTTTGATTTTTCATCCTAATTGGTGACCCCACAAGAATTGTGGTCTCCTTCTTCAGAGAAAAAAGCAGAAGACCAGTACAATAAATATATTAAAACTAGCAAATGTGAATGCACCTTTTAATGATTCTCAACTTATCTTTCAGTTCAGGCAATTGAAAAGGTATCTTGGCATAACTAATAAGCCCCTCTCCTCAGGGCAAAATTCTCTTTTTTGTAGTTCTTTGTTGCTCTTCTGAATATTTTATTAAGCAAACTGGAATAGAGTGTCTTTTGTGCCTGCAGTTTGTGTGTGTGTGTGCGCATGTGTGTGTGAGAGAGAGAGAGGAGAAGAAAGATCACGTCCCAGCAATAGTATATGAGAGTACACTAGACTAAGGAAGCTGATTGCTTCAGTGGTATCCACAGCAGCAGGAGATACAACAGTGGCTGCATCAATGGCACAAAGCCGATTTTTCAATTTATAAGTGAAAGTGAGCATATGGCGAACTAATTAGGCTTATCCTCATTTGACCAGAATAGGCCCATCTACCTAACACCAACAGATGCATTGTACAGTGGAAGGAACAGTAAGGTCTCAGAAAGACATCATAAAAATAAACTAGAAAATACATTTCCTCTAAATCATGGACACATGATGTACACCCAACTGAGTTAAACAAAGGAAAGAAGACCAATCTACTAAAAGCTTGGTGATGTGAACTTCTCCCCGCTAAAGACTCCAAATCTGACCAATTGCCAAATAATCCTGCAAGGCCAAAATACATGATTTGCTGCTGATGTTCAGTGTGTTGGAAACGAAGGCATGCCTGCTTCTAGGGGTGTTGATTGGGGAGGGTAAAAAAAAAACCAGGATGGCAGCAGCAACTGCCATCTTTAAAAAGGGCTTTGATCATGTGGTTGGAATGAAAAAGGGATACTGTAGTGCAAGTTCTTCCTATACACGGTTACTTATTTGTGGAGTCCCTGGTGCTCTCTGAGCCTTGTTGTTTTCTTGCAGACATTTCATTGCCAGACTAGGCAACATCCTCAGTGCGAAGAGGGAGAGGGCCTTGCTCTCTGTTTATATGCTGTGGTTTGTCCAGCTTGTGCTGGTGGAGGTGTTGTTCTCTTCTTCGGAGTTCCTTGGTTGGGCTGTTGTTTGATGCTTGGTTGACTGCCTGAGTTAATAGTTCCTTGATTAGGGTGTATTGTGCTGTTTGATTGTTCATCTGGTGTTAATCCTAGTGTTGATCTTTGTGTATTTGGGTGTTGACTGCTGGCAAGGAGGAGTTCTGGTCTTTTGGCTTTTCCACTGTCTCTTTTGAATGGTATGTAAATGTTGTTTACTTCTATGTGTCTGTTGATGGCTGCTTTGTCTGAGTGCCAGGCTTCCAGGAATTCTCTGGCATTTTTGGATTTGGCTTGGTTTAGGATGCTCAGAGTTTCCCAGCTGAAAGCATGGTTGAGTCTGTCCATGCATTGTGAGATTAAGGAGTCTTCATCCTGTCTTCTGACTGCCAGTTGGTGTTCATGGATACACTCTGCTAGTCTTCTGCCTGCCTGTCCTACATAGCAGCTGATACAGTCTTTGCACTGTATGTTGTAAATAACTTCTGTTTTTAATTCTTGGGCTATTGGGTCTTTTGGGTTACTTAATATGTTTTGAAGAGTTTTAGTTGGTTCATGTGCTACGGTGATGCCATGTGGTTGTGACAGTCTGTTGGTGGATCTGAGGTGTTTCTGATGTATGGCAGTGTTATCCTTTTCATAGCTTCTATTGGTTGGGTTGTAGTGGGTTGTGTGGTGAGGTTACTTATTTTTCTCCGTATATATGCAGTTTGCGAAAGGAGACTGATATTCCCTGATTCTCATTCTGTGCCATCATCTTTCTTCATAAGCAATTGCTTCCTGCATCAATTTAAGATACAAAAATGTGCTGATGAATTTCATCTGCATATTTCTAAGCTCACAGAAGTAAGAACATGCAGTTCTGTCATTTTAGTTTCTCCCAAACTTTTCATTTTACTTTATTTTACATGGGTGGCTTTTAAAAAAATGGTTTGTACCCCTCTTCTTCATGTATCTCCCCAAGTGGGTATTCAGATGTGCTTTTCCCAGCTTGTGAAATTTCTATACAGACATTTTTATTAGTGAGTTGAATATCTGTGCCCCCCCTTTTTTCCCCTAGAATGTGTACTTTGAGTTACAAATAGGGCCACAGCATTCTGAAAAGCTAACGTTTGGAGTGTATGTCATGTAAGAATTATTCTGTGATAAATTTCTCATACATTCCTATTTCCAACCGAATGGGTATAAGGTTGCAATCATTCTTGAACGAATTCTTCCTCCTAATAACTAAAATAAGTTTACCCCACACATTAGAATTTTGCCAAAACATTCTCTTTCAGAAAACAGAAGAAGGCTAAATTTCTCTTCTTTCTAATTGAAGGTTAATATTTTTTGGAGGAAAAAATGTGGAAGAAATGCTCAGCACTGCTCTGATTTTACCTTTTTCAATCATCCCTCATGTCTGTTTCCTAAATCTGTGACAGCTTTCTGTTTATATACTGTATGTGATTTTCTGTAGTTCAAATGCTCACATGTACTTCCTTATTCTGAATTAAGCTTGTAAGAAGGCAAAAAGTTACATCTATTTGATAATTGCAAAAAAAGTATCTGAAACGAAGGTGTGGGGTTTTTTTTTCTATAACACTGAAGAAAATGACATAGGACTATCATGTTGTTAAATCAGCTTTGCATCAATTTCTCTTCAGTCTATCTTGTCACTTTTTATCCTGACAGCTTGCTGTTTCAGATCCCTTCTGGAACAGACTGAAATATGTTGTGATAAAAGGGAAAGTTTGAAAAGGATGTATAACTTGTATTAAGTTCTGCTTTGTGCTTTAATTGGGAATTCCACTAAAGCTTGGAATTTGAAAGGCCATTTATTATTCCACATTTGCATATGTTTATTTTGTATATAATGTTTCTAGTTCTTTATTGTGGCTTATTATTTATTATTATTATTTCATTTGAAGAAATATATAGCTGACCTTTAGAATAGGAAAGAAGTGAGCGGGCCATTAAGGGGAGACTTGCAGAAAGATCACACAGTCTCAAGAAAGAAGAAAATGTGAAAAAGAAACTCAAAATAACTCCACCTAGACTTTGTTCAGTATAAGATGGAACAAACTTTGACAGAGTTCCATGATTCTGTAAAGAGCATTCCTGTTTCATGATCTGGCCTTTCTCTCCTAGAAGACACTCAGAACTTTCCCCTGTTTAGTTTCTTTCATTCTTTCTTCTGTCTGTGCAAAGTGTTATCATGCCCACTGCCTTGTCTGTTCTACACTCTAGCTTATTTTACAGCACTATTTACATCAGAGAAAGATCCTGGAATCAGCTTCATGTTATTCAGTGGAGAACTTAGTTTAACAGAGACAGAATGTGTGTGTGTGTGTGTGTGCATGCATGCTCACACACACTCCTTCAGTCCATTTTGACTCCTGGCGACTGCCTGGATTGATTCCTGCAGTTTTCTTGGCAAGATTTCGGAAGTGGTTTGGAATTGCCTTCTTCCGAGGGCTGAGACGGAGTGACTGGCCCAAGGTCACCCAGCTGGCTTCGTGCCCAAGGCAGGACTAGATCTCACAGTCTCCTGGTTTATAGCCTGGTGCCTTAACCACTACACCAAACTGGCTGTCCAAAGACAAAATGTAGTTTCAGTAAAATGACTGATTTTGGTTACCAATCACAATAGGAATTCCATCTAACAAATCTATGCATTTTAATTTCTCATTCTTGCAAATCTAAATTTGGCTGATGCAATTGCCACTTCATTTTTCTCTTCTTTTTCTTTTTTCTTTGTTCTTTACACCTTCATCTGTAATAAAAATACTTTGGGAAAACAATTTTGCCTGGAATACACACTCTGCAGCAATGTTTCTAATACAATGCTTTGTTTACGGATTATTTTCATTATTTATACATATTTTTGAATTGAAAAACTTCAGAGTTTGAAAGATGAACCCCAATTTGGTTTCTGTTTTAGCTTACATTTCCAAAATTGGGGAAATATGTATTAAAATGGTAACTGAATAAATGATGCAGGACTTCATGAAGGTTACTTTTACATTATGATAATTTTTGTTTGTTTTGCATTGCCTTAATAGTTCCTGATAAGGAGATGCTTGTAAAATCTAGGCAGGAATACTGACATCAGACACATGCTTGTTGATTCGAGTTACCCTTCCTGGCTGCCTACCTCAAATAGCTTTGATTTCACTCAGTGATGTCATCACATAGTGATGTTTGATTGGCTATGCCATGTCATAACATTCACCCATTTATCAAAAAAACCAAACTGATTAGCTAGAAATGGCCATGATACAGGAAGCATTGTTCTTCCAAAACTTGTAGCCCTCACTAAAATCAGCTATTTGCATCTCACTGGCCAGTCTTTTCAATTGCAGTAGGATAGAAATGTTTTTAATCAATCGATCAATCAGTCAATCATTCAATAAGGCAATGATGTCACCAATGTCACAGTAGGATCCCTAGTTGCTTTGGATCACCCTGGTAACAAATCAAGAAAGTAGGAAAAAAAAACTATTTGCTTAAATAATGCCAAACCACCAACACAGAGGAAAAGCAAGGGTGAAAACTGGATTTTTAAAATATAAAATATTTTCATAACTATGGGTGAGGTTTTTTGGGGGAGGGTTGAGTGGGTAGAAAGTAGTTACGGGTACTATATTTTGAAAGCATGATTCTTACATCCACAAATTGGAATGGAAAAATTCCTGGTGCATACTTATAGTTGATGTGACTAATGTATGTCACATATACATTATAAGACTCTGCATGCTTTGAAAATGATTTTGAACATATGCTTCAGTTCTCACATGAGTACAGGATGTCTCAGCTACTTATTAAAGTAGCCTGTTGTTTTTTCAGGCTTGGACAGAAACCTGAAACAACAGGTTTGTAGATTAATACATTATTTTATCAATCCATGCACTTCTGATTGTTCTGATTACAGGGCTCAGAAACAGTTCCTTCCTTTTGACTACCTAGTGAGATCTCATCAGCCATATGATTTGAATCAAGATTACTCAGCCTGTGATAACACTGTCTTCTGTTTATTTAGTAATCCAGCTGGTTGATAATGTGATGGACCATCATTTGAAGAACAAATTACATTTAGTGCATGCAACAATAGTATTTTCCAGATTAAATTTCAACCTCCGGTGCTATCTATATCAACCTGTCCTAAATGTCTGTTTCTGAGCCTTCTTTTAAAGGTCAGTTCGGAAAATCTTCTTAAACTTACTCGCTATGCATCAAATTCTGCATCATGCAGGAATGGAAGGATAAATTGGTGGCTCTCCTCCTTAATGAAATTATTTTCCATTATAGGCTCACCATACCCAGATCTAAGGCCTTGTTATCTGTCTGTTTGTGGTTTCTTAGATTTAAATTTATTTTCAGAATTCTTTTTTTTAAATAATATATTTATTGATATGTAATGCTTTCAGAATACTTGGAAGGGGAGAATAATGTGAGTCATCCATTCTTTTTCTTCCTATATCTTTATCATGTTCAATAGAACAGCCTGAAATTAGCATAATTTAGAGTCACTGTGCCAGATATCAGGGATGCCTATAAAGGTTTTTTGTTTGTTTGTTTTTAAGGCCATTGTCATAGTTTCTTATTCTTAGAAATAAGAAATTGTGTAATCCATTATGGGTGGTTTCTTAGGAACTTTGTAGTGGGATAGCATCTGAGGTTATACATTTTCTAATAAGCTTTGTTCTTCAAAAATTTGTAAAAGAGATAGTGTGGCAGTGTGGTGGTGTGATGATGTGGAAAGTAAGGGAGATGATCTTGATGGACACATGCAAGGTCTGTTACCAAAGCAATGAAGGGTGATATGCATCTTAAATCCACAACAGACTGAAAAATATGCAAAAGAGGTTCAGACAGGTACTGTCCTAACAACCAGGAAACACACTGAGACGAGGAACTGGTCTCTAATATTTATTGCTAGTACTTAACAGGAATCCTAACAAACTGAAGAAGCGTGGGAAAAACCCAGACATATAACCCCCAAGGGTTAAGGCGGTCCCGATCGGTGTCTCTTTGAATGGCTGAACAGTTCCTCAGTGCTACGCATGCTCTTGACAGTCTGGATGGGAGCCCCCTGCTCGCCATCCTTACTCATGACAGATACCATCCTAATTCACAGGAGTATAAGAAGGGGAGGAGGTAAAGCACAATCAGACTTGCAAATTTCTGTTATACCTCAATGATCGTAGTTTTATCCTTCCTGTGGAGTTGATTTCTTAGTCTCGTCTATTTAATGGGGTTGACAGGTGATGGTGTTGGACTAGGAGTGGGAGATGCAAGTTCTAGACCTCACTCAGCCACAGAAGTTCTCTGGGGACTTTGGGCCAACCCCTCAGTCTCAGCCCTAGAGCAAGTGTGGAGTAATGGTGAAAGAGTTGGACTAGGGGCAAGAAACACTGGGTATGCTGCCTTATGATTCTGAATGAAGGTAGGGTATAAATGGAAGAAAGAAAATATGGTGAGGATTTTGGCAGGGAGGAACCAGCTTTCCAATTCTAACAATGGAAAACAACCCTGTCCTGTTCGCTGTATGCTTGAATTTTGAAATCAAACTATTGCACAGTTTGTAGACATTACCAAATTTAATGAAGTTTCAAGGTTCTCCAGTTTGAAAATCATCACTGTTACTATCACAGGAATATTTTGTCCCCAAACACAGTCTAAGTCACATATTGTTATCTCTACAACTCAAATCCATCCAACAAGAAAGCTGCCCATTTTATCATCCCAGCAAGATAGTTTTACATGCAAAGCCACAATAACCAAAGGATGCTAATGTTAAAAATGAAGAAATTGCACTGAAATGCAAAGCCTGGGTCAATAACTCTTCGTTGGATTTATATCCCAGCTTTCCTCTACAAGCTCAAGGCAGCCTCCATAATACAACATCCAGAGATGCTCATCAGCCTGAAGTCACCTTGTGGATTTTCATGGTTGAGTATGGACTTGAATATGATCTCTCCAATTCTCATCCACCACTTTAGCCACTACACCATACTGTCTCACTTAACTCTTGTACCACACTGGCTCAGACACTCTTTGAACTTGGGGCCTTGGATATAAAAGATGTGACATAGGGTCAACTATTAGTCTCTAGATCATCCCTGCTGCCCCCCTCCAAAATATACAGCATATTTTTTTTTATATATTCCACTATGGAGGAATGGTTGATGAAGTTGGCAGATTTTGCTGAAATGTATAAATTGACTTCTTTGATCAGAGAAAAGACACTACCTACATTTATGGGTGACTGGAAGCCTCTTATGGACTTTTTGCATAAAAATGAAAAAAAAAGAGCTTGTAATTTATGGTTTTGATGATCAGACATGACAGATTATAGAAAGAAGAGTAATATGATGTACCATTGGAGAGAGGAGTTAAAATATATTGTACTTATAACTGCTGTGAAGAATATCGGAAGCCACTTCCTTATATATTTCTTTTTTTATTTTCTATTTTTCTTTAATTTTCTTTTCTTTTCTTGCACTTTCTGCTTTTTCTTTGATTTCTTTCTTTTCCCCTTTTCTTTCTTACTTTCTTACTTTATATAAGTTTGTGTTAGTTTTTAACCTTCTTGTTTAAAAACTTTAATAAAAAAAATATTTTAAAAAATGAAATTGGGGCTCTATCATAGCCACATAAGATGAATATCAAGGTACCAGATACAGACTACCTTCTTGTATACTGTGATTATAGAGTGGAGATGATTGGAGATAGAACATCAACCTTGTGTGTGTGTGTGTGTGTGTGTGTGTGTACACATACACATTTATACATACACACACATACATCTAAAAGTGATACACATAAATATGACAGGAACCGGAGGCCAGCCATCTTCGGGGAAGATGCCCCTGATGTTTGTTACAGTTGGCATGTTCTGGCCCTCCATGTTCAAACCCAGGCCCTGGACAGCAGATCCTTGAGGGCCCCAGCCTCCGGCTGCTGCTGCTTAATGCCAGGTCAGTCAACAACAAGGCCCCCTCATATGTGATTTGATCACAGAGGAGCGGGCAGACCTGGCGTGTATTATCAAGACCTGGCTGGGGCCAGAAGGGGGGATAGCCCTCTTGGAAATGTGCCCGGATGGGTTTCAGGTGTGGCATCAGCCGAGACACTGGGGTAAGGGAGGAGGGGTAGTGGTAGTCATCTGAGAGTCTCTAGTGGCCTTCAGGGGTGCTGCTCCACAGGTGGCCAGTTGTGAGACCCTGTTCTTTAAATAGGTGCCTGAGGACAGTTGGAAGTGTTGCTGCTGTACCAGCCTCCCTGCTGCATGGCAACCTCCCTGCCTGAGCTGCTGGAGGCCATCTCAGGTTTGGCAGTGGAGTTCCCCAGGCTTATGGTTCTGGGGGACTTCAATCTGCCATCCCTGGGGCATGCCTCAGAGGAGGCTCAGAAGTTCATGGCCACCATGGTGGCCATGGGCCTGCCCCAGTTTATTTGGGACCCAACTCAAGACAGTGGCCTCACTCCGAACTTGGTTTTCTTGTCGGAGCAGTGGCAATGTGATCTGAGGGAAGAGTTAGATTGGTCCCCATTGTCATGGTCAGACCACACCTGGTGGCCTTGAGATTCTCTGGTGCTGCCCCACTCTGCAGGGAGTCAGGACCCATTTGATTGGTCCACCCCCAGCAACTGATGGACCCTATGGAGTTTCAGAAGGAGCTCAGGGTTATACCCAAGGATCTACTGCATGGTTCAGAAGAGGTCCTAGCCACAGCCTGGAATAGGGAAGCAGCTGGGGCCTTGGACAGGCTTGCACCTGTGAGACCTCTCTTGCCCCAACTGACCTGGCATTCCCCATGGTTTACGGAGGAGTTGTGGGTTCTGAAGAGGATCAAGAGATGTCTAGAGTGCCACTGGAGGAAGACAAAGACAGAATCCAACCAAACACAAGCTAGAGCTGCTACTAAGGCCTACCTTATGGTGGTAAGAGTGTCAAAATGTCAATATTTCTCCACTCTAATTGCATCCACAGAATGCCACCTGATGGCCCTGTTTAAGATTACCCAATCCCTCTTGGGTAAGGGGGATTAAGTGATCCATTTACAGGGCCGTGCAGAGGAGATTTCTGAGCATTTGCAGGATAAAATCGCTCAGATCCTTTCTAAGTTGGATTCTAAGTGTGAGGCAGTCTGGGAAGATGCTGAGGGAATGTACTTACTGTTATCTGGGAACAGTTTGATCCTGTTGGATCTAAGGAAGTGGACAGGATCCTCTGGACTATAAATGTCACCACATGTCATCTAGACCCATGCCCTTCCTGGCTGGTGAAGGCAGCCTGGGAAGTGATATGTGGTTGGGTCCAGGTGATGGTTAATACATCCTTGAGAGAGGGGGTATTTCCAGTTGCCTTTAAGGAGGCACTGGTGTACCCTCTCCTCAAGAAACAATCGCTGGACCCTACTGTACTGGACAATTTCCATCCCGTCTCCCCCCTTCCCTTTTTGGGGACAGTGGTTGAGAAAGTGGTGGTGTTACAACAGATTATGTAGACCCCTTCCACTCAGTTTTCAGCCCAGTATATGGACAGAGTCTGCATTGGTCACACTTATGGATGATCTCTGGTGGGAGTGGAATGGAGGGAGTGCATTCATCCTGGCTCTTCTTGATCTCTCAGCAGCTTTCAATACTATCGACCATGGTATCCTTTTGGGTCAGCTCAGGGAGTTGGGGGTGGGTGGCATACTTTTATGCTGGTTTACCTCCTTCCTCCAGGGCCAGTCCCAATCAGTGGTGATAGGAGAGGAGAGATCTGACCCTTGACCCCTCTTGTGCTAGGCCCTACAGGGTTTGGGTCTCTCCCCTCTCCTATTTAACATCTACATGAAACCACTGGGTGAGATCATCCATCACCATGGGATGAGGTATCATCAATATGCTGATGATACTTGGTTATATATCTCCATCCTGGGTGAGGTAAGTGATGCAGTGGCTGCCCTTTCCCAGTGCCTGGGGGCTGTGGGGGTCTGGATGGGGAACAACAGACTTCAGCTGAACCCTGGTAAATGGAGTGGCTGTGGGTTGATGGTTCTGCTGTATCTGGGAAGTTGTCATCTTTAGTTTTGGAGGGTGTTGCACTGCCCCATTCAGACCCGGTGCAGAACCTGGGAGTCCTCCTGGACTCATGACTCCTGCTTGAAGAGCATGCTGCAGTCGTAGCCAGAAGGGCCTTTGCACAACTTCATGTTGTGTGCCAGCTATGCCCTTTCCTGGAGCAAGAGGCCCTCTGAACAGTCACTCATGCTCTGTCATCTCCCATATAGACTATTGTAATGCGCTCTACATGGGGCTACCCTTGAAGAGTATCCAGAAGCTTCAGCTGGTCCAGAATGCAGTTGCGTGGGCAGTTATTGGTTGGCACGTGTGACACCACTGCTGTGCGAGCTGCACTGGGTGCCAGTTTGCTTCAGGTCCAATTCAAGGTGTTGATTATGACCTTTAAAGCCCTACATGGCATGGAGCCAGGCTATCTGAGGGACCATCTCACCCCCTTAACATCGACCCGTCCCACCCAGTCATGCAGAGAGGGCATGCTGCGAACCCCGCCGGTAAGGGAATTCCACCTGGTGGGGTCCAGAAGGCAGGCCTTCTCTGCAGTGGCACCCGCCCTCTGGAACATTCTGCCCCCAGAGGTGAGGCAGGCCCCTTTGCTCCCGGCCTTCCAGAAGAACTTGAAAACCTGGTTCTGATGCCTCACCTGGGTGGGAGGGGCAACAGTTCTTCTTGGGGGTGGCTAGCACTGTAGATCTCTCCCCAATGAATAAGACCTGTGCCCCTTGGATTTTGTATCTATTTTATTGTTATTTATTGGTTTGTTATGTTGTAATTTATATTTTTATGGTTTTAATTCTTGATTTTATTGTAAACCGCCCAGAGTCCCCCTTTTTGGGGGAGATGGGCAGTAATAGAAATTTGAAAAATAAATAAATATATATATTTAATGGTGGATGATGTCCTTTTCGTACAGTTTTAGGTGAGAAGGAAATGAACAAAATAGAATAACATCACTTGTATTACTGTTATACAGTAATCAGTGTCCGTGTATGTGTGTGCATGCACCTTCCAACCAGGACTTTGTTTTGTTTTGTTTTGTTTTGTTTTACTTCTGGCAACTGCCTGGACAAGTCCCTGCAGTGTTCTTGGCAAGGTTTCTCAGAAGTGATTTGCCCTTGCCTGCTTCCCAGGGCTGAGAGAAAGTGACTGGCCCAAGGTCCCCCAGCTGGCTTCACGCCTAAGGCAGGACTAGAACTCTCAGTCTCCCAGTTTCTAGCCTGAATCACTACACCAAACTGGCTCTCACAGTAATCAGGATAAGAGATAAATGAGACGAAGTATTCTGGAGGCACAGTGAAAGCTTCCATGTCATTTTAAATGTGCTTTTAGGATTCTGGGTGGATGGATAGATGGATGGTTAGATAGGAGATCGATAGATAAATATACTGACAGACAGAAAGACAATAGATAGAGATATATCTGTGTTGGGCTAAATGTTATCTCATAATTTATAACATCTAATTAAAAAAAAAACCAAATACTGAAAAAGTGTATATAGTTTTTAAAGAAGGATTTGAATATTGTCCTTCCACTTTGTTTTGATCTTCTGAAAAGAAAAGAAAAGAAAAGAAAAAGTGATATTTGATTTTTCCCATTGCATCCAGTTTGTGGTCTGATATGTGAATGACAGGGAGAGAAGCAAAATAAACAAAGTCTAGATAAAGGCTCATTCTCAGAAGTTTAGATTTCTTTTGAGATCTCTGAAAATGCAATGGTCCATGAACCGAAGCAATTTTCCTTCAAGGGTGACCACATAGCAAAGATTTAAATACAGCCCAGGGTTTAAATCCCCTTTTATCTACTTTTCTGCAAGTCAAAAGCCAGCAGTGATGAGAGAGGCCTGTCTTAGAATCTTTCTCCCTGCAATCTTATTGCTCTGATTACATACCAATTGTTTTGGAGCCTTCAAAGAATAATAAACTCTTAAACTGCTAAGTCTTTGTGCATTGTGATAGGTGTTTGTTCTGAACTCTTATTGATTGCTTCTATTTATAACTGGTCTTGTTGCAGTTTGTGGCATTTGTGTGTACTTTTTATTCTTTTTAGGTTACTGCTTTTATGCAGTGTACCATTGGAGGGTCATCTTGGCCAGGAAATACAGCTGCTAGTTTGTGACATGGCTTTTGTTACCACAAATTTAACAGGAATTTGATTCAGCCATCAATTGGCAAGGGATTTTTTTTCTCCTGGGTATGAAAAGCTTGTCTTAATGATTCCTACTTCTAAAGTTGCTATTTCAGGATCAACCCTACCTGTAGACAGCATACGGTAGTTATTCTCATCAGATCATGAGAGGTGGATGTAAGGTGTTCAAGGAGAGAGTTGTGCTCTTCATAGCTTAGAATCATAGATTTTTAGTATTGGAAGGGATCAGGAGGAGGAGGAGATGATGGAGGAGAAAAAATTTTATCCCACTATTTATATTTGGTCAACTCAAGGTGGCAAATGTACCTAATACTCCTGCCTCCTCTTTTCTCACAACAAAAACCCTGTGATGTGACTTGGGCTGAGGGAGGGTGACTGGACCAAAGTCACCAGATGGCTTTCAGGCCTAAGGGAAGCCTAAAACTCACAGTCTCTTGGTTTCTAGGCCAGCACCTTCACCACTACACCAAACTGGCTCTCTTATCTTGCCTAAACCTTTGCAATGTGCAAGAAAACCAGTTAAGCCATCCAGGATAGGTGGTTGCCCACCCTCTTCTAAAAACCTCCAGAGATACAGAACCAACAACCTCTACAGGTAGAGTATTCCACTCTTATACAGACCTTATTGTCAGGAAGTTTTTCTTTACATTTAAATGAAACCTAAATAGTTGTATCTTAATACCCATTATTTACAGTATAATCCAAGTTTCTGTGGCAATGGAAAATAGTCTTGGCCATCTTCTGTCATGGCATCTCAAGTTCTTTCAGCCTGAGCAATGAAGATGATACACAGACTATAGGACATGCTCAATTGATTCTCTAACATTCCAATATCCTTCTTGAAATGTAGTGCCTGGAATCATACATAGTAGTCTAGCAACTGTCTCACACGATTGACTCATGCCCAGCTTGTTGTAATGACTCCATCCAAGTTCTTCTTAGATCTAATGTTTCCAAGTCATGAACTCCCATCTTATATATGTGTCCTATATTTTATTCCCTAAATGTAGTAACTTAAATGTATCTCTTGTTTTTCGCAGTCCAGTCTTCCAACTTGTCAAGATTAGACTGCAATCTAGTTCTGTCATCTTCTGTTGTTCCTTTTGATTTTAAGTACAGGAGATAATGTTGGTTTATTGTTAGCTCAGAAGTAACAATGTCCTTTTCTTTTTTTAATGTGGTGTTGAAAGGTCTTGTTTTTACCTCAACAAAACATCTTGATTTGTTCCTAAGAACAGTAAGGGACAATAAGACAGAACAAAGCCGCCTATTATTTTGATATCTGAAAGTGGTAGGTTCCCCATGTGAAATTCAAATATATAACTAAATCATCTTAGCATGGCACAATATATTTTGAAGAAGTTGAACATTATTTGGAGAAGAATAAGTCCATTGTTCAATCCTCTGTGAGAAATAATAATTCTCTTCTTGTATTGAAGTGTGTCATGCACTTTAAGAATGGTCTTCAAGAACAGCCTAGGTGCGAATGTTATAAGGCCATCTGACACCCTTCTAATTATATTCAGAATGAGGATGAAGATGTCATTATAAAACTGACTTGTAGCCTTACAAAGCCAATTTTGCCTCTGAGCTAAAAGGAAAAGCTCTGTTTCTTTCATCTAGCAGAGTTCCTGGAACATCTGACCCAATCCATGCCCTCAGCACTATCAAGAGCCTGTCAACATGTCCAAGATAAACCACTTGTGCCAGGGAATATCTGGAGGAATTATATTATGTAACTAATTATTTCATGAAGGATTGTTTACATCATCCTCAGGTTTACCAGGCAATAATTCTATGCTGAAATCTCTTGAAAACATCTGACCCTTTCCTATTTTAGAGAAAAGGAATCATATATACAAGCCCTTTATATCAGAAAAGAATGACAGGGCAAACATCTCACCAGAATTAGTCAGAGAACATGCTTCCCTCTGAGATGGTAGATGTTTAATCTTTCTTTCCCTGTTCTGGGCAGCTTCACACTGACTCTTGAGACACCACCTGCTTCTGCATTGTCAGTACAGAACTCTGTATTTAAAAGGAGATACTTTGCATTACAGTTTTACAAAGAAGAAATGCCACTAGCTGTGATGACAACCCTAATTAAATGTTGAAATACTAATGCAAGGATTTGTCATGAATGATTACTCATTTCTTTAATACTTCCTCCCAACAGAGTGGTGTTCAGTGTATTTAGGAAACGGCTGACGTCCTTACTGTCCCTTGGGGCTTATACCATCATTCTAAGGGACAACTATTCAATTTCTGGTTAGAACAGAGTTGCCAACACTATATTATGGTCCTGGTGAGGCAAGGTAGTTGTACAGAGAGATGAACCAAAGGGGAGTAGACATCAAGTGCTACTTCCAACTTTTGAGGAGAAGAAGGAAGATGCTCTTCAAATATCCCCTGAGTAAATTCTGAAGCAGATCTGGTGGGGTTTATTTTCTGTATAATATCTGAGGACATTCTGAGGACCATAATGTAGTGTTGGCAACTCTGTTCTAACCAGAAATTGAATAGCTGTCCCTTAGAATGATGGTTTCAGCCCCAAGGGACAGTAAGGATGTCAGCCATTTCCTAAATAGACAGAACACCACTCTGTTGGGAGGAAGTATTAAAGCTTTAAGAGTTGGGGTATATTTCTGAGGAGGAGTTTTGAAACATCAGAAGATGGACACCAGATTTTGCCTGAGCAAAACTCCAAGTTGAATGTGAATAATTCCCTCTCAAGTTAAACTTCAGAGAATGTTTTGCATTTTTCAAATAAAATAATAATGAACAAATGCAAACAATAAACAAAAACTATGCATCTGAGTTATATATATATTGGGAATATATGAAAGTGTATTTTTAGTTATTAACCAATTATATTCAATTTCAAATATCCATTTTCAAGTCATGGAAATAACGGACCAAAAAAAAAAAAACCCACACTATAACTAAGAAAGTCTGTTGTGTTTTTACAATTTCCTCAAAATCTTTTTACCAAAGTGAGTAATTAAATGAGCATTCCTGTTTTGTTGTTATTCGTTTAGTCGCTTCCGACTCTTCGTGACTTCATGGACCAGCCCACGCCAGAGCTTCCTGTCGGTCGTCAACACCCCCAGCTCCCCCAGGGACGAGTCCGTCACCTCTAGAATATCATCCATCCATCTTGCCCTTGGTCGGCCCCTCTTCCTTTTGCCTTCCACTCTCCCTAGCATCAGCATCTTCTCCAGGCTGTCTTGTCTTCTCATTATGTGGCCAAAGTATTTCAGTTTTGCCTTTAATATCATTCCCTCAAGTGAGCAGTCTGGCTTTATTTCCTGGAGGATGGACTGGTTGGATCTTCTTGCAGTCCAAGGCACTCTCAGAATTTTCCTCCAACACCACAGTTCAAAAGCATCGATCTTCCTTCGCTCAGCCTTCCTTATGGTCCAGCTCTCGCAGCCATATGTTACTACGGGGAACACCATTGCTTTAACTATGCGGACCTTTGTTGTCAGTGTGATGTCTCTGCTCTTAACTATTTTATCGAGATTGGTCATTGCTCTTCTCCCAAGGATTAAGCGTCTTCTGATTTCCTGACTGCAGTCAGCATCTGCAGTAATCTTTGCACCTAGGAATACAAAGTCTTTCACTGCTTCTACATTTTCTCCCTCTATTTGCCAGTTATCAATCAAGCTGGTTGCCATAATCTTGGTTTTTTTGAGGTTTAGCTGCAAACCAGCTTTTGCACTTTCTTCTTTCACCTTCATCATAAGGCTCCTCAGTTCCTCTTCACTTTCAGCCATCAAAGTGGTATCATCTGCATATCTGAGATTGTTAATGTTTCTTCCAGAGATTTTAACTCCAGCCTTGGATTCCTCAAGCCCAGCTTGTCGCATGATGTGTTCTGCATACAAGTTGAATAGGTAGGGTGAGAGTATACAGCCCTGCCGTACTCCTTTCCCAATCTTAAACCAGTCCGTTGTTCCGTGGTCCGTTCTTACTGTTGCTACTTGGTCGTTATACAGATTCTTCAGGAGGCATACAAGATGACTTGGTATCCCCATACCACTAAGAACTTGCCACAATTTGTTATGGTCCACACAGTCAAAGGCTTTAGAATAGTCAATAAAACAGAAATAGATGTTTTTCTGAAACTCCCTGGCTTTTTCCATTATCCAGCGGATATTGGCAATTTGGTCTCTAGTTCCTCTGCCTTTTCTAAACCCAGCTTGTACATCTGGCAATTCTCGCTCCATGAACTGCTGAAGTCTACCTTGCAGGATCTTGAGCATTACCTTACTGGCATGTGAAATGAGTGCCACTGTTCGATAGTTTGAACATTCTTTAGTGTTTCCCTTTTTTGGTATGGGGATATAAGTTGATTTTTTCCAATCTGATGGCCATTCTTGTGTTTTCCAAATTTGCTGGCATATAGCATGCATTACCTTGACAGCATCATCTTGCAAGATTTTGAACAGTTCAGCTGGGATGCCGTCATCTCCTGCTGCCTTGTTATTAGCAATGCTTCTTAAGGCCCACTCAACCTCACTCTTCAGGATGTCTGGCTCTAGCTCACTGACCACACCGTCAAAGCTATCCCCGATATTGTTATCCTTCCTATACAGGTCTTCTGTATATTCTTGCCACCTTTTCTTGATCTCTTCTGCTTCTGTTAGGTCCTTGCCATCTTTGTTTTTGATCATACCCATTTTGGCCTGGAATTTACCTCCAATGTTTCTAATTTTCTGGAAGAGGTCTCTTGTCCTTCCTATTCTATTGTCTTCTTCCACTTCCGTGCATTGCTTGTTTAAAAATAATTCCTTGTCTCTTCTGGCTAACCTCTGGAATTTTGCATTTAATTGGGCATATCTCCCCCTGTCACTGTTGCCTTTTGCTTGCCTTCTTTCTTGGGCTACTTCTAGTGTCTCAGCAGACAGCCATTTTGCCTTCTTGGTTTTCTCTTTCTTTGGGATGTATTTTGTTGCTGCCTCCTGAACAATGCTGCCAACTTCTGTCCAGAGTTCTTCCGGGACCCTATCTACTAAGTCCAGTCCCTTAAATCTATTCTTCACCTCCACTGCATATTCCTTAGGAATATTAGTGAGCTCATATCTAGCTGATCTGTGGGTCTTCCCTAATCTCTTTAGTCTGATCCTAAATTGTGCAAGAAGAAGTTCGTGATCTGAACTACAGTCAGCTCCAGGCCTTGTTTTTACTGACTGTACAGATGTCCGCCACCTTTGGCTGCAAAGGATGTAATCAATCTGATTTCGGTGTTGTCCATCTGGTGAAGTCCATGTATAAAGCCGTCTCTTAGGTTGTTGGAAGAGAGTGTTTGTTATGCAGAGTGAGTTGTCTTGGCAAAATTCTATCATCCTATGTCCTGCTTCATTTTGTTCTCCCAGGCCATACTTACCTGTAATTCGAGGTGTCATTTGACTGCCCACCTTAGCATTCCAGTCTCCTGTGATGAAAATAACATCTCTTTTAGGCGTGTTGTCCAGTAGGTGCTGCAGATCCTCATAGAACTGCTCTACTTCAGCTTCTTCAGCATTTGTGGTTGGGGCGTATATTTGGATCACTGTGATGTTAGATGGCTTGCCCTGAATTCGAATTGAGATCATTCTGTCGTTTTTTGGGTTGTATCCAAGCACTGCTTTAGCCACTTTACTATTAATTATGAAGGCTACTCCATTTCTTCTGTGGTCCTCTTGTCCACAGTAGTAGATCTGGTGGTCATTTGATGTGAAGTGGCCCATTCCAGTCCATTTCAGTTCACTGACACCCAAAATGTCTATCTTTAATCTTGACATCTCACCAATAACCACATCCAATTTGCCCTGGCTCATAGATCTTACATTCCAGGTTCCAATGGTGTGTTGATCCTTAGAACATCGGATTCGCCGTTCACCACCAGCACCGTCGGCCGCTAGCCGTCCTTTCGGCTTTGAGCTAGCTGCGTCATCACGTCTGGGGCTAGTTGAGCTCATCCTCTGTTCCTCCCCAGTAGCGTTTTGACCATCTTCCGACCTGGGGGTCTCATCTTCCGATGGTATACCGACATATCTCTGGTTGTACTGATCCATTTAGTTTTCACGGCAAGAATACTGGGGTGGGTTGCCATTACCTTCCCCAGGGATCGCATTTAGTCTGACCTCTCTGTCATGACCTTCCCGTCTTGGGTGGCCCTTCACGGTTTAGCTCATGGCATCATTGAGGTGCTCAAGCTCCAGCACCACGACAAGGTAACAATCCTTTGCTGAAGGAGCATTCCTACTGGAGTTAATAATATGTAACAATCTGATTATAATGCCTCCTACACACTCCGTAAAGATTAATTAATTTAATGCAGTTTTGAAAAGGAATAGTGCCACATATGAGTTCTTTCTTTATAATATTTTCTTGATGACTTGTCAAAATTGATTCGACACGAATTTTTTTCCCTCAAGATACAAGCTGATTCATCAAGGCCTCTTCCCATACTTTAACAAGGAAAAAAAAAACTTTCTAGAAAGCTAGTTTTGTTAAATGAGTTTCAGTGAAAGAAATATAGCAATGTTTTCCAGAATATTAATTCATCCTTGAGAGCTAAGGGAGTTTGTGTGTGTGTATTCAGGAAAGTTTCTCTCTCTTTAAGTATGCATGTGTAGAAAAATAAGAAAAAAGGGCAGATTAAATTGTCTAAATCTAATTCATTTCCAAGAAAGCAAGTCCTTGCACATTGTTTACACAATTATTACAGATGACATTGATCAATCAAAATATCATGCCATCATCAAAATCAATATTTTGCACCCTTATGACCATCTGCTGTTACGGCTCAGGCCAAGGGTTGTCATATTCAATTGGTTGAACTTTCCAATAAAGTAATTGAAAGTATAGACTGTCCACCAACAAGTATCCACTCATTAGAGTAAGTTAAATAAACTTGGGGGTACTTACTTCTGAGCTTGTACTTTATCTTTTATTCATTAGATCGATAAACTATTTTTCTCCAGAAGCTCAAGACCGTATGTTGTTGTTTATCCATTTAGTCTCTTCCGACTCTTTGTGACTTCATGGACCAGCCCACGTCAGAGCTTCCTGTCGGTCGTCAACACCCCCAGGTCCCCCAGGGACGGGTCCGTCACCTCTAGAATATCATCCATCCACCTTGCCCTTGGTTGGCCCCTCTTCCTTTTGCCTTCCACTTTCCCCAGCATCAGCATCCTCTCCAGGGTGTCTTGTCTTCTCATTATGTGGCCAAAGTATTTCAGTTTTGCCTTTAATATCATTCCCTCAAGTGAGCAGTCTGGCTTTATTTCTTGGAGGATGGACTGGTTTGATCTTCTTGCAGTCCAAGGCACTCTCAGAATTTTCCTCCAACACCACAGTTCAAAAGCATCGATCTTCCTTCTCTCAGCCTTCCTTACGGTCCAGCTCTTGCAGTCATATGTTACTACAGGGAACACCATTGCTTTAACTATGCGGACCTTTGTTGTCAGTGTGATGTCTCTGCTCTTAACTATTTTATCGAGATTTGTCATTGCTCTTCTCCCAAGGATTAAGCGTCTTCTGATTTCCTGACTGCAGTCAGCATCTGCAGTAATCTTCGCACCTAGAAATACAAAGTCTTTCACTGCTTCTACATTTTCTCCCTCTATTTGCCAGTTCTCAATCAAGCTGGTTGCCATAATCTTGGTTTTTTTGAGGTTTAGCTGCAAGCCAGCTTTTGCACTTTCTTCTTTCACCTTCACCATAAGGCTCCTCAGTTCCTCTTCACTATTTATTCCTTCATCTTTTTTTCCTCTGCTATTTCAGATCAGTGAGATAGGTAGGCCTTGGAAAAACTGGCGACCCCAAAGTCACCCATTGAGCTTACATGGAGAAGCTTACATGAACTTCAAGACAGGAGCTGCTGGTCCTAAAGCGACATCTTAACCAATATGACAGACTGCTGCATGGAGTTATACTAAGCCTTTTGGGTGGTGGTTGGTCTCAGAGTGTTTAAAGCAGATACAAGGAAAATTTCGGTGGTACTTTACCATTTGGAAAAGGTGAAAATTGTGGGTAGAGCCATGATGAGCTATGGTTGAGACCAAGTCTCTTTTTGTAAGCCACCCAGAGTCACCCTCTTGGGGAGAGATGGGCGATGAATAAATTTATAAATAAATAAATAAACAAACAAACAAACAAACAAATATGGAGGTGGGGCTAGGGTATTTTTCCTAGGTTCAGCAGTGATCAAAGAAAGTTTGAGGGATGGACTGGAGAGAGTCAAATGTCAATTATAGAAACCTACCCCTATTCTGAAGTGAATGGATGTCAGTACTTGGGGTAAGGCCAACTTAAGAAACAAACTCCACAAGCTTAATTGGAATGAAACTTTATCGATATACAGCATGGTAACAGAATCTTGAATGCCTGGCTAAGTGTCATGAGCACTGATGGTGAGCAGGAGGGGGGCCCTATCCAGGGGGGAAAACTCATGCATAGTAGTGAGAAGTTGAGCAGCCATTCAAAGAGACACAGAACAGACCCACCTTGACTTTTGGGGTAGCAGTAATAAAACACTAGAGACTTATTCCTCATCTCAGTGTGGTTCCTGTCATGAGTAATGATGGCGAGCAGGAAGGGGCTCCCATCCAGGGTGGAAAATGCATGCGTAGTACTGAGGAATTAAGCAGCCATTCAAAGAGACACAGATCAGGCCTGCCTTAGCTTTTGGGGTTTATATGTCTGGGTTTTTCCCACACTTCTTCAGTTTGTTAGGATTCTGTTTATGTAGCAATAATAAACACTAGAGAACTACTTCTCGTCTCAGTGTGAAACTCACTGTTAGGACAGTTCCTGTCATGAGTGAGGATGGCGAGCAGGGGGCTCCCATCCAGGCTGTAAAGCGCATGCATAGTACTGAGGAATTAGGTGGCCATTCAAAGAGACACAGATCGGGCCCGCCTTAGCCTTTGGGGTTTATATGGCTGGGTTTTTCCCACGCTTCTTCAGTTTGTTAGGATTCTCTGTTATGTAGCAGTAATAAAACACTAGAGACCTATTCCTTGTCTCAGCATGGTTCCTGGCTGTTAGGACAGTTCCTGGCTGTTAGGACACTAAGTCTTTCCATCTCTCCCTCTTATACTCTAGGGAAGTGAGTCTATTTCTGAGGCTTTCTCTGTTTTCCAGATTTGTCACATGTTTTTCTAACTATAATCTCTCTGTAGCTTCAATCAATGCCAAACACTATGAGGACATGTAAGAAAGCTGTGATATACAGTAGAGTAATAAACCATGAAGACCTGGTTATATGTCCGGGTCTGGGGCCCCGAACGTGTGAATGTTCCCATTTCTTGGTTATATTAACATCTATGCACTGATTACTTGGTGGCCATGTGTATTTATTCTGTAATTTAATTGTTTTAATTGAAATTGTTTTAATTGTTTTATAGTTTTTATTGTTGTAAGCCATTGAGTCACTTGCTGAGAAGGGCAGCTATAGAAATCAAATGAATAAATAAAATAATTTTACATGATCATTTCTGTTCAGCTGCCCCTATTTTCTATGTGTGGAATTTAAGCACACAATAATTTGCAAATGTTATACTGGAAATAGAACTCCAATATTATATTTCTGCTGTTCAGTAGTATAACTGAATGTGATTAAAAAGGACAACATCAAAGGACACAGGTCTACATTAGTTAATTATTATGAAGAAGTGTCCAAAAGGACAATAGAGAAATTCTAGAGGACAGGTTTATCAATGGCTACTAGCTTTGATGACTGGGTGCTACCTCCAGACATGGCACAGTCCATCTCTAGGTATAAGGCATAATGAAGCAACAATAAGAAAGAAGGACAGCCTAGATCTCCTCCTTGTGGACTTCATAGATGCATCTGGTGGGCCCTCACCCAGCAGGGCTGTTCTCATGTTCTAATTTCAATCAGTTTTGAATATGTTGTCTTATTCCATTACATAAAATCATAGCATTTAAATAGTTTTTTGCTCAGTGTAGGAATCCATATTAAAGCACTCCAATTTCTGCATGAACACATCCAGCAAAGAGGCACCCATCTCTGCTTTGCGTAACTGGTCTTATTGTCAAACCTCTTATTCCTAGGAAGTTATTTCTGACATTCAATCAGAATCTGTCTTCCAGTAACCTTATTCCCTGTCCTGCACTCTGAAATGAAAGAAAACAGGTCCTGACTTTCTTCTGTTTGGACATCCTTTCAGGTATTTGAAGAGTGCACCTCTCAGCCATCTTTGCTCATAGCTAAATATGTTTGATAAGCCTTTCCTCCCCCTCTTAATCCAAAGCATTAAATAAAATATTGAAGAGTGGAGGACCCAAGACTAATTCTTGTGACAACCTTCTAATACTTCTGTTCAATGTGAGGATGAATGAGCCAGCTATGAATCTACTTAATTGTCATGCCACCTAGCCCACAATTAATTAGCTCGCTAATATGCCCTTCAGATGCACGTGCGTGCACACACATACAGAGTCCAGAAGGGATTCTCCTACTGTGAAATGCTTAGTATCTTCCAAGAAAAGCATTAATTTTCACACAATAACATTCTCTATCAGCCTGGTACATTGGTTTTAGTTAGTCTTGTTGGTAACTTTCTCCACCTCTCTGTTCTCTAATTCCGTGAAAGGAGGCCATGAAAGAAATAACACCAGATCTAATTTGGTTAGTTCAATTCTTTATTCTAATACATTATCCAGTATTCCAGTGCATTATCCCAATGAAGGATAAGCACATTGGAAATTGATTGCTGTAGCCCTGGATATTGGCTGGGGCTGTGCTGGGGTTTAGAAATGATCTCCAGAAGGTGCTTCAGAATTCAGTCACTTGAATGGAGCACTTGTCTGCCACACCTTAGAGCAGCTGTGCCTTTTCTTGATGTTATAAGCACAGGGGTGTCTACACAGAGGGTAAAAAAACTCCAGATAGTACCCAAATATACATCTGAAGCCCTGTCCCTTTTTAATATGTAACACATGAAAAATGATTGCTTGGTTGTGGCCCCCAAGATCTTGACTTTTTTGACTCTTCCTGTGGACACCCCTGATGTGGCAGATGTGAAAGTTACAATCTTCAAAAAACACAAATGGTTTTAAGGTGTGATAGACAGGTGCTACATTTTTACTTTCACTCACCTGAAAGCACCTTTTGGAGAAGGAATTAAAAAAAAAAACTGCATAGCCTTTGTATTGTAAACAGTGATCAAAAACCACATTGTCCTTTTGCCAACAATTGTATTTTAATTTCAACCCAGTTTGAGGGCCATGGATGACTGACATCAATTAGGATGCAAATGGGTCTTTGGAATTAATTGATCATGAGGCCATTAGAAAAATAAGACCTTCCCTTGCTTTGTAAATAACATAGAATTGTGAAGATTTGCTTTTGACACTTTATATAGTCAACCTGAATCAATTCACTGAAGGATGAAGATTTGTTCATTGAAGGTTACATAACCTACAATGGTGGTACCAGTGGATTGGGAGACTTTTCCCAGTCTATGGCTGAAAGAGGGTGACTGGCCAAAAGTCACTTAGGTGGTTTTGTGCCTAAGGGAGGGCTAGAAACATGGGTTTCTCCGCTCCTACTCCAGCACCTTAACCAGTACCTCACATTGATTCTCATATATAAATTGGAGATAGCTATCTGTCAGTTTGTGTGGCTAAATTTAAATTAGCTTTAGCTGAACATGCATGCTGGACTGAAATTTGTTCTAATTTAAAGCAAGAATAGTTGGAGCTTATAAAAAGAATCTAATCTGTTCCTAGCACTCTTTGATACACAGCGTACATTAGTATGATTGTGCATTGAGCAGCTTGCTAAAAACAGAACAGCACCTGAAGGGTTGAACTAGGGGTGAAATTTACTATAAATTAAAAAAAAAAAAAAACAGCCCTTCAGATGGCAACAAAATGTGGAAAAATGATTACTGACCCAAACCATTAATAGCCCTTGAGGGAAAATTTCTTCCATATCGGTTTGTTTACATATAGCAAAGGACAAATATATCTAAAGCAGTCTAGGTCAAGTGTTTACTCAAAAATCCTGTTGTTGTTGTTGTTTTACTTTAAACTGCATTCAAAAAGAACATCAACATGGAAGTGTTTTAAATGCACTTTGTTACATCTTAAAACTGAAAACTGAATTGCAATGAGTGTAGAAATCATCAATGTCGTCGTCATCGTCATCATCATCATCCTCTCCTAACAATTGCCTTGTGAGATAGTTCATTATATGGTTATGAGTATCCCTTATCTCATGAGGTTCCATAGCTAAGTGTACACATGGGGTATTGTCAGCCCGCCCAGATAAACCAGACAGGAAACACAACTAGATGAACTAATTCTACTTTATTGTAAGGCTACATTAACAGAATCTTTCAAGCCTGAAAGTACAAATTGCCCTCCCTACCTATTTGTTGCTTGAGTGGTCAGGGAGGGTCTTTCCTAAGTTTCTTCTTTAGATTGTTACCTTCTCTTGGTCTCCCTTTCTTTTTGTCTGATCATTCCCTAGGCAGCATCTCTTCCCTCCATCCTCCAAGGTCACCCCCTCATTCCATCACAGATATGAGATCCAAGTATACCCATGCCATTGTTCAGTTCATTTCAGTTCCTAAAGTCCTACATGACTTGTGGCCAGGTTTACCTCCAATTACTCCAAATAGAAATTGCCCAACGAAGGCAAACCTGTACTTGCTGAGAGACCCTACTCCTCATGAACTGCAACAGGGGGAGACCTTCCTGTGTAACCCTCTTCCACCAGGTATAAGAGCTGCACCCTCAGTTCTAATCCATATCTGGAAGTTTTTAAGAACAAGAGGTTTTTCAATGTGTGTTTGGGACTGTTGTGAGAGTGGGTGGAGGTATCTGAGTGTGTGATATACTGTATTTCTATTGTTTGATGCAGTACCATGGTTTTCTGACTATAATTCTTGGTTGCTTTTTTTGTTTGCTATATTTATAATTGTTTTATCACTATATTAGTCATTTGTTTGCTGTTGCTTCTACCCTTAGAGTCAAATTGTAGCATAAAAGGGAAGGACGGAATTTATAGAGAATTAATTTTTACCTGATCCCAATTATACATTCAATACCACATCAGAATATTTTTGTTGTTTATTCATTTAGTCGCTTCCGACTCTTTGTGACTTCATGGACCAGCCCACGCCAGAGCTTCCTGTCAGTCGTCAACACCCCAGCTCCCCCAGGGATGAGTCCGTCACCTCTAGAATATCATCCATCCACCTTGCCCTTGGTTGGCCCCTCTTCCTTTTGCCCTCCACTCTCCCTAGCATCAGCTTCTTCTCCAGGGTGTCCTGTCTTCTCATTATGTGGCCAAAGTATTTCAGTTTTGCCTTTAATATCATTCCCTCAAGTGAGCAGTCTGGCTTTATTTCCTGGAGGATGGACTGGTTTGATCTTCTTGCAATCCAAGGCACTCTCAGAATTTTCCTCCAACACCACAGTTCCAAAGCATCGATCTTCCTTCTCTCAGCCTTCCTTATGGTCCAGCTCTCGCAGCCATATGTTACTACAGGGAACACCATTGCTTTAACTATGCGGACCTTTGTTGTCAGTGTGATGTCTCTGCTCTTAACTATTTTATCGAGATTTGTCATTGCTCTTCTCCCAAGGATTAAGCGTCTTCTGATTTCCTGACTGCAGTCAGCATCTGCAGTAATCTTCACACCTAGAAATACAAGTCTTTCACTGCTTCTACATTTTCTCCCTCTATTTGCCAGTTATCAGTCAAGCTGGTTGCCATAATCTTGGTTTTTTTGAGGTTTAGCTGCAAGCCAGCTTTTGCACTTTCTTCTTTCACCTTCATCATAAGGCTCCTCAGTTCCTCTTCGCTTTCAGCCATCAAAGTGGTATCATCTGCATATCTGAGATTGTTAATGTTTCTTCCAGCAATTTTAACTCCAGCCTTGGATTCCTCAAGCCCAGCTTGTCGCATGATGTGTTCTGCGTACAAGTTGAATAGGTAGGGTGAGAGTATACAGCCCTGCCATACTCCTTTCCCAATCTTAAACCAGTCTGTTGTTCTGTGGTCTGTTCTTACTGTTGCTACTTAGTTGTTATACAGATTCTTCAGGAGGCATACAAGATGACTTGGTATCCCCATACCACTAAGAACTTGCCACAATTTGTTATGGCCCACACAGTCAAAGGCTTTAGAATAGTCAATAAAACAGAAATAGATGTTTTTCTGAAACTCCCTGGCTTTTTCCATTATCCAGCGGATATTGGCAATTTGGTCCTTAGTTCCTCTGCCTTTTCTAAACCCAGCTTGTACATCTGGCAATTCTCGCTCCATGAATTGCTGAAGTCTACCTTGCAGGATCTTGAGCATTACCTTACTGGCATGTGAAATGAGTGCCACTGTTCGATAGTTTGAACATTCTTTAGTGTTCCCCTTTTTTGGTATGGGGATATAAGTTGGTTTTTTCCAATCTGATGGCCATTCTTGTGTTTTCCAAATTTGCTGGCCTATAGCATGCATTACCTTGACAGCACCATCTTGCAAGATTTTGAACAGTTCAGCTGGGATGCCGTCATCTCCTGCTGCCTTGTTATTAGCAATGCTTCTTAAGGCCCATTCAATCTCACTCTTCAGGATGTCTCGCTCTAGCTCACTGACCACACCATCAAAGCTATCCCCGATATTGTTATCCTTCCTATACAGGTCTTCTGTATATTCTTGCCACCTTTTCTTGATCTCTTATTTTTCTGTTAGGTCCTTGCCATATTTGTTTTTGATCATGCCCATTTTTACCTGGAATGTACCTCCTATATTTCTAATTTTCTGGAAGAGGTCTCTTGTCCTTCCTATTCTATTGTCTTCTTCCACTTCCACGCATTGCTTGTTTAAAAATAATTCCTTATGTCTTCTGGCTAACCTCTGGAATTTTGCATTTAATTGGGCATATCTGTCATGAGTAAGGATGGCGAGCAGGGGGCTCCCTTCCAGACTGTTAAGCTCATGCGTAGCACTGAGGAATTGGTGAGCCATTCCAAGAGGCACAGATTGGGACCGCCTTAACCTGCGGGGTTTATATGGCTGGGTTTTCCCACGTTTGTTCAGTTTGTTAGGATTACTGTTATGTATTAGCAATAAAACATTAGAGACCAGTTCCCTGTCTCAGAGTGTTTCCTGGGAGTCAGGACAATATCTCCCCCTATCACTGTTGCCTTTTGCTTTCCTTCTTTCTTGGGCTACTTCTAATGTCTCAGCAGACAGCCATTTTGCCTTCTTGGTTTTCTCTTTCTTTGGGATGTATTTTGTTGCCACCTCCTGAACAATGTTGCAAACTTCTGTCCAGAGTTCTTCCGGGACCCTATCTACTAAGTCCAGTCCCTTAAATCGATTCTTCACCTCCACTGCATATTCCTTAGGAATGTTAGTGAGCTCATATCTAGCTGATCTGTGGGTCTTCCCTAATCTCTTTAGTCTGATCCTAAATTATGCAATAAGAAGTTCGTGATCTGAACGACAGTCAGCTCCAGGTCTTGTTTTTACTGACTGTATAGATGTCCGCCACCTTTGGCTGCAAAGGATGTAGTCAATCTGATTTTGGTGTTGTCCATCTGGTGAAGTCCATGTATAAAGCTGTCTCTTAGGCTTTTGGAAGAGAGTGTTTGTTTTGCAGAGTGAGTTGTTTTGGCAAAATTCTATCAGCCTATGTCCTGCTTCATTTTGTTCTCCCAGGCCATGCTTACCTGTAATTCCAGGTGTCATTTGACTGCCCACCTTAGCATTCCAGTCTCCTGTGATGAAAATAACATCTCTTTTAGACGTGTTGTCCAGTAGGTGCTGCAGATCCTCATAGAACTGCTCTACTTCAGCTTCTTCAGCATCTGTGGTTGGGGCGTATATTTGGATCACTGTGATGTTAGATGGCTTGCCCTGAATTCGAATTGAGATCATGCTATTGTTTTTTTGGATTGTATCCAAGCACTGCTTTAGCCATTTTACTATTAATTATGAAGGCTACTCCATTTCCTCTGTGGTCCTCTTGTCCACAGTAATAGATCTGGTGGTCATCTGATGTGAAGTGGCCCATTCCAGTCCATTTCAGTTCACTGACGCCCAAAATGTCTATCTTTAATCTTGACATCTCACCAATAACCACATCCAATTTGCCCTGGCTCATAGATCTTACATTCCAGGTTCCAATGGTGTGTTGATCCTTAGAACATCGGATTCGCCGTTCACCACCAGCACCGTCGGCCGCTAGCCGTCCTTTTGGCTTTGAGCTAGCTGCGTCATCATGTCTGGGGCTAGTTGAACTCAACCTCTGTTCCTCCCCAGTAGCATTTTGACCATCTTCCGACCTGGGGGTCTCATCTTCCGATGGTATACCTACATATCTCTGGTTGTACTGATCCATTTAGTTTTCACGGCAAGAATACTGGGGTGGGTTGCCATTACCTTCCCCAGGGATCACATTTAATCTGGCCTCTCTGTCATGACCTTCCCGTCTTGGGTGGCCCTTCACGGTTTAGCTCATGGAATCATTGAGGTGCTCAAGCTCCAGCACCACGACAAGGCAACCATCCTTTGCTGAAGATCAGAATATTTACCACCTTTAAAAAAGGGATGCTTCTTTCCTTCATTCAGTTTTAGACACTACTATTATTAACCTTAAAAAGTATCCTTTCTTTCTGTACTGTCAGCTACAGGAGGTAGACCAGATCATGAAACCGACTGTACACTAAGGCTAGAACTATACTTTATTAAGCCAGGCTATAATAACAGATCCTGCAAGTCTGTCTGTGTCTTCCCTTCCCTCCTTGATGCCATTAGTGGACAACTAGGACCACTGAATGATGCAGAGCTTAACAAAGTGAAAGATGCACACAGAAAAAGAATATTTTTTAGATGGCAGCCGTGAGTGAATGCAGTGAGTGAACCCTCTATGGTGCAGGCTCCAATTTTTAGATTTTTTTGCCCTAGCCTGCCTGCCTGCTGAGGTTGGGGGGCTTACAATCCCCCTTACCTGATGGGCTGGTGTAGGACTGGAGGGAGCCCCTGGATGGAACAACAGTGGAGGTTAGTGGGTCCTGGTGGGGCGCGGTGCCAGAGCGTCCCAGGACTGGGGCTGCAGCTGGAGTTGGAGGCTTTTGGAGCTGTGGTGGTTGGAGCCACTACCAGGACTGTTTTGGTTCCCCCCAAGGGAATTGGGGAGATTGCAATGAGTCTCGACGTTGCCGGGATGTGGACGCCGGCAGCACAGGAGATTCAGCAGCAATGGGACCCAGGGGATATCAGTGGCGCAGTGGGCCCCAAGCGGCTGCTAGAGCTGCAGCTGGAGCTGCAGTTGGAGTAGCCCAGCACAGTGGACCTTGAGTGGCCAGGGCCGTGGCCAGAGTTGCAGCTGGGAGGTGTGCTGGAGCCCCCCGGACAAGCTGGGGGGTGGGGGCCCATCCTGGTGATCGTGGGGAGCGGCAGAGGCCAGTGAATGCTGGCAGTGCTGTGGACCCAGGTGACAGGTTGTCTCCTGCTGTGGGAAGTCAGGGGAGTTGACGGAGCCACGCAGCCACAAACTGGCCTTGAGGATACATCGGGTGAGGATGACAGATTGGTCACAGCTATGCCAACAGCGCAGGAAGTCTAAGGTCCAGTTTGACAAACATGGACACCAATGGCGCAGCAGGCCTAGGGAGGTGCAATGTGACCAGTGCAGCCCCTGGATAATTGGACTGAGCTGGTATCCAGCACTCTGTAGTAGAACTGGTCTGCAGGCACGAATTCCAACTTTAAGAGCTGAATCCTTGGGTTTTAACTTTGGCCACCCCCCCAAACCTTTTTAGTTATCATCAGTCATCTTTAGCCTTGTGAAGATCCCTCCAGGTATATGGGGTAGTCTCTCCAGGCATGAGAGGCAGGAGAGGGAGTACGGGTTATTGGTTGAGAAGGACTGTACGGACACACTCGCCCCCTGAGTGAGAGGCAGGGGGCGAGGAGTAGTGGCTGGTGTGCCCCCTCTGGACTAGTGATAGAAGCTGAGGGGGAACAATGAATGAGTGGATAGGAGATGGTGAGGCCCTGACAATACCGAAAGCGGGAGCTGGTGCGCTCGAAGGGCCCACCATCACATTGTGATTGAGTGAGTGTGAGGGTGTGAGTGAATGTGTGCTTGGATGGAGGAATCTCTATTTTTAACCAGGGGTCTTCAGAGTCCAGGATTGGGGTCTAATGGATGGTGAGACTCAGGGGACTGTAGGGCGGGATAGAGGATTGAGGTGGTGATGGGTCAGGGATGTTATGTTGGGAGCCAGAGGGCAGGCCATCTATAGGGAAGATGCCCCCAGTGTTTATTACTGGTGGCATGTTCCAGCCCTCTGTGCTCAAACCCAGACCCTGGTCAGCAGACCCATGGAAGCCCTGGGCTTCAGCTGCTGCTCTGCAACGCCAGGTCCATTAACAATAAGGCCCCCCTCATTGGCAACTTGATCACGGAGGAGGGGGCCAACCTGGCGTGCATTACTGAAACCTGGCTGGGCATGGAAGGAGGTGTTCCTCTTTCAAAGATGTGCCCGGCCGGGTTTCGAGTATGGCACCAGCTGAGACCTCAGGGCAGGGGAGGAAGGGTGGTCATCCAGGAATCTTTTCTGGCTTTCAGGGGCCATGCTCCACATGTGACTGGGTGTGAGACCCTGTTTTTCAAGTTGAGTTCTCGGGAACAGTTGGGGGTGTTGCTAGTGTACCAGACTCCCTGCTGTGTAGCAATCTCCCTGCCTGGGCTTCTGGAGGCCATCTCGGGGATGGCGGTGGAGTTCCCCAGACTTATGGTTCTGGGGGACTTCAACCTGCCTTCCCTTGGGCGGGCCTCAGAGGCAGCTTGGGAGTTCATGACCGCCATGGCAGCCATGGACCTGATTCAGATTATCCGAGACTCAACTCAGGACAGTGGCCTCACCTCGGACTTAGTTTTCTTGTCAGAGCAATGACAATGTGATCTGAGGGGAGAAGTACATCTTTCCCCTTTGTCATGGTCAGATCACACCCTGGTGAGCCTGAGATTCTCTTATGCCACTCACCTCCGCAGGGAGGCAGGACCTATTTGAATGGTCTGCCCCTGGCAACTAATGGATCCATTAGGGTTTCAGGGGGAGCTGGGGGTTATACCCAAGGATCTGCTGCATGGTCCAGCAGAGGCCCTGGCGGTGGCCTGGAATAGGGAAGCAGCTAGGGCCTTGGACAAGATCACGCCTGTGCGGCCTCTCTCATCCCATCAAACCTGATACTCCCCGTGGTTTACAGAGGAGCTGAGGGTTCTGAAGAGGATTAAGAGATGCCTAGAACGCTGCTGTAGGAAGACAAAGACCAAACCTGACCAAACACAAGCTAGAGCCGCTATTAAGGCCTACCTTGTGGCGGTAAGAGCAGCGAAACATCAGTATTTCTCCGCTCTTATTGCATCCGCAGAATGCTGCCAAGCAGCCCTATTTAAGATTACCCATTCCCTTCTGGGGAAAGGGGATCCAGAGATCCATCTACAGGGCTGAGCTGAGGAGTTTTCCAGGCATCTGCAGGATAAACTCACTCAGATCCATTCCAAGTTGGATGCTGAGCATGAGGCAGTGTCTGGGGAGATGCCCAGGGAACATTCTTACTCTGTTATCTGGGAACGGTTTGAGCCTGTTGAGCCTGAGGAAGTGGACAGGATCCTCTGGACTGTAAATGTCAACTAGACCCATGCCCCTCCTGGCTGGTAAAGGCAGCTCGGGAGGGGACATGTGGTTGGGTCCAAGCGATGGTAAATACTTCCTTGAGAGAGGGGGTATTCCTGGCAGCCTTCAAAGAGGTGCTGGTGTGCCCCCTCCTCAAGAAACCATCGCTGGAACCTAGAGTAGTGGACAACTTTTGCCCAGCTTCCCACCACCCCTTTTTGGGGAAAGTGATTGAGAAAGTGGTGGTGCTGCAGCTCCAGAGGATCCTGGATGAAATGGATTATCTAGACCCCTTTCAGTCAGGTTTCAGGCCCAGTTATGGGATGGAAATGGCATTGGTCGCACTTATGTATGATCTCTGGGAGGAGCTGGATGGAGGAAGTGCATCCAACCTGGCTCTTCTTGACCTCCCAGTGGCTTTCAATACCATAGACCGTGGTATCCTTTTGGGTCAGCTCAGGGATTTGCGGTGGGCAGTGTAGTTTTGCACTGGTTCACCTCCTTCCTCCAGGACTGGTCCCAATTGGTGTTGATAAGGGAGGAGAGATTCGCCCCAACTTAAAACTTAGCCAGTCCTAATCCAAATCTTTCACTAATAAACCACACTGGATCTCAATGTTCAATTGCAGTCATAGTTCTGAGAATATAGTTTCCTAAAGTTACCCCATGACATGTGATTTTGAAAGTTACTTAATTGGAGGGGGGGGGGATGCTGCTTCCATTTTCTGTTTTGCCCTGTGTAATCAGTATGGTGCCTGCTTTTGATGTCCAAGCTGTAGTACTTAAAAAAAAAAGTAATACAACATGATGGTTGGACATTGGATGCTGTGAAGATGTAATTCATTAGCTAAGGATACAAACCTTTTCTCTATGCATAAGGAATTTCAAATGGATCAAACTCTTTTAGATGTGAATCCAAGTTTGAAAACTACATGATGTAAAGTTTGTGACACTGTTGGAAGACCTGAAAGACCAGGTTAGGAACAGATTGTCATGGGAAAAAAAATCTATCTATGTGGTTGCTAAGAGTCAACATTGACTTGATGGTACATAAACAATCAATCAATGTTTGTGAAGTTTTTTTGTTGAAGAACAATCAGGCATGTCAGGGAGGCAGCTTACAGCCCAGTTCTTCCCCAGTATGCCTGTTTTCTACTATTTACTCTCTTTTTACAATCAGGGACTTTCAAAATATGGCAATCTGCAGTAGGAACTAACACAATCCATTGAACCTCATTGGGCTTTAGTTAAAATCTAGGGAGGTCTGAGTAGGGTCTGACAAGCCTCCAAAAGGCTCTGCAGCAAAATGGAATCAGGACCAAATGCCTCAAATGGTGGAATAATGTAATCTGCAGTAACCCTCCTATATTATTCCCCTGTGATTGCCCAAGTACCAGGATCTTAACTTGAGAAATTCTCCAGACAGTCCATTAGGAAGCTTAAAGAATTTATTTATTAAAATCCAATTACACAGGACAGTTGCAAAACTCTGAGTAATGTTTTGGCACCAAAGCATTCAAATTAAATCATTCCCTCTGACATAGTCTCTCTTCCCTGTTTCATCTCACAAACAACCTGGTTCTCATTCCTGATCTTCCCCCTCCCTTCTCCTTAGACTTAATTAGAGTCCAGGTGTCTTATCAGCTCATCCTTGGCTTCAATGTCTTGTGAAGGAATGTGATTGATGATCTTCTCTGTCTGCAAAACTGTGAGAGCTGACATGGGTTTGCTCTCATTCTGGCATAGCATCTAGCAGCTGATATATGTAGCAGTGACTTCATGGCAGGCATGCAAAGTGAGTCTGACATCCCCAACCAAATCACCATTATCAAAACACACCTCCCTGGAAAGAAAGAGACAAAACCTGGACTAATATTTGTCATTTGGCTATTTTTGCAGATGTGCAGAAAAGTCTCCAGAAACATCAAGCTTTTTTTTTTTTTTTTCCCTTTCAATAGCTGCTGAAAATAAACAGAGTACATACAGGCACATAGAAAAATCTATAGATTTTGGAATGTCACGTTACTTAGTAAGGAACCTTAGAACAGTGAAACTAATGACTGCCTCTGCAAAAGTATAATAATCTAATGTGCAATTGGCAGTTATTTCCCACAACATGTATTTTGGAAGCATGTTGTTTATTTTCCAAGTAGCTTGGAAATAAGACTCAAAGTGATTAGAATTTAGTATAAAATGTTTTAAAATCAAGTTTGGAAGGACAGCTAAATCCTCACTGGATAAAGTAGATGCTTTTATGAGAACAGAACAACTTCAACTTTGGTTTTAAGCTTATTACCAACTTTTTAAAAAACAAACAAAGTAAAAAAATACAAACTAAGAAGGAAAAGGAGAAAAAAATGTATCTTTTATTTTGTGCTTACCACTAGTCACTGTTTTACCAATGACTTCCCTTCTGTTACCACCTTTTTCTTTGGTACAATCTATTAGAAGCAAACTGTGCCATAGGGAGGGATAGTTAGCTATACCACCAAGAATTGACTAATGAAAAATATTAATTCATGATGAAAATGGCCCATCCATTGCTTATATAATAAGGACAATAATTATTTAGACATTTTGGGTGTTTTCCCCTTCTAGATAGAATAGAATGCTTTGACAGAAGTATTTATATATTAGATATCTATCATTTTATTCAAGGTCTCAAGTTGGCATACAAAGCACTCCCTCCTCCAATTTTTCTACAATAATTGGCAAGGTAGGTTAGGTTGAGAAAGAATGGCTGAGCCAAAGTCAGCCAATGAAATTCAATGGCTGAGGGGATACTAGAAGCTGGTCTTCCTGCTGTTAGTCCAACATGCCCTTAGTAACAGTCTCTAAATAATTTGAAGATGTCTACCTTCTTTGTCTTGCTCTTTCATGGGGCCACCTTTCATAGTCAAACATTACCATTGGCAAGATAATTGCTTTAATTATTCTGATCTTTCTTATTCCTGAAAAGTCCTTAAAATTGCATGACTTTATGTAAAGCATGTTTGTGTTGCCTTCCATCCTGTGATTAATCTCCTTTTTACTTCTCTAGTACCCTGTCCATCTCTATTCATTTTTGAGCTCAGGAAACAATCTATCTACTTCCTCCTCCTCCTCCTCCTCCTCCTCCTCATCATCATCATATCTGACAATTTGGTAGGAAACCATTTTTTAACTAAAGTTTATTTCCTTTTAATCAGCTTCTTAAATTTAATTAACACCATGATTTTTTCAGCCAGAGCTAGTAGAGCTGTGATATGAAGTGCTTTTGGCCAGATTTTGAGTGCTGGCAATTTTGAAGATGCATGATGCTACCTTTAAAATATTGTGATTAAAATTGTAACTGTAAACTGAAAAACAGTTGGAGCATCATACTATTTGCATTTATGTGACATTTGTGTGTGTGTGTTTAAAGAAAATCTGGTTTCAGTAGGGTATCTACATAGTATCACATCTAAGAACCTGAGAGAAGTATTAATTCTGGCTCAGTCTGACACCATACCATCTGTGCTATTGGAAAGGAAGTCCAGAAAACATGTCAATGCCAAATAGATAATGTGGAGACAAGGTAATATGTGCCTTACTTCCACTAGTAGACCAAGGAAGCACAAATTAAGTTTTTACTACCTGACCAATATCCTCTAATTATCCCCTAATTATCACTGTTTTGCAAAGAAGCTCTATCAGTGAGATGAGTGAGGTTAATTGGTTTTAATCACCACAGGAAATTTAAGCAGGGTTCTAATGGGTTGGGCTGCAATGTTGAATTGCTGTTGATATACTTGTTGATCCTTGACAATAAAACTTTTTTTTTTAATCCAATCATTAAATGTAGAGTCCTTGATGCTCTCTGAGCTTGGTTGCTTGCTTGCAGATGTTTCATTACCCGACTAGGTAACATCATCAGATGCACTGATGGGTAATGAAACATCTGCAAGCAAGCAACCATGCTCAGAGAGCACCAAGGACTCCAGAGTTCAACCCTGAGCTACAGATATTCTCTTCTATTGAAATTGTTACAATAAATACTGAACTGGCAATCTAAAAATAGCATACAGGGAAGTATCCATACCAAAAAGAAAAGTTTAAGGATATTAACAATAATATAAACTGTAAAATAACTAAACTAAGCCAATCCAGCTAAAATTATATAAAAATATATGGCTTATTAAAGACCAAGGAGGAGTCAAGATGTGTATTTCAAAGTAGGAATGATGGAAAACATGAGAAGATCTCAAACCATTCCATCAAAGTGATCTTGATGCTAAAGTTACAAGAAGGACCTGTGAGGTCAAATAATTAAATGAAAGTTATATTAACTTGACTAGTAGATGAGAAGGAAGCAGGATGAGACATGCATTTATGCCACATTCCCTAAAAGAATTCAGGGCAACATCCATAGATTTTTCCTTTTTATCGTCACAAAAATCAACTGAAGTACATTATGCCGAGAGTAGGTTAGGTAGGCTGAAGCCACTGAGAGAATTTCATACCTCAGCAGACAATTGAAAGGTCTTTCTTGTTCTATTCTAATAGTGTAGTTTCTATAAATGGGACACAGTGGTGCTGCGTGTTAAACTGCTGAGCTGCTGAGCTTGCCAATTGGAAGGTCGGCAGTTCGAATCTGCATGACAGGGTGAGCTCCCATTGCTAGTCCCAGCTCCAGCCAACCTAGCAGTTCAAAAACATGCAAATGTGAGTAGATTAATAGGTACCACTTCAGTGGGCAGGTAACAGTGTTCCATTTAGTCATGCCAGCCATATGACCACGGAAGTGTCTACGGACAAACGCCGGCTCTTCGGCTTTGAAATGGAGATGAGCACCGCCCCCTAGAGTCGGACACAACTGGACTTAATGTCAAGGGAAATCTTTACCTTTACTAGTTTCTATATAATATTGATTTTTTATAAGTAGATTTTTACTTATTGTGTGCAATTGACCACAATGAACTTTCTTCACCTTTATGTAGTGAATGAAGAAAAAAACTAATCAGCTGTAGAAGTTGCCCAGCTTTGCCACTAGAAAAACACCCTTTCCTCCATTTTGCAGAACAGAGATTGGTTTGAGTAGCATTTGAGTGAGAAACATCAGGGAACTGCAAGACTGTAAACTAGACTGAGAAGATGAACAAATATCCTGGAAGAAAATAATGGTAAAAAAACTTCCATATATGTAGCTCTCTCAAAAACCACATTGACATATCCATTAAATCACTTAACTTCAAGCTTGACATGTATAAAACTTTACCTTTAGTATATGCTGTCTAGTGTAGCCATAACAATAACTGAGATTATATTTTGCACTAAGGTAGAATGTGGCTTGTTTGGTTTTAGTTTTGTGCCCCATCATTTATAAACCATAGTATAATTTTTAGTATGATATGTAGCTTGTGAACTATGGCTTATGCAACAATACATGATAAAAGCATGTTAAAGCTAAACATGGTATCTGAATCTAGCCAATGTATAGCTTGTATAAGCTGAGATCTTGTTAGCCAGATCAGAAATATGTATGGCTCAGTATAGGACAGCATCCATAAGTGTACCCCATATCACCTTCTTCGCAGATGTACTGTATATTAGTAAGCTTTATTTTTAGACAGTTGCACTGAGATCAGGGCTGGTTCAAAGTTGTACATTTTTCATGACTTCATGACATTTGAGCACTGAATGCAAGAACCACCCAATGCCAGTGAAAAGCAGCTATAGATTTAAGATGATATGACCCAATAGTATAGTTCTATGAAACATAATCTGAGTATAATGTCAAATGATGTGTAGGATTATTTTCAATATACAACAAGCCAGTTAAAGATGCAAACTGTGCTCAGTGATCTCACTCCACCCCAGATCTCCCCATATTGTACACAGGCTCTAAAGGGACAGGAGCAAAAATGGAATAATTCTGTGACAACAATGGGTGGAAATGTTGGTCCCTCTTTCTCCCACTTATGACAGTTGGACAATTGGTTCTTGAAGTTTTAGCTCATATGCTTTCTTTCAGGTCCATTAAAAATGAAACAATGGGTGTTTCATGTTAATTTTCAGAAATGCAATCTTGGGCTCTGGAACATAGGGCCATTGCCATAGATGTCCCAACCCTGATTTTGAAAAGGAAAAAACATATTTGACTATATGTGGTTGCAGTCAGCTGGGCGATAAAGCCCCATCTGACCCAGTCTCTCCACTTCAATTTGATGTTCTCCATGCCTGCATTTTAGTCCTTGCCTCTTTTCAGGACTATTACACAACTAAAAAGCCATTCATTGATTTCATTTTAGCCTTGACACAGAGAACCTGTTTGTGTGAGAAATATTCAAACCTCTGGAGCTAGGTATGTCACTGTTGGAGGTCTTTTGCTTTTTTTATTTTCTTTTCCCCTCATCCTGCCAATCATGTTGGCTCAGCTGGACTGTTGTACTTGACATATGGTCATTTTGGCTGGAAAAATTAAGAAGTTGAAAAGCTTCAATCAGATGGTAATTTTGGAGGTAGTCCAGGAGCTAAAGTGCCTTTCTCATAAGGCAAAATCACTTTGGTTGTCCAAGTCTAAATTTGCCCTGTCTATCCAAATTTTAATAAACATTTGGCAGAATATTCCAACATAAAAAAGAAGGCTAGTTAATGGAATGCTTGATTTTACTCCCTGAGGGAATCATTTGAAATGGTGCAAAATGAATAGTTTGGTAGGAAAGGAGTATATAGCCCTTATTATATTTGAAGGCCAAAAAATTATTAATTGAGGAAATACATAAAGCTTCTGCAGCTGCCTGTGGCTCTGAAAGGTGTTTGACATGGTAGGGCTATTTTAATTTCAGGCAGATTTAAGAAAAAAAAGGAAGGAAGGAAGGAAGGAAGGAAGGAAGGAAGGAAGGATCACAGCTTCATCTGTGGACTAGTCAAGACATCACACAGCAGAGAAAAAAACAGATGGGGGAAAAAAGGCTGAGAAATAATGAAGAAAAATGAACAAAATAGAAGTGTAACAAGTAAAACAGTTTAAGAGGAGGGGGAGAACCTTCAGAGAATTAAGTTGTAACAGGAGAAAAGCCCCTCAAACTAGAATACCACACTTTAAAAGAAAAAGACAAAGAAACATTTATATTTTTTAAAGTATACTAATTCTGGGGAAGGTATTTTGCCATACAGTATATGAGGTATGTAAAATAAGAAATGAGGCCCAAAGAGTGAACACTGTGCACTGCATCCGAAAGAGGTCACAAACTGCAAGTATATGTGATTGTCTCATCTAAATCCTCTATGTCAGTGGCTGACCTGACAGACCAGCAGCCTGAAGATCCAGCAGGCAATTAAATGCCTACAGCCACTCCAAAAGACACAAATCTAAGCAGGTGAGACCCAATTTGGATAATAAGGGGCCAGACAGTGGCAAGGTGGCTAGTTTGAGAATACACTGACAGCTGCACTGTAATGAACAAAGACAATCTGTGTGTCTCCTTGAGAGGAGAGGACAGCAACATCCTAAATCAAGCCATGCCATCACCTGCAACAATGTAAGAGCAGCCTCCAGGTCCTTGGTTGGAAACAATTATTTAGTTCCAGGTCTCTGTTCCTGCCTTTTTTGTTCCTTGGCCTGTATGACATTTGGACCGGTCATTGGAATCTTTGGTTCTCCAACCCTGGACAAGTTCTTGTGGCTCTGAATTTGCCTCTCTGCTGCTTGCAGTTGTTCACAGCTCAAATTACAAGGTAAGTTATGGCTTTTGTGAACTTTTCATGTCTAAAAATGTTATCTGGCCAATTATCCCCCCAATCCCTAGCTGTTATCAGGAAGCTTACAGTACAGCCATAAAGCTTTTCAGAGTTGTCATTGCCTGGCTTTCGTCCTGTGTAGAATGGCATGAAATAGTATTTCAACAAGTTCACCCAGGTGGTTTGATGTCCTGCTGCCTTCCCCCTGACACACACAGTTAGGATATAATTGATTTTTCTTTGGGTTCTTGATGTTCTTTGAGCTTGGTCATTTTCAACCAGAAGTTTTATTACCAGGCTAGATAACATTATCAATGCACAGGAGAATGGAGTTTTCAAAAGCTGCTCCTTTCAGTCTTAGTTGGGATATGGGTTTTCCTTGATTAAGATATTGTTTCTATATAATTGTTTATCCAGTGCCGTTTCCTCCCTATCTGTGTGTTGGTTGCTATCTCTGTGCTTTGGGCTGTTTGTTTCTTTTCTTGACCTTTGGTTATCTTTTAAAAGGTATGTAGATGGGTGTGTGTGTGTCTATGTTTTGTTGGTGGATGATTTGTTAGAATGCCAAGCTTCCAGAAATCCTTTAGCATTTTTAATTTGGCTTGGTCCAAAATTTCAACAGCGTCCTAGTTGAAATTGTGGCTGAATTTATCTATATGTTGAAACATTAAGGGAATTTCTTCATGTCTTCTAACTGCCAATTGATGTTCATGGTTGTGTTCTGCCAATATTATACCTGTCTGTCTTGTACAGTGGATTTTGTAGTCTTTACACTGCATATTGTAGATATTTATTTGGGTTTGCTTAAGAGGTGTTGGAGGGATATTATTGGTTTGTGTGCTACAGTGATGCCAAGAGATTGTAGTAGCCTTCAGATGTTTTTGATGTATGGGACAGATATCCTTTTCATAGATTGTGATGGTTGTGTTATAACACGTTGTGCAGCAAGGTACTTTTTAATGAAGTTAAAGTTAACTGTTGCATTGCAGCCTGTTGCACTGGCAGTCCTTTCCCTCTTTTGTAGTTCTGGGTTACTACGGTATGAAATGCCTGTAGGAAGATAGTCTCTGAGTTTGGCTATCAAGAACCCAAGAATTAAACCCTGAGCATGTATGCTCACTACTAGTGCTTTTTGTTTATTTATAGAAAGCAGAAGTTGTCCAGCTTCCAGTTCAGCAGACCATTTTATGGAAGATACAAAACTGAATTAAATGTTACCTTACGATTTTTTTAATAAAACGAATGTTTTTTCATGATAAAGCTTATGATTATATTGTAGATGACTCCTGTTTTTTTTTCTTCTTGGGCTACTGGGTCTTTTGGTTTATTAAGATGTTTTGGAGGGGTTTATTTGTGTGCAATGGGATGCCATGTGGCTGAAATAGTTATTTCTGAGATGTTTCTGATGTCTGGCAGTGTTATCCTTTTCATAGCTTATGTTGGTTGTGCTGTAGTGGGTTGAGTGGTCAGGCACTTTTTGATAAAGCTGTGTGGGTGTCCATTTTTCTTTTGGAAGATGTTGTATGGGCACTGTTTCCTTTTTCTGGTGTTCTGGGTTGCTGCAGTGTGTTTGTGCTAATCTCTGCTATTGGAATGCCCAAGTGTTGCCCAAAATGCTGGATTGGTTTAATTCTGAAACAAGATACTTTATCCTAAACCAGATTATTTGTAACTTCCAGTTTTCTTACGATTATCTCTGAAAAATAGATGTTGATGTGACAACATTTTGAGTTGGCGACATCATATAATTTCTAGCCAACACTGTCCTTGACAAAAGGAAGAGCTTGGTCTTTCCAAAGGTGGAAAGCCTTCCACCCAAGGGACTATGTTCAGGGAAAAGTGGTCAGAGTAGGTTGAGGTAGCCATTCATGACTTTTAAAGCAATGACACATTTGCTTGAAAAGGCACCAGGCTTCTTTAATCAATGCAAGAGAAGTGTTGTGCAAATCCAGGGCCCAAAACACTACTTCTATATCATCTTCAAACTGGGCACCACTTTAATATATATGCCATTTGTCCCATTTGCACATTCACATATAGAAAGAAGTAAATTGTTTATAGAGGGAAAGTGTAATCACATTGTTGGGAACAGTGATAACTATTTCATTGCTGCCTTCTTTGCTGAAAGGAATAGAGCAGTTTTAGGGGTAACTATGGATTGAAAGGTTCAACATATCTTGTTCAGGTAATTGGCAATTACAGCTTGGTCAGAAGGAAAAAAAAAATCAGGGCCCGTAATGTGAAGATGCCTATTTTGAGTGTTTGTGTTCAATGAGGCCCATAGACTTCAAAGAAGGTTTCCTTGTTTTCCTAGCTTTCATCAATTGTATAAGCCAATTCCGGTGATGATTCAACTTGGATTTCTGCAGTGAACAGGAGGTTGGATTCAGTACCCAAATGCATCTTCCAAGTCCATGATTTTATTTCTCTGCATAATTTTGCTTATACAGAGTTGGGAATGGTTGGAAATTTCTCTGTGATCAGTCATCAAACCATACTGGGAAGAATTCCCCAAAGATCACTGATGGAATTTAAGTTAGTTTTTTTAAAAAAATATATATATATATATATATATGTTTTTGTTTCATCTGGGTAGATATCAAACCTGTCAAAGGCAAGTGCAAAATATTTAAATCCAACACAGGTAGGTAGGGAGAGAGAAATAGAAAATAAATTCTGTTTTTGAATGTCTGAAAACTGTTTATGGAGATATACAATTACAGGGCTTTTAACATTCAAGCTTTCTCTGTGACTTTGCTTTTGTTTGGATTCCCCACCCCACCCCCCATTACACCAGTTTATGTTCCTGATATTTCTTATACTTTCATCTTTCTTATATTGCCAGATTGTATTGGTTGTCAAAACCACACCTTGCCTTTCAGTGGCATGATGTGTGTGATAACACATCTGTTGTACATGAAAGATATTTGGTTGTCATGAAAGGAGAAGGTTGTCAACATTGTGCAGTTCAGTCCTTCCATTCTGTTCTTATGTCCTGGGAACCATGTTACTGAAATTGTTTTCTGTCTTTCATAGATATAATCAGTAGTTGAACTGAACACTGACCATGCTTTATTTTCTATTTGAAGCCTTTTTCTGACATCTTGCATGCCTGTCAAGGTACAGTATTCAGGTTTTATCATTTGTCACAGCCGCTTTCATCCATGAAGTGAAGACAGATACATCTAAAGAGGACTAGGAGCTTCTTAAGAAGGCTATTTAGAAATACTTAATAGGGATTCCATAAACTTTTTGTCCTCTTTACCTGTTTCATCTAAATAAATAACTATAGTATCTCGTAGCCAAGTATTGATAGCTGATGTGTTTCTCTGTGTACCTGCTGGCTGTGTTTGAGTGGGAGGCAATGCTGGAGCTGGGAAATCCAAGTTCAAATCCACCTCAGTCATGAAATCTCCTAGATAACTTTGAGTTTGTCACTTCCATCCAGTCTATCCTACTTCGTAGCCTTGTTGTTGTGTGGAAAAATAGAAAAGTCTTATATGCACTGCCTAGTATTCCTGGAGGAAAGGTGGGAAATGTATCCAAACTAATTATTATTGATTGGTCATAAGGTGAACAGGCCTGTCCTGTACATTTTAAATTGGAATATCTTTCCAGAATTTGCTAAGAGGAGTGTGGGAGATCCACAATGTGTTAAAGTATTTATATTAAGTTACAAATATGATATATAATCCATAAAAGCACATATAGAAGTGTCTATTTTTGTTTCTATTCTGTGGTAACCAGAAATCTGTTATTAATCAAGGAAATGCCCTATGATGGTTTTCAAAGGGCTTTTGTCTTATTTACATAGGTATTATTAGTGGAACCATAGGTATCTTAATAGAACCAGCAATATGGTGAAAAATATCGCAAGTCTTGAAATATAATATCACTTCTCACCACAAAGAGATGGGTCCATAGATTATTCTAGTTTTTCAGCAGTCCAGGACTTGGCCTGATGTGTCATAATAAAGCTCCCAACAATCTATCATCTTCCAGGTGGCCACATTTTCAGGGGCTGATGAGACTTGGAGTCCAGTACATCAGGAAATGCAACATTAATACAGACTACCATAAGTGAACATGAATGACCTTGGACAGCCTTGAATTATAATATATGGGACAAATAGATTGATTAAAAAAAACAACCTAATGTTTGTTCCCTTGGGAAGTTGCATCCCCTCCCTCATACTCTACTCACTGCACCTATTGTATCTTTCTGTCAGTATATAATCTTCTGTTAACAGTCTGAGGTCCACTAAAAATATATACTGAGTCATAGATTCATCTATTATTAGATAAATGCTCTGTCAAGTCGCACTTAACTCCTATGACTTCATGGACAAGCCCATGTAGCTTTCTTGACTAAAACAAAATAACAACAAAACCCTGAAATGATTTGCCATTGTCATTGTCTTAAGACCTTGGGGTTTCCAGGTCCAAACCCTGCTTAGATTTTTCAAGATCTGTACTTCTAACTAGATGCTACCTCCTGCTGTGACTCTAGATGAAAGTGCCAGTGTGGTTTTCTTGGCAGCAATACAGAAGGGATTTTCCTAGGGGCTCCTTCCCAGCCTCCTACAGTCTTGAGGGAAGCACAGCCTCATTTAGCTTTTCAGGATTAGCCAGTCAGCCATCCCCTATTTGTGCCTTTTCATCCTTGTTTCCATTCAGATTACCTAGAGCCTTTCAGGAAATTGGATGGGTGAACATTATTAACTTTTAATGAAAGATAATGAAAGTGAATACATTATGTCTTAAGGAAACAGAATAGACAGTCATCCAGCAAGATCTATCCTGTTTTTGTATCCTGTTTTTCAGTTTATGGGCTACAATAACCATAGAGCAGGTTCTTGGTACACTATAAAAGCTTGATTTTAGCTGACAGTTTTGAATAAGAACCTTTCCTTCCTCGCTTGCAGAAATTGCATGCATCAAAGACAAGCCAATTAACTGAGGGACATACATGATTTTTTTTAACAGAAGAAAAGTTGTAGAGGAATAGCATGTATTTCTCCCATGGGGTAAATATTTGTCTTTTATTGTACAATCCTTTCTCCATCAGGCTTCTAAAGTGTACATTTAACTCCAGAGGACAACATCCAGACGTAATTCCACATGTGGGTCTTTTTTCAGATTAAGAATGTGTTGTTGGGTCAGATCAAGGTTCATCATAGTCCAACCTTTTGCTTTTCCCAGTGGCCCCCAGTGCCCCCCACCAAGCAAGAGATGGAGGCCTACTCTTCTCCCACCATTGTTCCCTTTTAACTGGTATTTGGAGGCATGCTGATTGATTGATAGATTGTTTGGGTAGTCTGTGGGCAACCAGGGAGGTTTCTGAGTGATGGAAAGCTGTGTAACAAAAAAACAGCTCTAGGGAGCATCAATGCAACCAGCTCAAAAACTCTATCTAAAAATGTTCTAAAGAAAGTCTCAGGCACCCTGAGAATAAGGTAGAAAAACAGAAGAAGACTTTTGAGAAATTGCAAGGGAGACTTTGACATGGTGTTGAGTTTTTGTTTTGGATTGGAAAGTTATCTTCCTGAAGAATAAACAGATTACATAAAATGCTGGCAGAGCATTGCTTTGCAACCTTAGCATATCCCCTGTGGCAGCTATTATCATGATCATTTCCAGGGGATTATTCTAGCACGGTGGCATCAGGTTGAGATGGAGCTGAATTTTAAGCAAAGGTTTATTTGCTTTTGTTTTAAGACACCTCAGAATCCTCCAAAATTCAAACCTGTTTGTTCATCTTGCAGCCTTAATAATACTCTGCCAATCAAATGTGAGTACAAATATTGCATTGTCAGTTTGGCTTTTGCTTAACTGAATAATGCATCCTCATCTATATTGCACTTGTATTAGTGAAGCTACTGAGACTGATTGGATGAAAGCTAAATTGTAACCATCTCAACTAAATCACAAATTACTAGAATTAGAATACAGATTTCTACAGATAATACCCAGTTATTCACAAAGCAACTCCTCCTACCCACCCCATGCTGGTTTGGTTTAGATTTCAATCCAACCTGTTCTTTCAAACTAGCCATCATAGGACTCTTCTCAACTGCAAGAAATTCTGAAATATCTAAGCCTGTTCAGACAGGCCCAATAACATAAGAACTGTGAAAAGAAGTTTGGGATGTTGGTCTGCTGCCCTTCCACCAACCATTCTATATTGATGGGAAAGATAACAGCATGAAATGTTATATTTCAAATAGAAGTTGGTCAGGTGAAGATTGTAATGGAACTCAGAAGTTGGTCATGTCCCCAACCCATAATACCTCAAATAAGTCCTACCTGAAGTTCCTTCAGTTAAGAAAGCAAAGCCATATTCACATGGGTCTGTGTTTTACTGTCTACCATACCTTCACTTCCCAGCTTTTATTCCTGGTTGATGGATAAGTAGCATGATCTGTCAAGTATTGCTAAAGCCATATGTTGGTTTTCTGGGTAGCTCAGGTTGTTTCACTGGGCTGCTTTTGTCAAGCATTTGTGAAAGCCAGAAGATCTGAAATGAGGAAATTCAGGAACAATGGATGGTGAGGATGAAGTAGAAGAAAACAAAAGAGGGAAAGTAGAAGTAGGAAAGTAAGGAAGAACAGAAACAATTGAGGTATGGTGTGATGGAAACAGTGTGCCAGGTAGTCAAAGGGTCAACAGATTGAAAATTTCGGCTGTCTGAAGCTCTTTTGAGGAAATGCCCTAGTTGTGTACGTTTGCCTTGACTGAGATGCTGATCAATCTTCTAGGGCCCTAAATGTGTTCTTCAGCTGGCTTAACAGTTTAATTCTGGGCAGAAAAGTCCTTGTTTGATTAAGGAAAAAAGAATAGGTAGGTGGCAGAAACACTGAAAGGAATCTGAACAACTGCTGGAATTTTCACTAATGCTAAAGGTAATTCTGTTTTAATTTGATCTCTCTCCCTCCCTCCCCCTGCCCATTTAATTCTTTTGCCGAATGTGGCAATAGTGAAAGGTCAGTGGATTTATCTATAATGGAACCTTAAGGGGATTTGGAATCCTTTTTTATCTTAGCAATTCCCCTTCCCAAAGAAATGACAGGTGGTAATTTTCAAATATATGTATGACATTTCAGTGACCTGTAGCAAACAAGGTCAGTAGGAAAGCTTGAATCACAAGAGGTGGGGTAGGAAGGAAGGCTGATAAGTGACAACAGTTCAGGATTCTGTTCAAGGTATTTTTGTTTTTTTGTTTTTTGTTTTAGTAAATAACTGGATGTAAAGCTTTTAAAAAATCAATGGAGCTTTTGGAAAGGTTTCCATAATATTTAGCAGGAAATGGCTTCATGCCAGATTTGTTCTGTTGATTAGGTAAGTGCAATTCAGCTAAACTTAATATTTGTGGATAATATGAAAATACAATTTAGACCCAGACATTTCAGTGCAATAATTATGAATTTGCTTACATTTCCCTTCCTTTTTCCCTCTCCCTTATATCCTTATTAATATCAATAATTTGATCATCACTGTGTTCTCAAAAAAACAATAATATGAATTTTGGTCAGTCTTGGGATTTGTTGTTTATTCATTCAGTCACTTCTGACTCTTTGTGACTTCATGGACCAGCCCATGCCAGAGCTTCCTGTCGGTCGTCAACACCCCCAGCTCCCCCAGGGACGAGTCCATCACCTCTAGAATATCATCCATCCACCTTGCCCTTGGTCAGTCCCTCTTCCTTTTGCCCTCCACTCTCCCTAGCATCAGCATCTTCTCCAGGGTGTCCTGTCTTCTCATTATGTGGCCAAAGTATTTCAGTTTGGCCTTTGATATCATTCCCTCAAGTGAGCAGTCTTGGAATTAGGATGAGCATTTCTTTATGGATTGTTACAATTCAAAACCCACTGACCCATCCCAACATCTTTGAGAAAAGCTTTGAGGGAAGTTATAGAACATCTGACTTTATGTGGCTGTGTTGGTAAGACTTGCATTTTCTATGCTTAATTATACGGTAGGCAGAAGATCTCACACCATTAATCAAAAGCAGTGTGTTCAGGAAAATACAGGGGCCAACTAAAATTATGATGGTTGGAATATAGTGCTTTTGGAACAAGTTCCTCATTATGAAAACCTTTTACCAGAGAAGATTGGCAGGCCAAGTTATATTCATTTATAGAGCACTGGGGTTTTTTTTGTGTGTATCTAGTATACACATTCTGTAAATTGTTTTGAATTGAAAAGGGGCTGCATTACATTTAAAGAAAAAAAAATTGAAGGTATTTTATTAGCGTCCATGCTGTTTCAATGCAGCTAGTCTGCAAAAGCTCAGACTTGAAAAGTTCAGCTTTTAAGTGGGAGACTACTAAGAAATAATGGGCTGAAGGCTAGACTGTGAAGTTTTTATCTATCTACCTACCTACCTACTTATCTACCTATCTATCCCCAAAGTAGTCTATGACAACACATTCCATATTGTTGCCATAAATCTCTACTTAGAAATGTCAGTTAAATTACTGGAAGAGAACTTCAACACATAGAAGACTTTATGCTGTTTAAAGGAAACCAATCCTGTGAATGGCTACAGAGAAGTCAGTTGGCATCTTACAACCATTTATCACTACACCACCGACTATCAATACAGCAGCTTGTGACATGTCTGAAATCTCACTAAGGGTGAGCTGTAATGGGTAACTGTTTAATTGTACATACAACTGATAGTAACTTAATTCCTATCCCTTTGAGGGAGAACGGAGGTGGGCCATTTAATTAAATTCTTGAGCAAACACCATTCTTCCCCCTTGAGGTTAAATAGTTGGGGTGGAGTTTCCTCGATGCTTTTGTTCTTGAGTGTTCCTGGTAGCAGCATGGCTGTGGAGAAAAAGATAAGGCTTCCGGGAGTTTAGAAAGGAAAATCCATTCATCTTGGTCTTTATAAGCTGTAAGTATTTTGTATCTTACCTTATTTTGAATGTGCTCAAAGATTTCATAGTTATTTTACTTAAGGCTGCCTCTCCATTTTGGATGAGCCTAGCTGTTGTCCCTTTGTTATACTCTTTAAACCACTTTCTCTAAGCCCAGCACATACATATATGCATACATATATTCTAATAATATAAAATGCATTATAGTAAAATCAATACTAATTTTAAAAGTACATTTCTGTTAGCTATTTTTATTTTGTAATCTGATAACATGCCTCAAATGGTCTAGGTCCCTGCAGATTGGCTGACCACTGCTGGGCTGCTATTATTATTATTAGTAGTAGTATTAGTATTTCCCTTTATTAGCTAGCAAAAAGAAGGATTTTCTTTCTTTTAGCTTTTTTCCTGTCTCCCTGGTTGTATTTGTGTTGGGGAGAGAGGGAGGAGAGAAGGTAGATAAGCTGGTTCCAGTACCAATGAAAACAATTACTGATATTTCATTCCAGACTGTCTGGGTTGGATATGGTAAGTCCACTGGTGGTGGAAAAACCTTATATTACCCTAAATCTATAGTAGCATCATCATCCTGCAAAACTGTTCCATTTAAACCACTGGTTTTCATACTGCAAACATAAAATCTTGATAGTAGTCATGCAATGCTCATATATACAAAAGGACCCACCAGTTAGGGATCTAAGCTGCATATCCACAGGTAATAGACAACATGTGAGTGAATCCGGGAGTGAATTGTACAATTTGTTTGTCATAAAGTGTACCATGAACCCAAATCAATGTTTATCACATGCCACACAGGAAATCAGTAGAAAAAAAATGTTTCTGGTGGGACTTGGAATCCTGAGTGGCTTCCCTTCTCTGGCTGTCATCACTGCCCATTCACTGAAGGTGGAGCAGAAATCAGCTGCTTCATCTGTTCATGTTCTTTAGCCCATGCACAATTAGAAAAGGCTGGAAAAACAGTGACCATCAGAGACTGCTTTCATGGACATAATTGGACCGGAGCTTCAAATAACAAGTATTAGGGCAATATGCCAGCCCCAATTTATTCCGTCAAAGCCCCTCAGCCCTTTCACTGTAGGACATTGCTGTGTGCAGATTTCCTGCCTGTACCATCTCTTGCCCTCAGGAGAAATAGAGTACCATCCTGTCACTGTGCTGAAGTAAGCTCCGACTTCCAAAGTAGTCAACTACTATTTGGGGAAGAAAGCCATCTTCTCAGGCACCAAAACAAGGAATGAGGGCAGAAGACACAGAGAGGAGGGATCAGATCAAGGTGGCTCTGCAACTTTGTGGTTTTCATCTTTGTGGTGACCCTGTTTTGACACGGGCAATCATATTCTTAGCTTTTGACTTACTGCAAGATCAGCATACAGCTATTTATATGTAGGCGTTACCAATTTTCTGGTTACAAAACAAAAACATAACCCACCTCCCATAAATGTTAATGGTGATGCCACATTGTGTGCGTGTGTTTACAAGATGTCAATTTTAGATTAACATTTCTTGAATTTAATTTCTGGCAATGGATTGAGAAGCTTGGTACCTAACAGGTATGCTATTGACTTAGTATTTTGCATTGGAGAGGCTGAATAATAAGTGACAGCAGAGAGAATGATAAGGGAAAAACATAGCAAATGTCATGCCACATATGCACACTATGCTGAGAAAATGAACATGGCATCCCAAGGTTTCTTTCCTTCAGATGCAGCAGGATCTTTCTTCTAGCTAGGAAAACATTTGTGCAGTTGTCTTTGAAATTGACTCACTCCAGGGAAATAAAAACCTATAAATTAAATTATTGGGAAGAAGAGATGGATAGACTCAGTTCAATTTGGTGATACTTTAGTTGCATGCCAGCCTAAACAAGCACAAAATATAAGAAAAGGGCAATGCTTCTCAGATTCAATCACTAAGAGGTATAACTCACCAGGCTGAGATCGAACACTGTGATTTCGGAAGATGCCCTTGGGATTACTCAGACTGCTACTTTGCAGAACCAAAATACAGTTTAAAAACCCCACAGAACTTCACTCCAGCCTCATAAAGCTCCTCCATCCCCTCTCAAACTATTGTTATTTAAAGGCAGTTCTAAAGTTGTACATAATTTGATCTCATTTAAACTCCCAATGATACAGTTTTTTTAGAAAAATGTGTCATTGGGAATGGATATATGTGTGTGTGGTTTTCAAATCTACAGAAGAAAGTTGTCCTGTATCCAGGAAGGAAGATCAGAAAGGGATGAGTTTTCCAAAATTGTCCCTTGAATCATGTGAATGTAATTTAAAGCTGAGCTCTGACAACCGAGGTCTTAGTTATTTTTCTGAGATGATCTGATGATCTCAGTAGGGCTACCTGCAAGGTATCTCCTTACTATAGTATCACCTTTCATATTAAAAAAAGACCTTGCATTAGGGAAGTGTCTTTTTTTAGCCTTCTTAAGAAGGGAGTCCTAGCTGTAGGACCTGAGTTTCAAGATTCCACTTTAAACTCAAATTTGGACTTCTCTCCTTGTATACATCCTTCCCACCCCATCTTTTTATTTTATTTTACTTACTGAAAACATTTCACTATCACTTCCCATTAAAACACTTTTTTGTTGCAAGGCTCTCCCATGTGTGGCCCAATGATGCCTACATCAGTTTTTGACCACGTATGTCCCAAATTTTAGAGCCTTGAACAATTATGGATCATCCCTTTTATCTCTCTTTTGAACCTGGTGCTTGATCTGGTACTTTTCCTTACAGCTCTAATTTTGGGAGAGCAGGATGACCTTGGGCTGACCCTTAGACTAAATAAGAAAGAACAGAGAAAAGCAAAGTACCAGGTAGCTTGGAAAACTGCCAATAGCTGCTGAATGTAATGGAATTTTTAGCAATTAAAAAAATAATGGTTCATTTTGTTGGGACAAACCAGAAATGTGTCAACATGATGTAACAGTTTGAATAGTTTTTACAAACTCGCTATTTGAATTTAAATTATGTATTGACTTAGAGGAGAGGACGAGGGATAATTTAAGTTTCAAATAATGTTAGGAAAAAAACGGTGAAAGACAGCAGTTCAATAGCAGAAGGGTGAAGTAGTGGGTTCTTCTTAACTGGATCTGTTCACGTAGGCTTCTCTCTAGGCATAACATTTTGGGAAAGTAATATACACCATGATGTCATTGCACAATGGTATCACAATGCATTAAATATCTCTATTGTGCATCTTTGAATAGAAAAGCAAAATGACATTCCATATATCTAGCCTAGACTATCTTTTCTTTTTTCAATTTCCAGTGACAAAGCACTTCCGTACTTTTGCCAAGAAAACAAAATGGCACTCTATTGTGTCTCTCAATCATTTTTTAAATAAATAAATTAATAAATATCATAGGTATGGCACTGTATATTCCAGAGTAAATAGCATTTATTTATTTATTTATTTCTCAACAGGGCTGTAATAATTCTCTGGTAGGCATCCTTATAAACTATTATTTAAAAGATGTTGCCAGACTATTAAATGAATGTTGCGTTATGCTCTACATTCATTCAGCAAAATTCCATGGAAGAGCTTAAGAGTATGAGTTCTGCACAATATCTCAAGCCAGTTGTGTTCTGAGCACAAGGTAAGAACCCACAAGCAAAAGTTTTTGCTCAGGATCAATTCCTTATCAATGTTTACCAGCTGCAGCTTTTGCTGAATTCCACAAACATTGTTATTTACTCAGAAAGTTGTTTACTCAGCTGTTCTCTTTTCAAACTATTTAGCTTAGGAATTGTCTGGTTTAACCATGAAGTAGGAGTCTAAGGTGTCATCCACCATATTTTCTGTAACGTCTTCTTTTTCCTGGACTCTGTAATAATCTTTACTGGGAAAGTGTTCTTGTTAGATATTCAACTGGTTCAATTAATAGGTTAATTAACTGCAACTTTGGTTGATGGAGGCTGTTTTGGTTTTGCTGTTCTAATACAGTAAGGAATGAATGAAAAAAAAATAACAATATCACTGAATAGTCACCTTTATTCATTAACCTATTAGTTATTTTTTTCCCTTCAGCATTGTAAAAAGTCATTGTGCTAGAACAGTGATGTTCGAATATTTCTGACTCTTCCTGACTTGATGGACATCACTTCACCAGGAGTGGCTGTGTGTCACTGTTTCTTTTAGTTCATGTAAACTTACCCTTGTGCCATCAATTATAGTACCTGGCTACTTTGTATTTTGTTGGCCCCTTTTTGAGTTGCCTTTGATTTTTCCAAGCATCAAGGTCTTGATTCTTACTTATGCATTAGTGTTTAAAATGTTGAATCTTTAACTTCATTATTAGTGCTTCCAAAGAACAATTTAGTTTTATTTCATCTAGCATCAAAACAACAAATTAAACAATTTACTCAACAAGTAAACAATTTACTTCATTGAGCATTTCAATAACAAAATCTCAACTATTTTGTCTAGCACTCCAATTCAAAGGCATCTTTTTTTTCCCTTCATGTAGTCTTTCTGGTGATCTAGTTTTCATAACTGTGGGTTACAACAGAGAGAATGATGGCCTTGACATAGTTGTCAACGTATCATCCCTGTCAATGAAGTACCTCAGCACTTCAATCTTTTGTCTAGATCTGTCATAGCTTTTCCCGTAAACAGCAAACAACTCTTTATTTCATGGCTACAGTCACAGAACTGTATTTTGTTTTAGCCAAGGAAGATAAAGTCTGTTACCCTTTCAACTTCATTTCTGCCTATGGGTTACTTTTTTATTCTGTTTATTTGTTAAATCAATTTTTGTGGCCACCCATCTTGCAAATGCAACTTTGATATACATGAAGACTAAAAAACCCCAGTGGTCATGGAGGGTAAATTCAAACAGAACAGTCAACAAAAGCCTCTCAGTGGCCATTGAACCTCCCAACCCCAGGTCCTGGAGCACATCTACTTCCTCAGTGCTCCATGAAAGGCTAGCACATTCAGGGCCAATCTAATCTCCAGGGTGGTAGTGGTATGGTGTTCCAGGTGCCAGACACTGTGACAAAAAGGCATGCTTCCTAAATCCCATTAGATGACATTCTTTAACTGCCTGTAGACATAATCATTTTATACACATTGGACAAACATTTATATAAATTTAATTTATTAGAAAGGAAATGATTAATCAACTGATTACAAAACAGTATTACTCAACATCCTTTGACTGGCAGGAAGCCCCAGTTATTTGTAATGTTCCCACTTGCTGATATTCTGGAATGACTTGTGCTGTGCTTGCACTATTTTTTTTCAGGCTTCTCTTGACAACACTAAAACTGGAAGCAGATGAAAAAAGGCATTCAAGGATGCAAATCTCTATTAAGTAAGTTATTGTAAAGAAAACCTACTGAAAACATCACAAAAGCATTCATGCAGCTGCTGTGTTTCAAATGCAAGCCCTATTTATAGTGAAATGAAGGCTTAAATTCTTGTTCCTCTTTCTCCCACCTGTGAGGTGCAAGAGGCTGGAAACTACACAACAGGTAAACAAGGATTGTTTTCTATTTGAGAGAACCTCTGTAAGATCATTATATCCAGAGTCAAAAACTTGCTTATTGCACAATTGCAAAAAATGCAGTCAAAGGGTGGAGTCCTATTCCAATATATATACACTTTCATTGCAGTAGCAGATACTACAAATCCATTAATTGAGCTAATTTTCCCAGGACTATTTTTCACATCTGCAGCCAGCCAAAGACTTGAGAAGACTGACCTTTGTTACCTGTCTGCCTTCCCACTTTTGACCTTAACATGGCTGCAGTTCTCTTCAGAATCATACAGTGAGAACAGGAACTTGTTTATAATCTCACTTCAGTGCTTTCTGCTTAATTCAGGAGGGACAGGATGAAGGAGGATGTAGTTTTGCACATCTTCATGTTCTGACCTGGCATAGTTTAGTTTTCCCACACTGCCTGATGCTTTGGAAGAAAATGACCCTCCCCACTTCATTTAGCCATCTTTAATGCCACTGTAACTAAACCTGTTAAGGAGTTTTAAAATAACGCTCAAATATTTGTTTCCCACCTGTAAAGCTGTAGCTTTTCCCCTTGTCCTAATATACTGAGCTAAAGGGAATAGTTTGATTTGTGTAGTAACTTGTAGATTTTATATATTCAAAGATAAACCTTCTTTCATGGACATTCATCTTGGAAGCCCACAAGCCATTTTCAGAGTGCCAAGTGATTCATCACTCTAGTGCAATCATTAAGGTTTATGGACAACTAATGATGAATTTATTATTGGACAGTGTTCCATTTTTTTTGTGCAGGTTATTATTAGAAATAGGTAATTAACTGTAGGTTTATAAGATCTCTTTAGATCACAGAGGGATTTCAACATGGCTGAACACAATCCAGGCCATTCATGTCAATGGACTATCATTATGTAAATTATTATGTCTATTAGGTCAAGTGACTTAAATTAATGGGTATTCTTTTCTTTAATCATTAGTTATAAGAATCTGTTAATCACATAATAATGTACCATTGCTACTGATATGACTATATTTTTTATAGAATGGCATATCATACTACTGTATAGTATAGTATTTTTTGTTTTCTTTCATGAAAAGGAATGTGCGGCTCCTTTCTAGGGTCTCGTAATATTATAGTACCATTACTACCGATATTGCTATACTATAGAATGGAATGTATACAATATGATTCTAATCCTCTTTCTTCAGAAGCAAGGCTCATGAAACTGAAGGAAGTGTAGTTCCATTTTGAAAAAGGTCAAAACGTTTGAGTAGGACAATGTCTAGAGCAACCGAGGGGAGTGAAAGCAAAATAATGGGTGCAGCTACATGATTGAAGCCGCCTCTTCTCTTATTGTTCCACTCAAGTACAAAGGGGCAGGACTTCAATTGTGTGCATTTGCAACTGATATTTCGACTTTTTAAAGCTCCCCTGCCCCCCCCCCCAAAGTAGGGCAAAACCTTCAGAATCACTAGATAAGGAACATAATATGATATGCTTGTTTTACAGTTGCCTATCTTACTCAATAAAGGGACGCGGTGGCGCTGCGGGTTAAACCGCTGAGCTGTCGATCGGAAGGTCGGCGGTTCGAAACCGCGCGGCGGGGTGAGCTCCCGTTGCTCGTCCCAGCTCCTGCACACCAAGCAGTTCGAAAACATGCAAATGTGAGTAGATTAATTGGTACCGCTTCGGCGGGAAGGTAACGGCGTTCCGAGTCATCATGCTGGCCACATGACCCGGAAGTGTCCTATGGACAACGCCGGCTCCAAGGCTTTGAAACGGAGATGAGCACCGGCCCCTAGAGTCGGACACGACTGGACTTTACGTCAAGGGAAACCTTTACCTTTATCTTTATCTTACTCAATAACTCTGACAAAGCTAATGAAGCATAAAACAGAAGCACACATACAAAAACACTAAGACATCAAGTAAAAATAATCTACTCAAACAGTGCAAAGCGAAACACAATGACTGGGCTGTATTAGCAGTCTAGCCATAAAAGTTGATTTTTAACACCTTCTGAAAGACCAGAAGTGTTGGGACCATCCAAGCCATAGAGGGGTGGGGGTGCTATATTTCAGGAGAGGTGCCATGACAGAGAAGGCATACCTCCTTGGTCCCATGAGATGATAGGGTTTTACAGAAGGGTCTTGGAGCATGGCCACCCTGAAAAATCTGGTGGAATGGGTAGAAACCACCAGAGACAAGTATCCTAGCCCTGTGCCATGTACTGTAGGTCTTTAAATGTGATAACCAGCACTTTGAATTGCACCCAGAAGTTTACAGGAAGCCCCTGATTCTCACAAGCAGTGGTGTTACATGTGTGTACCATGGTGTACCCAAAGCTGCCTGCACTACCACATTCTGGATCACCCACAGCTTCCAAATGCTTTTTAAGGGTAGCCCCATGTAAATTGAGAAAGTTTTCAGGCTCTTTAGGAGCTTTCACCAAGATGAAGATCAATATATATATTTTTTTTAAAAATTTGGGGGGAAGCTCCCTTTTTAAAAGTTTTCATTGCAAACTGCCAAGGGGTTTTGGTAGTCAGTGGTATAAAAAGTTAAATAATTAAATGGCAAATAAATAAATAACCTGGGCTGAGGAGGAAAAAACATCTGGAATTATTGAAGATGTTGGTCTATTCTGGAAGGGAAAGGGAATAAAATATTGGGTCTGCATTTCTTCAACTCAGTTTGAAGATTATCAGAACAGTTAGAAAAAGCATCTGAAAGACACTAGTCTGGGGAAGATGCCTGAGTACCTTCAAAGACATTCTTACATCAGTCTTGGAAGAACGGCAGTGAATAACTGAGGCTGAGAAACTATAAGCTGAACACCCAAGCCCACTTACTTGGAATCACGGGATTCCAAAGCAGTATTTCAGCTAGGGCATTCTATTCCATGGCTCAGTGTCTTTCCCATTGCAATTGACCACCAATCTCATAAGGAAAGGGAATACACTTCCAAAAAACTGGATAGAATTTTGTGGTAGTAGTACTAACAGTTTACTTGGCCTCTCTCCCTCTCTCTCTCTGTGTGTATATATATATACACACATACATACACACACACACACATACACACATAGAAAGAGAGAGAATGAATTTATATAGCTGCCCATCTCACTGGCATGTGACTCTGGGCAGTGCACACAATCGAAACAAAAACTAAACCATCAACATAATTCACCCATTAAAACCAATTAAAACAGTTGACAGGGAAGAATGCAGTCTAAACATATACCAGCCATTTAACAGGCTCTATGCTTCCATGGGATCCCCAGGCCCAGTGGAAAAAACAAGCTTTGAGGGCATTCTGGAAGACCAACAGTGTTGGGGTCAATCTCACTTTGGGGGGAATGATGTTCCAAAGGGTGGGTGCCAGGGCAGAAAATATTTTCTTCCTGGGTCCCATCAAACAAAACTCATTGGCCAATGGGACCTGCAACGCGCCCCTCCTGCCGGACCTAATGGGATGGGTAGACGTAACTAGGGAGAGGCAGTCCCACAAATAACCTGGCCCTGTGCCATGTGAGGCTTTACGCTATATTATTACACTATATGGAATTCTTAAAGTTATACTAAACTCTTCAAGCCTAAAATTAGGCAACTCACTCTGGTTAATGGCCAGGTTGTTCTGAATTGTTTGTATGGAATATTCCCTCTGGCTTCAAACTCTTCCCAGATAAAATTCTACTATTTGGAGTGTTTACATAACAGGTCCAGAGATACGCATTTACATTTGCCATCTAAATCCCAGATTAAAAATATGGCAAGTAATAAAATATGATATTCCAGTTTCTCTATTAAATTGCATTGACTTGAACTATAATAGCATTAGAAAAAAAACAACAACCACCACAGTAATTTACCTATTGCTTTCCTGCGAGTTAATGAGTATTCTGGATATGAAATTCACCCACAACATTTTAGAACAGCTTGAAAGAGCATATTTTATGCAATAAGCCAAATGTAAGTTAGAAAACTCAGCGATTTTAATTTAAAATTCTCCACCTCATTTCCATAAATGTTAATTTTTCACCCATAAATCTTCTTTAACTTTCATGAAGCTAGTGGTGAATATTGTCCATAAATAACTGTGCATTTGGTATGTGAGAATAATTTTCTTTAATTGAGGGAGTTCCCTTCCTTGATATGTGTGTTAGAGCAGGGAAAGGAGAACGTCTCATGCTGCAGATAGTATTTAACTTTTTGGGGAGGTTAAGAAACATAACAGAAGACCAGCCATGTCATACAAGGGGAAAAAATAAGGGTTGGATATGATTTTTGTGGGGGGGGGGGGGTAAATGCCTTTTTTTAGGGCTTACATTGCAGTTTTCTTGTTTTTTGCTTTGGAATGGCAGGAAAATGATTAGAGAGGTCACAAGGTTCATAAAAAGTCCTTGATCTAGAGACACATAACTGTTACGGAAAGAAGTGATGGTAAACCACTATGCTGATTATGTGCTGTCTAATCAGCGTCCACTCCTAGTGACCACATAGATGTTGTCTTTTTTATATATAACTTTTATTGAAAAAATTTAGATAGATAAAAAATACTGTAAATAGGAAACTATATAAAGAAGAAAATAGAGAAGGAAGAAATAAAGAAAAAGCGAAGAAAGAAATACAGTTAAAGAAGGAAAAGGAAAAGGACAATTAAAGAAGCAGTTTCCAATCTTTGCAGCAGTTGCAAATAAAGTTATTATCCCTCCTCCCTTATTCAAATTACATTACAGAGCTCCCTTCTGTCCCACATTTAGCTCCTTTCTCAATCAGCAAGTCCACAAATCATAATTTCACTTTTTCTGTTTTCAGCAAAAAGTCCATAAAAGGATTTTGGTCTTTTATTATTGTTTTATCCCTGACCGAACAGGTCAGTTTTGCCATTTCTGCTAATTCATAGATAGATTTTCTCCATGTTGGTCTTTCCCTAACCTGGTCTTTCAGGTCCTCCAATGATGCAACCATGGCTACTGTAATTAAGTCCATCCATCTTGCTGCTAGTTGTCTCTTCTTTTTCCTTCCACCTGCCTAGCGTGACAGACTTCTCCAGAGAGCTAGGTCTTTGCATAATGTGTCCAAAGTATGATAATTTGAGCCTGATCATTTGTGCCTCAAGTGAGAACTAGGTTGATTTGTTTGATGATCCATTGGTTTCTTTTCTTGGATGTCCATGATATTCTCAGGAGTCTTCTCTAACACCAAAGTACAAAAGTGCCAATAGTCTTCCTATCCTGCTTCTTCAAAGTCCAACTTTCATTTCCATAGAGGGAACACCATGACTTACACAATTCTGATCTTTATAGATATAGACACATCATGGCATTTGAATATCTTGAACATCCAAGGCCTTCATGGCTGTTGTATCAAGTGCTAGTCTATGCTGTATTATTTGACCGCTTGTTCCTTTCCTGTTGATGGTTGATCCTAAAAGGCAGAAGCTATTGTCTGCTTCAATATCTTAACTGCCAATTCTAAGACTGGTTGTTCTGCCTGTTGTCGTAAATTTGGTCTTCTTTATATATAAGTTTAGTCTCATTTTCACTTTGCTCTTTAACTTTTATGACTAAAGCTTGCAGACTGTATTTTCAGCTATCAGGGTAGTGTCATCAGCATAGCATAGGCTGTTGATGTTTCTTCCTCTAATATTAAAATCACACTCATCTTTTTTCTAATCAGGCTTCCCTTAATAAATATTCAGCATATAGGTTGAATAAATAAAGAGAGAAGACACAGCCTTGTCGCATTCCTTAGCCAACCTGGAACCAGTCTGTTCACCATGTTCTGTCTGTACTGAGGGTTCCTGACTGTATATAAGTTACTCATGAGGACAATGAGGTATTCTGGGATTCCTACTTTTCTGAGCACATTCCATGGCTTGACATGATTGACAAAATCAAAGGCTTTTCTATAATGGATGAAGCACATACTGACTTCTTTTTGACTTTCTCAATTATCCAGCACGCATCAGCAATAATGTCCCATGTCCCTTGGCATTTTTTCTAAAGCCAGCTTGAACATCTGGCATCTCTTTTTCCATGTAGAGCTCCAATTTGCATTGGGTGATTTATTTATTTAGTTAATTTATATAGCCACCCATCTCAGACCAATGACTCTAAGTATCATAGTGTATATTATCTCCATGAAAAAATGCATATTCAAAATTCATACCTGGAAAGAAGGCTAGCTTAAACTTTGACTCTGTCTCCCCTACATGTAGATACATTTTCTTTTCCTGCAGCTATTCATATCTATGATTCCCCTTCTGCAGCATGAAGGGGAAGCAAACATGCCAAAAAAATGTGTATAATCTGATTATGCTGGAAGAAGAATCAGTCTTCTTCATCAGTCACTTTATTTCACATATTTTGCAAAGAGACCTGCAAAACTGGTTCTCTAGTTTATTTTATGCATTGATTATGTTCTTGTTTGACTGTTCCCTTCATCTGTATCTGAGAACCATCTGTTCTAGATAATTTTAATATTTATCCCAGCAGTAACCTCAAGTTGATATATTTAACATTTTAATTATCAGAGACTGCAGGTTTCAGATGTACTTCTTGCTTTGCAAGCATGGAAATAACTTTTTCCAGTAACAAGGGATGGGGAAAACAGGAAGGGGAAAGGGAACTCAGCTTAACTGTTCCCTTTTATTTTTGATGTTTAAGTGGATAGGCAAAGGAGTGCAGCTTTGTTTCTTTGGACCCAAAGGGGTTTCTGAACATGGTGCTGACATAGCAAATATATTTTTTTCAAGGATATACAAGGTAGTATTTTGAACAGTGTGCTTCCACAGATCTGTTTTTCCCCTTCTGAATGACTAAATACATGAAAGCCCTTTTGCCCCAAATTGCCAAGAAATGGATAGCTGTACTGCTAACAGTCAGAGGCATGGATGCATTATAAACAAGTCCTCTGAGATCAAATTGTAGAGTTATGTCTGTGGAATTATATGCAAGAAGGCCTTATTGTATTATCTGAAACCTATCTTAATACTTGGTTCTGTATCATGTAGAAGCCTTGTCAGAAGTATTTGAAGCACACCAAATATGGGAAAGTAGAAAATCTCTATTCAGGAGAAGAAGAAATATTCATGAAAAGTCTTACCTATTTTTTGCTATTATTTTTTTTCTGAAAATATGACATGTCCTTGAAGATACTTCTAGTAATCATCTGGGGATGAGCTAGTTCAGTGCATCCAACTAGATTAAACAAGTCACAGTTTTGCTGATAGATACCACATTTTAGCATAGGGTGGACAAGGATCCCTCAGTTCAGTACAGCATCCCTACAGCAGTTACAACTGGGAGAATGATTGAGTTAAAAAAGTCCACAGTACATATCTCATCTGTCATCTGTAGACAGTTACCTGACCTTATTGTTCTTTTAAGTTGATGACAAAGGGTTCTTTAACCTATAGCCAGAACTATTGAATCTGATAAGAGAGAATCCCCTTGTTCCACCTTTATCAACAGCAAGAGGAACAAGACTTGGGAACAGAATGTGATTTTCCATTTGCTACCAGCCTCAAACCTGATAAATCTCAGCTGAGCATGATTTCAAAGAATAGATCTTCATAATGGACACTGACTTTATAAGGATAGCTGGAGGTTTTCAGAGGCATTGAATATAGATTTCTTTTGCTCCCTCAACCTTGTGTCAGGGAATAAATGCTTTCATGTTCACACTATGCTTTGCAACTCTGAATCTCTCTCACCACTGAGGATGTCAATATTGCAATAAACCCAACAATCTTTGAGCCACGCATACATATTTGCAGAATCTTTATCAGCTTGGTAATCTCTTTCCTTAAACCTATTTCCATGAAGCTTTGATTTCTGGGGACTATCAGAACTGGTCCAAAATCATCCAGCCAGTTTCTGTGACTGAGGGAGGATTAGAACTTGGGTTTCCCCATTCCTAGTCTAGTATCACTACACAGGCACACTCTCTCTTTCACATGCACTCACAGAATATAGACACATGTATGTATACATACAGTCACACCTATGCTTTCATTCAAGTGTGGATTTGTGTAAAATAATGGGACAAAATAGGTGGCATAGAAATGTTAGAAAAGTGAAGAATATTTGAATTCCTTTGGAAACTCAGAAAGGAATGAAAACATGAAGCAATTTCATAACAACCTTTGTTGGGTTGACTTAATAAACACATATCTTGCTGATCACTTCTGTTTGCATTTGAGTTCTGAGTTGATAGGATTATTAAAGCAAACCTTGACACAAAAGAAATTAAAGCATAAGAAATTTTTACAGATAAGAAATTGTGTTAGCTGTCAAGATATTTCATCTATCATGGGTGGAAAGAGTGCAAATTTAATTATAGTGGCAATCCTTGGACATTTTGATCTAGTCTTCTACATATACATTTGTAGAGGGGGCGGCTGTCCAATTTTGATGAACATTTAAACAAGCTCCTGATTTTACTTGACTAAAAGAACAGGGTTTCACATCCTATTATTGAAACATTTCCTTTTACTTACCTAATTATTACTGATGTATTTTTCTCATGGGATAATCTGTTCTAAGAATACCGTTTGATTTAAAAAAAAAATATGAAATAAACTCTGCACAGAGACGTACTTTGATATAAATGTGTCTCTTATTATAATTGTTTGCTTACAGCTAAGTATAGTTGAAGGGATGTTCTCTATCTTTTGATCAATATTTTCCAGGCTGTGAGTATTAATCACTTTAAAAAGCAGGTAGAGGAGAAGTGGAGAAAGTGAAAGTGTGCAAGTTGAATATTAAATATGTAAAAGACTCTAGGATAGATATTAATAGATTATCTTACTAGGTGCAATATCCTACAAACACAGAGATTGCAAGATATGTTACCATCAACTTCCTTTATATTTCCTAGCTGATCCCTCCTCTGCCCCTTTTCCCCTGTTGAAAACTTGCTGTCTTGTTCCTGTGGCTGTGCAACCTAATCCTTCCATTAAGGTCTAACTATTATTAATTTTCCTCAAACATTTAATTAAGCAGAGAAGTTAATTTTATATTATTATTCCTGTGCAAAAAGTATACAAGCTATTATTCATAGTTGGGTGATTAATCACCGTTCATTCAAAATAATGCTACCAGTCAAGCAGGACTGGTTTTCATTTTTTCCTTATTCAACCAAAAGGCTGAGTAGAATTCTCCCAATTTTATTTTGATTTTATTTGTTCATTTTGCAAAATGTACAGCAATTATATTGTTGTATGAATGACTCATTGATCTGCATAAGGAAATATGCAGTGTATAGAAACAGTCTCCAAATTCCAATATTACCACTCTTCTTTGAAAATCCTTTATTTCTGAGGTAAGACTTCAGTGTAGCTGCTCAATGGCAAGATGAATTTGTCACATAAAACAACCAAGGCTGGACTTGAGTGACCATTATATCAAGCCAGCTAGTTTTCCAAGTAACTAGTGCAATCCCCTACTGTCACTTCCTACAGAAGCATTTAGGAGCTGCACCATGATTCTGGTTGAGCAAAAGTGGAAATTACTGCCCATCCCTGAAGTGCTGCCACTTCTGTGGCAAGCAGGAAGGAAAGAAGGAAAAAAAGGAAGCTTGGTGAAATCTACTAAAAATTTCTGTTTCATCCCTAGGTATTTGGTCTGGGCTAGTCACAATAGCTGCAAAGCTCTGAAGGATCTGAAACACAGGAGCTGGGAGAAGAGATGATGAAAAAATTCCCTCTGGAACTAATAATTCACCATCATCACCATAATAATTCACCAACATCCCAGCTTCCAATGGTTCCACTGCACTGCATTTGGGCTGGGAATGAATATATATATCAGCTTAGCTTGCTGTTATCAGGGAGACCCTGACTGATTCCAATCTGTGCAGAAATCTTAAGCAGAAGTGCCCTATATCTGGCTGGGTCTAATAGGATGGTGGCTGGCTATTGTACATCTTTAGCCCTTGCATTTTGAAGCATGGATTAAGGTGATTAGGTCCTCTGAGATTCTTTCTGGTGGTGTATCAAGGTCCTCATTTGCATCACCACCTCAACTTTCTTGATTTCATCATCCTCTTGTTCAGTTTTGTTGATTCCATACAGCAGAGGTGGAGGACCTAAATCCTCAATGAAACATAAAGTCCCTAACCCCCCTTCCCTCCCCATCTTCAGATCACTCTCATCATGCTGACAAATGTCAGAGGAACATCTGTTAAAATTTGGTGGCAGAGCTTCCTGACATTTTAGACATGCTAAAAGGCATGCTAATTGCAATGTAAGCTCTGAAGAAGGAAATGTGTCAACCCCTCCTAAAATTGAAACAACAATCTGAAAAATTCTGATCACCCAGAGAAATGTATAGTGTGGCCCCTACTTAATGGAACTATTCTTCGGAAAGTTTACATTATTAACAAAATAAAATACCTACTATAGCATTCAAAATATAATATAACCTCAAAATGAATCAACAGCATCATAATAAAAAGTAAAAGAAGAAATGCAGGGAGGAGAATGGTCTTGGAAAATTATGTTAGAAGCAAAACAACTTAACAAAAAATAGATTATATTGTTCAAAAGTTTTTGTTTTCCTTGCCGTTGTGTCCCATTTTTTGTGTCCCTACAAAAAAAATGCAAAACAAAATCTGTTTAATTCAGTTATTTACAGACAACAGACAACAACATTCCTTTTGTAGCAAAGCAAATATACAAATTTCTTTCCAATTTTGTATGATTATCTTTTAACCTGGCCCATGCCAGAAAAGCCTACAATTCTTAACGGCTTTCACATACTGGGGACAGAGGAAAAAAGACACGTAAATCATTAATACCGAGCAGCTGATTCAAAGTCATATTAAGAATCCTGCTCACATCAGCTCAAAATGTGATGACAATAATAGGGAAAACTCAAATAATATAAGTTAAAGTTCTCACACCTGAGTTGCAACTCCAACAGTAAGGTGATTAGAACCATCCCTTCCTAAACATTCTGTGAAGTGTGCAATATACAGAAAACAAAATATTGTGTTGCCTCAAGTTCATTTTAAGATCACAAGAAACAAATTTCACATTATTTAATGCAACCCTCCACTGTTTTACTAGGAAAGGACATTCTGGTTCATAATCCAATAGCCCCCTACATCAATACTATCTGTTTCATTTCATGTCCTTCAATTTCATTCACATACATATGACTATTGAGACTCTTTCTCATAAGTTACACTCAAGAGACTAGTCCTTGGTCATTATTTCCTTGAGAAATCTCTCATGGTTGCTTTGATTAGATCTTGAAATTTATATCAGATTTTTTTTTAAAAAGAGGCAATTTAATAAACATAGCTGTTTCTTGACATTTTTCTCTCTGAATTCACTAAGTATGTTTATAGAGTTTCTACCTTTTGCAAAAAAAAAAAAAAGCTCTGTCTCCTTCAAGTCCTGTCTCCTTTGAAGTCTTCACTTTCTTTATAAAACAGGTTTCAGAATGAACACAATCTCTTTTCAGCCATCTCTATTGGAGGTGATTAATGCTTTGGGTACCTTGAGCAGAACTCCACTGTTATGTTGATCCACAGTGACTGCTGAGCATAGATGGAATTTTCCTTTCTGCAGTGATGCCTACTGCTATTTTAGTGTCCTTCATGCCATTGTTCCAGTGACTGCAAGATGCTTTCCCACACTGAGTACTGTAAGAACATTTTCTCCTGTGGTTGCTTTTAAACCTGTCCTGGCTACCTCTTAACATAATTTGTGTATCTCAATGGACAATTCCCTCTAAAGCCTTCCTTTTCTGCAGCTCTTGTGATTCCCATCCCATGCACACTTTTGGTAAATGGATTCATCTCATTTGCCCATATCAATAAATGGAATATGTATCTATACAGAAAAAAGAAGATTGGAACTGAATTTGTTGTTGTTCAGTGCTTTGGCCAAAGAAGGGGAAAGGATGGATGGGTAGTAAAACTAGCAATCCCCAATTTGTAACAAAGAACAGCCCCTTGCTTTTAGTTTCTTCTAAGATTTCTTCACTGTACAAATCTTATAAAGATGGGATAAATATTTTAATGATGGCTGAAAGCAAAGAGGAACTGAGGAGCCTTATGATGAAGGTGAAAGAAGAAAGTGCAAAAGCTGGCTTGCAGCTAAACCTCAAAAAACCAAGATTATGGCAACCAGCCTGATTGATAACTGGCAAATAGAGGGAGAAAACGTAGAAGCAGTGAAAGACTTGGTATTCCTAGGTGCAAAGATTACTGCAGATGCTGACTGCAGTCAGGAAATCAGAAGACGCTTAATCCTTGGGAGAAGAGCAATGACAAATCTCGATAAAATAGTTAAGAGCAGAGACATCACGCTGACAACAAAGGCCCGCATAGTTAAAGCAATGGTGTTCCCTGTAGTAACATATGGCTGCGAGAGCTGGACCATAAGGAAGGCTGAGAGAAGGAAGATCGATGCTTTGGAACTGTGGTGTTGGAGGAAAATTCTGAGAGTGCCTTGGACTGCAGGAAGATCAAACCAGTCCATCCTCCAGGAAATAAAGCCAGACTGCTCACTTGAGGGAATGATATTAAAGGCAAAACTGAAGTACTCTGGCCACATAATGAGAAGACAGGATACCCTGGAGAAGATGCTAGGGAGAGTGAAGGGCAAAAGGAAGAGGGGCCGACCAAGGGCAAGGTGGTTGCTGTTGTTTATTCGTTTAGTCACTTCCGACTCTTCGTGACTTCATGGAAGTGATGGACTCGTCCCTGGGGGAGCTGGGGGTGTTGACAACCGTGTAGAGAGCATTGTGTGCATCCTGCCAGCTGGCAAACCACGGCAGTGGCATTGTTGTGCTTATCTTCACTGAACCTTCCTTGAACTTCCATAGTGGATAAGGTTATAGCAAAAACTTTCCTCACAAGGCAACATGAGCTGTAACCTGAGCTGTGCCAGGAGGCAGATCACGAGGACTACATGAGCCAAGCACTGCTATTTAGACCAGTCAGCTCTTTGTAATATGAGCTTCATGTTTATAGTAAAAGAATAATAAAAGAGAGCTTATGGCTTGAATCGGGGCTCTCATCCCGAGGAATTTGTGTCTGTGCATTCTTCCTACATTCTTCATGAGAGACCACCACAAAACCGACAGGAAGCTCTGGTGTGGGCTGGTCCATGAAGTCACGAAGAGTCAGAAGCAACTGAATGAATAAACAACAAAAATACTTTAACTGGGAAAATTGATTGATTGATCGATCATGTATACCACATGACTGGGTTCATACTGCAATTGCTGTCTTCATACAGCATTCTACGTCCAAACAAATAAAACATAAAACAGTTTGACACAGTGGCCTGTTTCACATGAGCTGTGGCCTTTAGAAACCCAACACTGAAATCTGGCATATGTCAACTTAGAACTTAGATTTCAGTGGGACATATTCCAAGGGAAGTATATAGGTAGGATTGGAGCCTAAATGTGCCAAAGTATGCTAATATGTTTGATGAGTATTATTTGCACATTAGTAAATGCACTAATGGACAATAGAGCATGAGTAAATATCTCTCACGAATCCATTTCTAAATAAAATGCCTTTCTACCTCCCTTGGTTGTAAATTCTTATGTGTAATTTTAAGACACCCCAGTAATGTGTCTTGAAAAATATAATGAAGTTCTTTCAGCAGTGCCTGAACACACATTGCATTTTTGACCTGAAGGAAACCTGAATTTAAATGGTGTAATATGCATGAGAATCCAGCTTTCTTGTTTCATTATAACTGATAATGCTGCTTGTTTGCAAAACTGGCAATGGCATAGATGAGACAATCATCTGGATTGTCATATGAGACAATCATATGAGGTCTTCAATTAGTTTCAAAGACATTTACTTAATAAGCAATGGCTGAAGGGCATCTTCCAAAGCAGAGTGCTAGTATTTGTTAAATTTACAACCTTTTTTTTCCCCTCCAGATATTAAATGGTGGTTTTCACAACAGCCCTATCAGGTATGTTGAAATGAGAGAGTAACTGGCCCAAAGTCATCCAGTCAGTTTCTCTGCTTAGAGGTAGACTTGATCCTGTTCTATATGCAACAGATTTTCCTCTTGTCTCTGAATTGGCAGGGTACCAGTATTTCTTAGGAACATAATGCGAGTGTTCCCCAACTCCTACTTTCTGCCATTTGCCATGTCATTCTTCTTGCATTTGCAAGGGTTTGAAATTTGTCTTGCTGGCCTAAAGTTGAATTAACACTCCCTTTGTCGGTTTTCTGGTGAAGGAGTATGGTGGCTGGTCGAGCCTTGTAACAGCTTGGAAAAATTAATATCTACCATGCGGAGGTTGAGAGTTCTGTGGAGTCAGAGAGAGATGGGCAGATCTCGTAGGTGGCGCTAGAAAAGGAGGGCTGCCGGCGAAAGACTCCAACAGCTTCAGAGCAGCAGGCAAAAGCTTTGCTTTCTATTTCAATACTTCACTTTCACCACAACAACAAAGCAGCCAGGAAGCCTGGAGGCACATCTGTAGAACCCGCGTGAGTAGTCTAGATATCTAGGCAATTCTGCAGCCCCCTTCATCTCTAGTAAAAGAAACAACAACTTTTGACTATAAAAGTGAAAAAGAAGAAACTTTCTAAGCGGAGGGGGGGAAAAAAACTTATCTATAATTTGGAGACAAAAAAACTTTACTGACAGTCCTCACTTAAAAGGAACTGAATTAATTAATTAATTTCTAACGCCATATTGGACTATATTGCAGAGGTTTATAAGATTATTTTGAATTGTATGCTCTGTATGTTTGGATATAAATATTATGCATTGCTTTATATAGATCAATATAACATTAGGTGTAGTGATTAAGATAGGTAAATAAAGATTTTTATAAGGACAAAATGAACACAAGGAGACAGAACAGGAGTGGCTCAGAAACCGGGGAAGGAGAATGGTTGAAAGCTATGTTTGAAGATTTTACGCAAAAAACAACTCAAAATATTACTCAAAATTTAATGCAACTATTTGAGGAGAAAATAGATGGCTTTGAAAAAAGGTTAGATCATAAGTTAGAGACTATGGACAAAAGAATAAAAGCAGACATTCAAGAGGTAAGAGAAAGAGTGGAGAAATTAGAAGTAGAAAATGATACAGAATTAGACCGATTAACTGTGTTAGAGTTAAAAGAAAAAGAACATTGTGTTAGACTTAGAGGTGTACCTGAAAAAAAAAGAGGCAGAAATAAGAGAAATAGTGGTTCAAATGCTTGCAAGTTTAACTGAATGGGAGGAAGAAAGGCTAGAAGAAGGTATAGAAAAAATATTGAGTTAATTCGAAATATGCAAAAATTAACCGGAAACCAAGATATAATAATTGAATTTGCAAGGAAGAAGACCAAAGAATTGATAATACAGGCCTCCTGGGGGAGAAAAAATAATATTGAAGGAGAGGAGATTATGATATTGAAAGACATACCACTGAGAATATTAAAAAAAAGAAGAGATTATTTCTCACTGACGTCCTTAAACGAAATAAAATCCCCTTTAGGTGGGAAGTATTGGAAAGAGTGAATGTCACATTCCAACAACAAAGATCTAAATTGAATACTATTTCTAAGGCTCAGGAATTTCTCAGAAAATATAAAAAAGATTTAGAATCAGAAACAGATAGAAGGGAAAGGCCAGAAAGTAAAGAAAGGAAGTGAAACGTTTAAATACAGAGGAACAAAGTGCAGAGGAACTAGCTCCAAGTTCTTAAGAATTTGCAATACTCCTTTCCAATGAGGGAATTAAAATGCCTTTCCTGGAATATAAATGGAGCCAATACCCCAGCTAAAAGGAAAAAAAATCTTTCACTATATATACAAATTAAAACAAAATATCATATGTCTTCAAGAAACTCATATTGCGAAAAAATATATTAAATATCTGGTAAATAACAAATTAGGAAATGAATTTATAGCAGGAAATGAAAATAAAATAAAATAAATGGAATTGCAATATATGTAAAGCCCCATCTAAATCCTAAATTAATAAGTGTTGATAAAAATGGGAGATATTTAATAATAGAATTAGAACTACAAAACTCTAAAGCAATATTGGTTGGAGTATATGCCCCTAATGATAATCAGAATAAATTCTATCAAAATTTATTAAATGAACTTTCTGAATTATCTTATAACAATTGGTTATGATGGGAGATTGGAACGGAGTTACCTTACCAATTATTGACAGAAAATCTGAACAACAAATTTTAAAAAATCAAGGAAAAGTGCCCCAATCTCTTTTTGATATGTCAGAAAATTTGGCTATTGTAGATGCCTGGAGATATAAAAATGGTATGGCTAGAGATTATACATTTTATTCAAACAGATTTAAATCATTCTCCAGGATCGATATGATATGGGTAACTAAAAATTTGGCAAATAAAATTTTAAATGTATCAATTCTCCCCGGATCCTTCTCAGGCCAAAATCCAGTTCAATTGGCTATAAAACTCCACCCAAAAAGTTATAGGTGGGGATTAAATGAAACTTTGTTGAGAAATAAAGAACTTGTAGAAGATTGCCAAAAGAAATTAAAAGAATTCTTTGAATGGAATTTAAATAATGAAGTGAGTATTGGGATAGTATGGGATACTAGCAAGGCATATATGAGAGGATATTTTATGTATTTAAATAGTTCTTTAAAGAGGAAAACGCAACAAAAAATTCAAACAGTTCTTGACCAAATTAAGATAAAAGAAAAAAAAATCTTCAAATAAGACCATCCTGATGAAGGTATAAACCATCAAATAAAATTTTTACAGCAGCAATTAAAAATACTTACAACAGATGAAATTGAAAGAAAATTGAGATATATTAAAGAAATTTTGAATATGCTAATAAAGCTGGAAAATGGCTAGCATACAAATTAAGAAAAGGAAAAAAAATATTACTAAAATTCGAGAAAATGGGAAAGAATTAGTTGACAATGAAAAAATTAAAAAGGCATTTCATAATTTCTTTACAAATTTATATAAGAAACAAGAAATTTCAATTGATAAAATTGAGAACTATTTATTAAAACAAAATTTAAAGAAATTAACTAGACCAAAAAGCATTAATTAATAATCCCATCACAACCAAGGAAATTATAGAGGCAATTAGAAAATTGAAAATAGGCAAAGTTCCAGGTCCAGATGGATTTTCAGCAGGTTATTATAAATATTTTCAAGATCAAATTTTGTTCCCACTTAAAGATTTAGTGAATGCAATTCTGTTAGGAAATCCAATACCAAAATCTTGGTCAGAGGCAAATATACTAATCCCAAAAGAAAAACAAGACCTGTCACTACGCAAAAATTATAGACCTATTCCATTATTAAACAATGACTATAAAATATTTACTTTAATTTTAACTGAAAGACTAAAAACAATACTTCAAGAAATAATTAATTATGACCAAAATGGTTTTTTACCCCAAAGATAAATAAACAATATAAGGATGGTTTTAAATATAATGGAATATGCTCAATTTCATAATGAAAAGCAGATTATGTTGTTGTTTTTAGATGCTGAAAAAGCTTTTGACAACCTAAATTGGAATTTTATGTTTAAGACTTTAGAATTGGTGGATTTTGGTGATATATTTATAAAAGCAATAAAATCAATTTATACATTTCAAAAAGCCAGACTTGTGATCAATGAAGAGATAACACAAGAATGTCAAATAGAAAAAGGAACAAGGCAAGGCTGTCCGCTATCTCCTTTATTATTTATATTGGTATTGGAGGTTCTAACAGAAGCTATCAGAAAGGATCATCGAATTGAAGGGATAAAGATTAAACAAGAAACATATAACTTAAGAGCCTTTGCAGATGATTTAGTTATCACTTTACAAAACCTGTTAATATCAATTGATTACTTATTAAAGACATTACAAGAATATGGAGAATTAGCTGGTTTTAAAATAAATAATCAAAAAATGAAGATGATAAATTTAAATATGCCACAAAATAATCAGAATGTATTAGAAATTAAATCAGGATTTAATATTGTCAAAAAAGTTAGATATCTAGGGATAGAGATTTCAGCCAATACTAGTGATTTATTCCGAAATAATTATGTTAAAATATGGAAGGAAATTAAACAAGATTTATTGAGGTGGGGAAAATTAAATTTATCACTTCTGGGACGAATCTCTGCAATTAAGATGAATATTCTGCCGAAGATGCTATTTTTATTTCAAACTATTCCAATATTTATAACTGATATTTTTTTTAAAATTATGGCAAAAAGATCTTTTAAAATTGATTTGGCAAGGGAAAAGACCAAGAATTAAATTTAAATTACTACAAGAAGATAAGGAAAGAGGAGGATTGGGTCTTCCTGATTTCAGGCTATATTATGAGGCATGTGGTCTATTATGGTTAAAAGAATGGATCACCCTACAAGATCATAAGTTACTAAATTTAGAAGGGCATGATTTAAAATTTGGATGGCATGGCTTCTTATGGTATAACAAATTGAAAGTAAATAAAACATTTAACAATTATTGTATTAGATCGTCTATTCTTAAAATTTGGGAAAAATATAAATCTATTCTAACATCGACAATACCACTATGGATTTCCCCACAAGAAGCTTTTGTAAGGCAAGAAACAATAGGAAACTATCAGTGACTAAACTATTCGGATTTAATAAAATTCGAAGGGACCAAATTTACAATGAAAACAAGAGAAGAACTGGAAAATGAAGGATATTTATGTCAATGGTTTACATATATTCAATTAAAAGAACAATTTAAAATAGATGCCAAAAGTTACAAATTTACAAAAAAACTATCTTGGTGGGATGAACAAATCTATGCTAATAATGACCACACGATCTATAAAATATATAAAATGTTATTACAAATGAGAATACTAAATGTACAGATTAAGCAATGTATGAATAAATGGGAGAAAAATTTTGGATACAATATTGAATACGATGTTTGGGGAAGAATGTGGACTAAGGGATTAAAATTTACATTAAATTATAATTTAAAAGATTTTTTTTATAAAATGATGTACATGTCGTATACTACCCCTGAAAAATTATCGAAAATGTTTCAAAATACATCAAATGTCTGTTGGAAATGTAAAAAAGAAATTGGAACTTTATACCATATGTGGTAGACCTGTAAAAAAGCAAAAAAAAAAAATGGTCATCTATACATAATATAATTTGTAAAATGTTGGCAGTTAATATTGATAAATTACCGGAACTCTATTTATTGGGCTTTATGAACAAAGATTTGGAAAAAAAACATGGAAAACTTCTACTGTATTTCATTACTTCGGCCTGAATTCTCTACACTGCAAAGTGGAAAGAAGAATTAATCCCATCTGTGGAAGAATGGATACTTAAATCCCTAAACTTGGCACAAATGGCAAAACTAACGGACCAACTAAATGATAAAAATATGGAAGATTTTCAAAAGGACTGGACACCTTTTTTCAAATATGTGGAATGGACTCCAAAAGTTAATATGAATATATAGTATATAAATAGCAAATTACTTTAATTGTTTAATCTCTTATTAGAATTAATGAAGGCAATTTAGAGAATTAAGGAAAAAAATAACACTCTAGGATACTAAGCTGTACCGTCTAGAAAGTTGGAAACCCTAATCTTTCTATTTATTTATTTTTCATCTTATCCCCCCCCCTTTTTAATTTTATTTTATATATTTTTTTCATTTTTTCATTTTTTTCCTCTCTCCTCTTCTCTTTTTTTTTCTTTTTCTTCTCTCTTCTTCTCTTCTTTGTATTGCATGATATTATTGTTTGTATGTAATTTTATGTTTATTTAAATAAATTAATAAAGATTCTGGAAATGAATTAACAGTCCCTTTGTCATTTTTAATTTCCCTTCCCCTCTCTTCAGTGTTCAGTGGTAACAAAATCATAAGAACTTCACTGTATCCTACAGAACAGTTTATTTGCCTCTCTCGTATTCCCCACAAAAGAGTGATTTTTATCAAGATGAGCAATCTTGGTGAAATAAATAAATGAATAAATATGTGTATACACACAAACAGACACACATACTGTAATGTGAAGAAGGAATAAGGTTGAGGGACAGAAGGAAGACTCTCAATCAAGACAACTGTCTGATAAAAGAAATCTGACTCCAGGCCAGAATTGTAACCTCAGAAAGTGTTTCAGACAAGACCCTCCCTGGTTCTCACAGAGATAAAGGGAGGGGAGGGGAAAGCACATAGATTTGCAAGATTCTGTTACTATAACATTGTAATTAAAATAGTATTAGCATGCATGTATGACTTTAGTTTCCTAGTTTGATCTACCTTGAAAGGCTAATACATACAGTAGATACAAATAATGTTTGCATCACAGACATTTCCTTTTTTTCTCTTTCTGTTTTTGTAAAGAGACTTGTAAACTTGAACAGTGAATCATGGGCATTTAGTGAAAGATGACAAAATGTGTTGGACTGACTACCCACAAATTTATCACAATCAAGTTCAGTTTAGTCTAACCATCTATACAGACTGAAAAAAGCATCATCTAGAAGTAACAGAACACTTTTATGTGAACAAGTAATTACCTATATTTGAGACTTCTGGAATGGAACTGGGGTGAGCTTTTACAGTAACTGAGCTTTCTAATAAATTTTACGATCATCACAATGGCACAAATGCTAGAGCACTGCAGTTGCTTCTCATAGCTTCACAGCTGCCTACAAATAGAAGGAAGCAGAGTACTACACACATAACAAGTTAACCTAGGATATTTTAGCAGTTTTAAGGGGAAGAAAAAGCTATAGGATCAATATTTTACCACTCTGCTAACACACTGCAGCTGGAGAGTGGAAGCATTTTGAGTGAAATAACTTTTATTTTCTAAATCCTTCATGTTGAGATACATTGGAGTAATAAAATTGTAATTGGCTTTTGTCTGAATTTTGGATGCCATGCCTTATTTTGTATAAATATCTTGTGGTGGCTAGCTTGCTAGTATTAAAGGAATACACCTACATTTATACTATTTATTTATTTTATTTGTCATATTTTTTATTACTGCCCATCTCCCCTACCCGGGGAACCCTGGGCCATGCACAATAAAATACAATATAATCAATAAATATACATGTAAAATATAATAAAATCTAAGTGATGGCAGATCTAATTCTACCCAAAGGGGACAGGACTGGTTCCAGCAGGACTAGGGAACCAACCAACCCCAAGAGTGGCTCTTCCTCTCCCCACTCCAAGCATGGTGACAAAACCAGGTCTTCAGCCATTTCCTGAAGTCCAGAAGAGAGGAGGCCAACCTCACTTTCCAGGGAAGGGTGTTCCAAAGGGCAGGAGCTGCTGCAGAGAAGGCCCGCCTCCTGGATCCCACCAGATGGAATTCTCTTGCAGACGGGGTCCGTAGCACGCCCTCTCTGCATGACCAGGTGGGATGGGTTGATGTAATGGGGATGAGACGGTTCCTTAGGTAAACCTATTACTAGTTTACTAGTAATATCTTTGAGTCTCAGCCTTTCAATGCAGTGGCATCTGTGAACATGAGACCTGCATGCTTGCATCGTGTTAGGGCTTGCATTGTGACCATCATCTTGCCAATTTTGGCACACATACTTCAGGGCTGCTGCTGATTCAACTTCAGAGAAGGAAGCAAGGATTGACCAGGTCTAAAGTAAGCACAGATTCTATATCCTATGAGTCAGAAACATATCCTCCTTGTGGAAAAGAAGAAAAATCTCCCTTTTGTCCTTTGATTTAGTCTACAGTTGTGGAAGATCTCCCCTTTTGCCTCTCTGCAGAAGAACTCTAACTCTGTGGCCCAACATAGATCCATTATTTTACATACTTGTTAATTTTATTATATTCTGCAATATTTCATTGTCAGTTGGTCTGACAAAGAGAAGGGCGGGACAAATAAATAAATCCTTGGCCACCACCCACCTAAAGTTCACCTAGAAGAACAGTACAAAGTCCCAATGACCTGAGAGGAAATTCTATTGAAATCAGTGTGACTCTTTTTCTGAATAAATAGGATGGTGCTGTGTAGGCTGAAGCAGATCAAATTTTGCTTTGTAATGTAAACACTTTGGGCTTTGCAAGCTGTTTCTTTCCCCCACACATTTTTTTAGAATGATTGTATTGTTAGAGTTATATTATTGATCCCTCTGCCTTGAATTCAGCCAAGAGACTTGCATTTTGTTAACTGGACAGAAATTCATTAACTGAACTGAATCTGCCACAAAATTAACAAGTTAACCTTAATCTAAAGATCCTATCCAAGGAAGCAGTTCTAATTAACAGCTAGTTGTCAACATTCCACCTTGATCTTAGCTGCTAAATCAGTTACCTGAATATGTGGTACTCACTCTTATTTGACCAAGAAGAAAGTTCATGCTAAGTAGATCTGAAAGTTCCACCCCATCATGAACATATAGCTACCACTAGAGAGGTAAAAGAAATCTACCATGGAAATCAGAAAGAGTGAATTAGCACAATTTGTCAACTTAAGCAGGCAGCAGTGAGCAGAGCCAACTAACCTCCATCACAGTCCATGCTACAGTTTGCATAGAGATAAGCATAACTGGGAAAATTTGCAAACACAAATAATTCTGCTATATTTTAAAGTAATATAAAGTCTCATTTGTACAAGACCTATACAAGACCTATACAGATCAGGACAGAACATGGCAAAACAGATTAGTTCTGCATTGGCGATGGATATATCAAATACATACATACACACACACACATATATATATATATATATATATATATACACATTTTCATGGCACTCTGTATATTAGAAAGTAACAAATGACAAGGAAGCTATTCCAGGTTTTTAAAAAATATATATGTGTTTTGTAATTCAAAAAATATGGAAGAATCAAAATAATAATTAAACATCTGCATCATTGAGATATGATATAAACCAGATATGGTTTCACTTCTTCTTTTAATAGTAATTTTATTAAAAATTACTATTGCAAAGATAAAAACAAATACAAACTAAAAAATAGAAGGTGCAGAAAACAAATAGAAAAATAGAAAAGAAAAAAGAATATAGTAAAGAAAAAGAAAAGAAATAAAGAAATGCCTTCCTCCTTCATCACAAGTATAAACAATTTTAGTAACGTATGGCCTTTGCTTAAAATTCAACAAATCTTCTTTTCTTCCCATATCCCATCTCTTATCTATAAACAAATCCTTAAAGCTTCATCATTTGAGTCTTGATCAGCAGAAGTCCATTAGGGGTTACCAGAGATAAAATATCTATTTTATCCTTGATCAAATAAACCAATTTTACATTCCTTCCTGTTTTGTCTAACAATCATGATCTTTAGTCCCTTCAAATAATGTCCTAGAACTTGAAGAGCTTTTCACTTTTTCTTTGTCCCTTCTCACAAAACCCTTCAACACTTTAACAAGAATCTTTTGTAAATCCAATACAGGAAAATTAACCAGATCACTCTCTCGGTTTGTTATTTGTATATTCCTTTTCATTATTAAGACATCAGCCAGTTTCATCTGTGTGTCCAGTGCAGTGTCTTTTTTCCATATCATTCTTGTAGCCTGTCATTTTTAAATCCACTTTCAGATTAGTCTCAGTCTTGTCCAGTAAAACTTGTTCCTCTTCCACAACATCTTTTAAACACAGTCTATCTATAGAGGCAGACACTCTTAAAATTAACTTCTGGGTCCATTGTTCAAAAATATCCTTCAATATATCCAATGTTAAAATATTTTGCTTCATTCTTGTTGAATGAAGTTGAGTCTGAGTGTTCTTGTTGAATGAAGTTGAGTCTGAGTGTTCTTCTCCTTTAATTTTAATCTTCAGTTCCTTCTAGTTCCTTGTAGTGTCCAACCTTCAAAGTGCCATCCTATCATGTTTTAAAAAATAATTCAAAACAAAAACATTTTTCCACATGGAGGATACTTATAATTAATTCCAAAATCTTATTTCAGATGCATCTGTACCCTTAGTCCATTTGTAACTTTCCAAAATAAAAATTCTAATCACCCTCTTGCTGTTTTTTTTTGAATAAAGTCCTTAAACTTGTAGTAAAAACTTCTTTCACTTAGGATTAAAGGAAACTCACCCAGTGCTGTAAAACTTGTCGATCCAAAGGTTCCTAATAGCTGAAATGCAGTTAACAAGCAATTTTGAAAGTGATTAGAAAAGCAAGTATGAGATCCCAGTGTCCTTAAATGCACCGACCACAGTTTGAGCAGTATGGCTATTCCCTATTCCCAGAGCTTGTGGTCTCCTCATGAGGAGCAACTGAGGAGCTATGGATTACTATTTGGTGCCAGTAAAAGTGACTGATCCCAAGCCAAAATAGCCTGTTTTTCAGGGCCATAAATTTCTGCATATTTAATGATTTTTCATTTCCAAACACCATCCCTGATATCTAACTGATGGTATAAGGCAGTTTGAATCACCTGGGCACTTAATAACCATGCAGTCCTGTCTGATCTCTCTCCAAATTCTCTCTCCTCTGAGCAGATGTTCCAAATGTATACCTTCTTGGTATATATTGGCAGTCTGTGATCTCTCTGTTAGAGCTTTCTTCCGGAAGATGAATCTTTTGAAGTTCAGTTTGTAAAGATGTTCTGAAAATGTTGATAATGGGGAACTCTACTCTGATGATTATATAGGCACTAAATATTGGAGGAAGGGGGGAAATGAAAGTTCAAATGCCTTTTTTAAAAAAAAATTGTAGATGTGATGCTATGGCAATAAGCCAAATACTTTATTAACTCCAGATCTTTAGTTCACAGAACTAATTATGGGGATTTTTGTATCCCAGATCATTTATATGTGTGTTTTGATATCCATCAGGCCTCTTTACAAAGAGGGAGAAAGAGAGAATATGGTAATAGAAGTTTGAAAAATAAATAATAAATAAATAAATAAAAATAATTTTGAGACAAAATCCACTAGAGTTGTATTTTTGTTGTTGTCTGTTTTGTGGAAATTTCTAGAAGAACTGCACTGAGTCTGTAAAAATTGCAGCATATACAGGCAGATAGAAGTAATCAAACAATGATACAAGAACTGAGGTGTACTTAATAACAATAATAATAACAATAACCCTATGCAACACAAATGCCATGCAGGGCATTTCTCAAAGCATTGGGAAGGTTATTATTATTTATTTGAATTGGTAAGCCACCCAACTCCAAAGGACTCCTAACTAGAATGTGAGAAGCTGAAAGACAAGCTTGATTTTGTCTGTCACTCCATTGAACTTACTTTGGAAACTTTTTTTGACAAAAAAGTACATATGCCACATATAATGAATCTGAAGGGTTTGTTTTCTCTCTCCAAGTATTTATATTTCAAATATTTACATTCCCTAAGCAAATTTGCAGACATGGTTAAGCCAAAGGACATTGACTCCAAACACATTAAAATTGCCCCGTATTGTCTGACCTATGCCTTCATTTTTGAAATCCATTCCCCAAAGAAGTCATATACCATATTCAGAAGCTGTGTAGCACAATTTAGTCAACAGGGGATGAGCAAGTCCTAAACATTTTCACTGTTTGTGTAGAGTTCCTTCTTCATAAGAATTTCAAAGTGGTGGTATGGTAAGATTGCCTTGCTGATAGTCAGCTTCAAAATGGCAGCCCTGCCATATGTACAGTATGTCATCCCATAAAGTGATGTTCAGGTGATGACATACAAGCTGAAAGAATCAGGGGTCTGGTAGCACCTTTTCAGAGAAACACAATTGTTTAATAAGGTTTGTGAGCTATACTGCACTTTATCAGATGTAATGGAGTGGCTAAAGTGATGTAGGAATTAAATTGGGATGAGGCAGGGAAGAAGAAAGGGTAAGACAGGGTGGTTAGGCAGATACAAGTTGCATGTGGACAACAAGTGCCTTATCAATTAACAATTTATATGTGTGAGTTCAACAAACTATGAGATCTGTAATGGAGTACCTTGCGTAGTTGAAAAGTTTTGATGCTACTTTCTCCTTGTTTTGGATCCTGATGTCAGCTTGAATCCATTAATTAGTTGGTGCAAAGTTTCTCCTATTTCAACAAATACACTAAATTCTTAACCCATTACAATTGATGATAATCTGTCTCACATGCAAAATTCATCTGTATAACCACCCTGTCTTCCTCTCCCTCTCCCTCCCATACCCCTGGCTCATCCCAGTTTAAATATACATCAGTTTAGCAGCTTCATGCATCTGATGAAGTAACCTGTTCATAAACCTTATATGTTAATAAAAACTTTTGGGACTAAAAAGGTGCTACCAGGTTCCTTCTGATACTTGGCTACCATAGACTACCACAGCTCTCCTCTTACAATGCTAAAAGAATGAAAATGGGTAGCCTCGGTCACGATCTCCATATCTGCTTCCATCATGTGCAAAGCAAGTTACCCCATGCCCTGTGACGTATCTATACCCTGTGTTTTCACACACTTCACCCTCCTTGTAGTTCTTCCCAATCACAGGAGAAGATGTGGAATTGAATTGCAAATTGGATTTATGATGTTGGGATGAGAAAGGAATAATTCTGACACAGGCTTAAGCTACAGTTCTATGCCTCTTCTAAGATGTAGTTGTACATGTGGTAAAAAATTTTGTTTTATTTGAAACAAGAATTGCTACATAAATCCCAAAGATTTAATATATGCCTAAGGTTTTTCATTTCACTGTTATTATTATAGCTGGCATTAACTTTAAGTGCTGGGTCTTCTCCAGGGCATTCCAGGAACTAGCTTGATTAAGTATGTCAGGAGAACTCATGAACACTTTGGTAATGATCCTGTCTGGATTCTAATTGGTTCTAACAATGCAATAACTAACCTACTTCCACAGGCAAAATGTTCTCTAACATTTATTCACTGATATCTTTATTTTTTTTTAAAAAAATGTCATAACATTGTAACAAGGACCACTGGTAGATGTGAAACAGTAATTTCCTTTCAGTTTGCCTGACTATCTACCAATGCATCTCCCAGCTGCTTACAAAATAAAGCAAAATACACAGAACTTAAATAAATCAATAGGCATATAGAACTTTAATCATGAGAATGAGCAGCTTAACAAAATAAAGTATAGCTCAGTAGACATAGGTCCTCATTAATGATGGTGCTGAAGAGGTTGATCCTGTTTTAATTAAAGGAGAGGACATTCTGCAGTGAGAAGTCCACAAGTAGGTCACTACCACTGAGAAAGAGTTCGCCTGGAGAGTCCCGTTCTTCATGTTTGATAATGAAGCGTCTTTCCATCAGGATTATTTCCACATTAGATGCAGCATGCAGGAAAAACATTCCTTCACATGCTTTCCACTTCTACCATTTAGATGTTACGAGTCAAAAGCAGAATGTTGAATTGATCTTCCTGAAATGAAACTGAATTCTTAGACATTTGAGATTTCTTAATCCTCCCAACTAGTACCCAGTAAAAGCCAGATGTTGGATTGCTTCTACAGTCCTGGAATGTTCTTGAAAGGGGACTTTGCATATTGGGTAAAGCTAAGGCTTCTCTCTGGAAGAGTTTAGAGGCTTAACACAGGAATCGTGTACTTGGCAGCAATATGTAAGTGGATTGCCAATGCTTTTTTTTCTGAGATTTTTTAGAAAATTGTAATTTATTTTCACAAATACAATTAAAGAAAAGGCAAGAGAAGAACAGAAAGGAAGAAAGAAAGAAAGAAAGAAAGAAAGAAAGAAAGAAAGAAAGAAAGAAAGAAAGAAAGAAAGACATTTATAAGCATCATTAAATTTGCTATAAAATTTCAAAATAACAATGGTTTAAATCTGGATTTTAAAAGATCTTGTATCAATTTGAAGGTTTAAGCCAGTACTATAGTAATATGTGTAAAATGAGGGCAATATTATAAAAATTATAAGTTATAAACTGAGATACAAGGGTTGCAATCATTTCTGCCTCATCTAGAAAAGTTTAACCAATCATTTTTTTTTAAAAAAAAAATAAGTATTATAATCTTATGTTAGGAAAAAGCCAAACTTGGGATAAACCCCTTTATAAGATTGTAATCCAAGAATGGTTTCCATACTGAGTTAAACTCTACATCAGATCTGTTTTTCACATATGAAGTTAGTTTTCACATTGACACATTTTCCCATAACTTAATTTGCTATTTTTCTATGAAAGGAATGTTTTGCAATCTCCACTGAGATACATAAAGAATCCTAGCAGCTGTCAACGTGAACAAATCGAGTTCTATATCCTTTGTAGGACTTTAAGGTTTAGCAATACCAGAAAAAAATGCTGAAAAGAAAATCCACCTTTAAAATTTGTTTCATTCTATTATAAATTGTTTTCCAATATTGTTGAGCCTTATAGCATCACCATCAGAAATGAAAAATGATCCCCTCGTTTGTTAGATTTTTAGACAATCTTTACAAACAATCTTTAGAAAATGATTTGTCTATTTGGACAATCAATACTGGGGTAATATACTTTTCATGGAACATTTTTTACCAATTTTCTCTAAGTTAACCATAAATGCGATAATTTTCCTCCATGGATACTCCAATTGTTGAATATCAATTGTGTAATTTCTGGATACATATAATCATGTAGCATTTGATTTGTCACTTTCTCAATCCTACTTCAGAAACAACTTATAAATAAGCCCCAGTAAATGATCTTAATTTTTATGAGATAAGTCCCCCCCCCACCCTCAGTAAAACATCTAGGTATTCCACCTTGCTTCTGTAATTTCTTCTGGACTGTACTACTTATTTATAGATACTGAAAACAATAAGGTGATTCTAGCTATTCTGAGCAAAAATATTTTGAAGGATTTAATCTTTGTCTTATTAACAATTACATTTTATAATCTATATGAATTTTTGCCTCTAAACTGATCAAATTTCTTGTACATTCTCCTTCTTGAAAATAAATATTTAATATTGAAGCAAGAGGCAATAAATCTGAACTAATTATTTTCTATATTTGTTCCATACTTAAAATGCTGCTTATTATTCAATGATCCCTTAAACATTGATTTTTCTATTTGTACAGAATTTATTTGTGTAGACTATCTGGAATTCCTGCTTCTTCCATAGAAGCAATCCAACCATAGAGTCTTATAATCCAGTCTGTTATCTAAGTTAAACAACTAGCTTGGTAATACAATTTAAAATTTGGTACTGTCAGTCTATCTCATTCTTTTGAATCTTATACAATCCTGAACTTTACCCTGAACATTGGTCTAAGGTCTTTAATTGGAACACATAAAATTAATTGTGTGTCTCTGCAGTCATTTAATGACTAATCTTCAATTCTTATTGAGAGCATTTCAAACAAAAAAACTGAACCTTGGAAAAACATTCATTTTTAGCTCTGTTATCATTACAAACTGGGACAATTCCAACGTTCTCCATCTTGAAATGTCCACTCTATTTTTCCAAATCTTGGAGTGATTATCTTAAGCAAATCTTTATTACTTTTTGTTAAATAGATCCCCAAATGTCTAGTTGTCTTTGTAGTAATATTAAATGTGGTTGCTTGCTGCTGTTATTGCTCCTCAGATAAATTCTATGTCATCATTTGGGTCTTGGTATTTTTGATAGTTTCTATTTATTGTTAAACTTATACACCGCCCATCTCACTATAAGTTCATAGTTGAATAAACTATACTGTCGTATGCATTTCATTACTAATTCAAAGGAGTCATTTGGATAGATAACCACATATTCATCATCATCTATATATAATTTAATTCATGTTTTTGATCTGATCATTTGATTTCTGAGATTTTATTTTCTTGCCATTTGTTCTTTGCCAATGGTTCTCATGCCAGTAAAAATAAAAGAGAAAGAGGACACCCTTGTTATAGAGAGTAAAGAAGATGAAGAAATGTCTTGGTGAAAAAATGCAGGGTCTGTTGTCTAGGCAAAGGGAGCTGAAACATTTTTTTAAGTCCAAAACAGCCAGATAATATTTGAGAGTGGCTCAGACAGATGCCTCCCTAATTCACTGAAGTATAAGAAGGAGGAAGAGGTACAACACATTCAGACCTGGAAGATAGCCAGTCTTAATAAAAGTAGTTTTAGCCATCTTGTGGAGTTGTTCTCCCCATCTGGTCTACTTAGTGGGGCTGACAATTTTTTTATGACAATTGTAACATTGATTTCAATTTTTGTACAGCTTCTTTTGTTTCCACTTCAGCAATGCCTGAGAGAATATCTCATCCCCATTATGTCAACCTGCCCCATCCGATCATGCAGAGAAGGCATGTTGTGGACCCCATCAGTAAGAGAATTCCATCTGGTGGGGTCCAGGAGGCGGGCCTTCTCTGCAGTGGCTCCCACCTTCTGGAACACTCTTCTCCAGAGATAAGGCAGATTCCATCTCTGTGGCCTTCTGAAAACAACTGAAGACCTGGTTTTGCCACCTCACTTGGGGTGGGAAGGGAAGTAATCACCCCTGGAGTTGGTTAGTGCCCTAAAATGGCCCTTTAGATATACATGAGCATTATTCCAACTACCATTGTCATCTGGATTTTATACTATATTTATGCTCAATATTATATTTGTATTTGATATCTATTCATGTTTATGGTATTTTAATGCTTTTATATTTACTGTAAACTGCCCAGGGTCCCCCCTTTTGGGGGGAGATGGGCCATGGCAAAATTTAATAAATAAATAAATTGCTTTATTAATCACTTCCTATTATTATATGAATTTTATAAGCTGTATTATATCTAGATATTCTTGTACAGAGTTTAGTATTTCTTTGCTACAGAATCTGGAGCAATATTTGAGTAATTGATAGCTGGGTTAGTTTATGAGGTCCTCAAAAAGAAAAAGGAGATAAGCTTTTCAAAGTATGATGTGATGTGTGGACATGGAGGAAACAAGGATAATTTAGAAGGATATAGTGAGTGGTGTTTGTATAAACTAGTTTTAACTATGTTTCTTCTTTTTTAAAATCTGATGCCTTTAATTCATTTGGTTATTTCTTACCCTGTTTCCCCACCCCCTGTGGTTTCTATAACACTGGTTACCCTGAAAGACTATAGTGTGATGGGCATCTGTGGATGTATAGATGTTGGAGGGACCATGTAGAATTATTATAAGAAATGTTTTCCAAGAAAAAGTAGGCTTTAGAAGATTATACTGAATGGAGATGGCACAGCTCATGCCTTTGCCAGTCAGCATGGTTCGAAGTGGGGACACAAAATAGCTTGGAACACAATTATCGGATACAGGAAAAAAAATACATTTGAATAGCTGCAGGGGCTGTGCAGAGAACAGCTGTTTTGTGAATTTCAGTATAGGCTAGTAGTTGGAGGACCATTGAAGCCACATAAGCAGTAAATGATGCCCAATATAAAGTGACCCTTGTAAATGAAAGAAGCCTGTGGCTGTGTTATGTCAACCAGAACAAAACTCGTATGTATGTATGTATGTATGTATGTATGTATGTATATATATATTAACCTGCAGGCTTTTGCTTATCACTTTTCTTATTATTCTCTACTATTTCATTTGCAGAGATAAGAAAGTCTAGCACAACTGCCTTCCAATTTTGTTTGGACTTACTGTGGTAGGTAGGTAGGTAGGTAGGTAGGTAGGTAGGTAGGTAGATAGATAGATAGATAGATAGATAGATAGATAGATAGATAGATAGATAGATAGATAGGTCACTGCTCCAGTTGCTGCAATTCCTTACAGTGCTTTGCCATGACTTTGCCAGTATTGCATGAGAAAATGCAATACTGGCAAAGTCATTGATCCTGTTGAGCTTCTTGTTAGACTAAATTCAAAATCACTTGTCAATTCACTGGCTGTCAATAGGAATTAAAAAAAAAGAGAGAGAGGAATTAGATTTTTCATCTGACTTTCTCACAGAGTGGTTGCAACAGGAGGCTGCATTGTAATGGAAGAGGATGATTTAGTGGACCAATGTCAGCTGACTTCTCAACAGAGACATAATATCACAAAAGTGTCTGTTTTAGAAAAGTAATTGGCATAGGAGTTTGCTTTCACTTGGTCTTATTATTTTGCTATGCACTTGATCCCTTTGAGATACTAGAATGTTTTTCTTCAAAAGGGAATATATTCCACAATTTAAGGATCCCATATACCATCTTTCAATCCTGCCCATATAGTGTGAAAAACTATGACTTAAAACCCTATTAAGATAAAGTCCTTGTGTACTATATACTTGAGTCTTGTGAGTAGTCAGCATACAAATGATTTTACAAATAAATTTTAAAAAATTATGTATAAATATGCTCATAAGCACCTATGTACAGAGAAGCCAAAACAGCTCAGGGAAATGACTCATATGAACATTTAGAAAGCGAGCAGGATGTCTTCCTAAAGCACAGAACACCTGCAAAGTCCAATCCCTCAGTGTTCTTCATGGAAATAAACTTGTTGTGATAAACATGAGATCTCACTTGGTGTGACAAATCTCTGGATTGTTGCCTATGTATATAAGAAGTCATGTTCTTCCTTCTATTCCTTAACCTGAAAGTTGGCTTCTCCTCACCCATGTCAGTTCAAAGGACCAGTTGCCTGGGTCCCCTCCCTGCCCTGATTTTGCATTCTGTTCTTTCCATTTGACTAAGCAAATTGTCAAGAGCATCTTCAAAAATGCTTCTAGGCTCTCCATACATCCTGGAAGCATTTATTAAAAATAAGGTTTAAAAGGACAAAAAGAAAAAACCAGTAATTTGCTTGCTTATTTTTTTTTCAACACATCCCATGATCAAAATAATACACATCTTTGAGAGTTTGTCCTAATTCATTATCCCACTTCATATTCTTTGCATCTGACAGCTTCCCTGCAAGGCTCATCACATAAACATAGCAACATCATTTTTGCATTTGACAGCCACAATATCAACAGCATAGCAACATTGTATTATGGTAGATGGAAAGATGAAACTTTTTCCTTTAGTGTATGTATGTGTGTATGTGTGTGTGTATGTATGTATGTATGTATGTATGTATATATATATATATATATATATTCTCCTTGTAGTTCTAACTGATGTAAATAGAAGGCTGTAGAGTTCTCATGGGCAAAGACTAGAACTTCCTTTAAATAAGTTGAGCCAGGCAAACAGATGGAGAAGGGAAGGAAAAAGCTATGTAAGCTCCTCTGAGACAAAAGAAAGAAATTTAATTCTGTTGTTTGTTTTCTTTGTTGAAAATGGCACCTGGGAAAGAAACAGTCACTGAGTTGTATAAGCCAGGTGGATTTTTTCTAACTGAAAGTAAGAAACAGATAGATATTTAAAATATATTTTCCTGTATTATGTGAATCATTCTACTGTGAAAATCAATAGGGGTCCAAATGTCAAGTACCTTAATTTCTTTCTATAAAGTTTGTTTTAAAGAATTCCAATTCCTTACACTTTTTTCATACTGATCCTTTTATATTTTTTGGGGGTGGGGGAGAGACTAAGTATTAACACATCTTCCTAGTATCAGTGCATGATTTTATTTATATAGGGTTTTTTTTTAATCCACATTGTACATCAAACAACAACAGATTCTATGTTTGAAGTTAGAATACATATGTCTACTGCTTACTTTATTGATCAGGAAAAAAAAACTGTGGTTTGATATTCAAAGTAAAGCCCTTTGAAGATTAAAATTTATTATCTCCTTTATTAGCATATTGTACATGCATTAATTCTGTTCACATACATATTGTAAACAGGGTTTTGGTTTAGCATGTCGTGAACTTAGCTATTGTGAAATATGATGCATGATTTTATAGTTGACTCCAGGCATAGCTTAGAATAGATGAAATTTTTGCTGCTGTTGACACAGGGAGAGGAACATAGTACATGATTCACGATAATCTGAGAAGCAGTAAATAAATGAATTGTGTTATACTTAAAATAGGGGTGTGGGGAATTCTGGTTAGGAAACAAGTTGATATATTTTGGGGTAGCCAAAGGTTGCCAAGAGTGAAACAATCTTGGTAAGTGGACTGGCCTTTGCCGTGCCCCTGAGCTGAACTAAGTTCTCCCTAGGTGTTTTCCAACCATTCTTCTATCAAAAATGAAGTAATTGGGAAAGGTTTTATATCACTTCAGCAATAGCTGGGTGATGCTGTAAGTATGCTATAAGCCACTAGGGGGGAATTGACCAGAGTAAGCAAAGTTTGCCTTTGTATCAGCTGATCCCCTTTCCCCATTTCAGCAAAATAGCAAAATTATGTTAAAAATAGAGAAGAAAGAAAACTTAGTGTTCATGCATTGAAGCTGATAAGAGGACAAATCTAGGGCCATCCACAATGAGAGGGGTCAAAATAGTCAAGATGGTGGCTGTGACTGTGTGATGGAGCCCTGCCCCTTTTATATACTTCACTCATGAAGCTGAAGTTGCCATCTTGACTTTTTTGACTTCCACAGACAAAGCTGCTTAATTTCACACACACACACACATATATATTCATGCATGATAATGATTCAGTAGATGCAGAAGTTTTATTTATTTATTCATTTCGTATGGCATAGCAGAATACAGCATTATTGCATAAAAGTTCACAGAACAGTATATAAAATGTGTATAAAATATAAAACATTGGGACAGTAGATTACTTTGAAAACATGCAATACGAATAATGAGTAAAATTATAAATAGAATTAAGTTATGTATGAGCAGTTACTAGAGTGGCTAAGCCTATGGAGTGCAACATAGACTAGCCTCCTTGTGGTGCACCCTGGGCAACGTGACTTGTCACAGATAAATAGTCTACACATCTGGCTGCTGGACCTTACAAGTATTTCCCAGCAAGAAAAAGCAGCATGAACATTGATTCAGAAGTTGATATACTATGATATGCCATATTAGGCCCTGGGTATATAGATTCAAAATGGATAATCTATAACTTCAAATGTTGCAGTTAAAAAAAATACTCAGAGGAGTGTCTTCATGCATTGCAGACATTTGTGCAGCAATGATTACAAACATATGGACCTTGTTTGTGTTATGGGGGCATGCCAGCTAGTGGAATCAAAGTCTTATCTTACATGTGTTCTGGGCCCACCTTACAGTTCTGAGCTCAAGAAAGGAAAGCATAAATGTTGCCTTTTCTGAAAATCCTATGAGCAAATCTGTATAAAGGTATCATGGCTACAATTAGGATCTAAATTGTTTTCCTTGTGTTTGAGAAATAACAGTTTCTCCATTGCAGTGGAAAAAACTGATATATAACAATGTTTACCATTATAAGAAGCAGTTTTGAAATCCTTAAACACTGTTCTGATAATCCAGCCATCCACAAGATGTGTTCATGAATACTGGTGATGACATTTGACACATATAGCATTATTTTCTAAAATTATAGCAAACTCATAGCAAACTGAATCAAATCAATTTGCAAGAACAACTGTATGATGTCATCAGGCAGTTTTCCCAAGGCCCCCATGATGTAGTCTGTTTCCATTAGTATCAAAATATATTTGAATGCATATATCAATTACCTTCCATCATCATAGACACATCTTAATGGAACTGGCATTCTAATCTCTTAGGACTTCCTCACTGAGTAATGCTATTCTATTTTTATAAGAACTTTATTAAGTTTAAATCAAAGATAGAAACTACAAAAAAGCAAAAAAACTACAAAAAGGAAAAAAAACTAGAAGAGTATAAAACTCAAGAAAAAAAGAATTTTGAAGATTACATAAAGAGGTGACTTCTGACTTTCATCAACAAGAATATACAGCAATTTTAATAATCAATACCTTACTCTATATCAAACCAAGATCACATTATTTCTATAAATCATTCCATTAGCACATTATAAAAATCACCAAATACAATTGTTCCTTCCCCGTATATTTAAAGAAAAAGAAATATATAAACCTCCATATCAATTTCCCCCCCAAAACAACATTTATTTAATTAGTTCTTTCCTACCACTATTCTATATACAGTATTTCTGTCCACTATAATAAAAATCAGAGTGTAAAAACATACACGTATAAATTGTCTACTTTTATAATTAATAATACTATAACAATGCTAAGGTGGGCAGTCAAATGACAGCTGGAATTACAGGTAAGCATGGCCTGGGAGAACAAAATGAAGCAGGACATAGGCTGATAGAATTTTGCCAAGACAACTCACTCTGCATAACAAACACTCCCAACAACCTAAGAGACGGCTTTATACATGGACTTCACCAGATGGACAACACCCAAAATAGGTTGACTACATCCTTTGCAGCCAAAGGTGGCGGACATCTATACAGTCGGTAAAAACAAGACCTGGAGCTGACTGTAGTTCAGATCACGAACTTCTTCTTGCACAATTTAGGATCAGACTAAAGAGATTAGGGAAGACCCACAGATCAGCTAGATATGAGCTCACTAATATTCCTAAGGAATATGCAGTGGAGGTGAAGAATAGATTTAAGGGACTGGACTTAGTAGATAGGGTCCCAGAAGAACTCTGGACAGCAGTTCGCAACATTGTTCAGGAGGCGGCAACAAAATACAGCCCAAAGAAAGAGAAAACCAAGAAGGCAAAATGGCTGTCTGCTGAGACACTAGAAGTAGCCCAAGAAAGAAGGAAAGCAAAAGGCAACAGTGATAGGGGGAGATATGCCCAATTAAATGCAAAATTCCAGAGGTTAGCCAGAAGAGATAAGGAATTATTTTTAAACAAGCAATGCGCAGAACTGGAAGAAGACAATAGAATAGGAAGGACAAGAGACCTCTTCCAGAAAATTAGAAACACTGGAGGTAAATTCCAGGCCAAAATGGGTATGATCAAAAACAAAGATGGCAAGGACCTAACAGAAGAAGAGATCAAGAAGAGGTGGCAAGAATATACAGAAGACCTGTATAGGAAGGATAACAATATCAGGGATAGCTTTGACAGTGTGGTCAGTGAGCTAGAGCCAGACATCCTGAAGAGTGAGGTTGAGTGGGCCTTGAGAAGCATTGCTAATAACAAGGCAGCAGGAGACAACAGCATCCCAGCTGAACTGTTCAAAATCTTGCAAGATTATGCTGTCAAGGTAATGCATGCTATATGCCAGCAAATTTGGAAAACACAAGAATGGCCGTCAGACTGGAAAAAATCAACTTATATCCCCATACCAAAAAAGGGAAACACTAAAGAATGCTCAAACTATCGAACAGTGGCACTCATTTCACATGCCAGTAAGGTAATGCTCAAGATCCTGCAAGGTAGACTTCAGCAATTCATGGAGTGAGAATTGCCAGATGTGCAAGCTGGGTTTAGAAAAGGCAGAGGAACTAGGGACCAAATTGTCAATATCCGCTGGATAATGGAAAAAGCCAGGGAGTTTCAGAAAAACATCTATTTCTGTTTTATTGACTATTCTAAAGCCTTTGACTGTGTGGACCATAACAAATTGTGGCAAGTTCTTAGTGTTCTGGGGATACCAAATCATCTTGTATGCCTCCTGAAGAATCTGTATAACGACCAAGTAGCAACAGTAAGAACAGACCACGGAACAATGGACTGGTTTAAGATTGGGAAAGGAGTACGGCAGGGCTGTATACTCTCACCCTACCTATTCAAGTTGTACGCAGAACACATCATGCGATGTGCTGGGCTTGAGGAATCCAAGGCTGGTGTTAAAATAGCTGGAAGAAACATTAACAATCGCAGATATGCAGATGATACCACTTTGATGGCTGAAAGCGAAGAGGAACTGAGGAGCCTTATGATGAAGGTGAAAGAAGAAAGTGCAAAAGCTGGCTTGCAGCTAAACCTCAAAAAAACCAAGATTATGGCAACCAGCTTGATTGATAACTGGCAAATAGAGGGAGAAAATGTAGAAGCAGTGAAAGACTTTGTATTCCTAGGTGTGAAGATTACTGCAGATGCTGACTGCAGTCAGGAAATCAGAAGACGCTTAATCCTTGGGAGAAGAGCAATTACAAATCTCGATAAAATAGTCAAGAGCAGAGACATCACGCTGACAACAAAGATCCGTATAGTTAAAGCAATGGTATTCCCAGTAGTAACACATGACTGTGAGAGCTGGACCATAAGGAAGGCTGAGAGAAGGAAGATCGATGCTTTGGAACTGTGGTATTGGAGGAAAATTCTGAGAGTGCCTTGGACTGCAAGAAGATCAAACCAATCCATCCTCCAGGAAATAAAGCCAGACTGCTCACTTGAGGGAATGATATTAAAGGCAAAACTGAAGTACTCTGGCCACATAATGAGAAGACAGGACACCCTGGAGAAGATGCTGATGCTAGGGAGAGTGGAAGGCAAAAGGAAGAGGGGCCGACCAAGGGCAAGGTGGATGGATGATATTCTAGAGGTGACGGACTCGTCCCTGGGGGAGCTGGGGGTGTTGACGACCGACAGGATGCTCTGGCGTGGGCTGGTCCATGAAGTCACGAAGAGTCGGAAGCAACTGAATGAATAAACAACAAAAATACTTTAACTGGGAAAATTGATTGATTGATTGATCGATCATGTATACCACATGGCTGGGTTCATACTGCAATTGCTGTCTCATACAGCATTCTACGTCCAAACAAATAAATCATAAAGCAGTTTGACACAGTGGCCTGTTTCACATGAGCTGTGGCCTGTAGAAACCCAACACTGAAATCTGGCATATGTCAACTTAGAACTTAGATTTCAGTGGGACATATTCCAAGGGAAGTATATAGGTAGGATTGGAGCCTAAATGTGCCAAGGTATGCTAATATGTTTGATGAGTATTATTTGCACATTAGTAAGCTTGACAACCAACAGGAAGCTCTGGCGTGGGCTGGTCCATGAAGTCACAAGGAGTCGGAAGTGACTAAACGAATAAACAACAACAAATAACAATCTTAACCCTATTAAACCTAAAACCAAACAATTATTATTGTACCTTATAAATCTTAAAAATCAAACAAACCTTAAAAGCAATCCAGTAAATCTTAATCCAAATCATTACAGAAAAATTAAATCCCATAAGCCTTAATATCAATCCAAATAAACATTCGTAATTCTTTACCCCACTTCAAAATATACCGAAGCATTTATGTACATATTTCCATATTACACACAAGGCAATTTTCATAGAGAAATCAAACAGCCCAACTTGTCCCCCTTAGAAACTCAGACTTCTCTGCAAAAAGCCTCCCAGAGAACAGAGCTTCTTCTTTCCCATAACATTCCATCAAAAAAAAAAAAAGCTCTATTTCTACTCACCATAGAAAGCCTCTCTTAGGGTACATAACATATATAAATTGGGTGATTTAGGAATGGGGTGGCTTGACTTAGTGTCTCTTTAAGACTACAGTGCAGCTTGGAAATGGTGACCTTCCAGCCTCCTGGCGGCTCATACCAGATTGTTGCAAACCCTGTTTGAGATTCTCTGGCTGCAAGTCACCATTCTGGAGGACAGATGGGATGTTTCCGAGCGTTTTCTTTATTCATGAAAATGCTCTGGGCTTCAGGAAAAAGCTGCCCAAGCCCAAAAAACTGCTGCATTGTCAGTTCTGTCTGCAGAGCCCGCAGACACAGCTGTTCAGTCTGCCATGTCCCCAATGGAAGTCCACTAATGCTATATTCTAGATCTTCCCAAACTTTCTCAGTTCATGGCACCCCTAGTGTCTAAGTAATGGGTTCACAATGCCTATGGGCCAAAAGAAATACCTAACGATTTCATTTATTAAGTAGTTAGGCCCAAATTTAAAATATCCCGTTTGCTGTAGCATCCCAACTATATTCAAATTATGATTATTTTATGCTAAAGCCTAAAGCTGCTTGGGTATCTACAAAGCAGATTCAGATTTCTTTAATGCTTTGGCCCAAACAAGCTATGTCTTATTTATAGGAATTGCCAACCCATTGGGAATAGCAATTTTGCTCATTTTGATAGCATACTTAGATGTCAAGAAGAATATTGTGATTAGAACAGGTCTCTTAGGTCTGTGTGTATATGTGTGTGCATAAAGTTATATATGTAACACTGGAGACGACAGTTGCATTTGACATTTGTCCTGCTATATATTGCACAGAATAGCATAATACCTATCTATCTGCAGGTTCTGGTTAATTAATTTTAGCAGCATGTATAAATCAGTTCTCTGTGTTTTCAGTAATTTGAGATAAGGATTGCCCCCCACTCTGAAATAATTCGTAGAACTCACAACGAGGTCAACTACAGATGCAACTTGAATAAAAGAATATTCTGAATAATACACCACATGTAATGCCAGACCCAATGCAGAGTTAGGTTGTATGTGTGTGTGTCTGTGTGTGTGTGTGTGTGTGTGTGTGTGTATTTCCTTTGACAATGCTAGTATTTCTAGTAGTCATTCTGAAAGCTAGGGATAAAATAAAAATCAAGTACTTTAAGCCTGGCTTGGTTAAATCAAAATATAACATTCTCAATTTGGAAAAGGACCACTGTAATTTTTTTATTATTTATTATTTCATTAGCTATGAAAACTTCTTGAAAAACACTGATATTTTCCCAATAACGTTTGTGGTAGACTTGGTTTTGGTGTCTTGACTTTAGAAGTAGCAGCTATCAGGGCGGGGGGACCAGCAATCACAGCATTAAAAAATTGGCAGAATTGATTTCCATATGCATTCACAATATTCTGAAACATTTATTCTGGAAGAAAACTTTGTAATCAGATGGTTCTGCTGTCTTCCAACATCATAAAAGGAAAGGGAGGGAGGGAGGGAGGGAAGGAAGGAAGGAAGGAAAAACTGAAGATCATTTATCTACTCTTCTCTCATACATAGTATTTTGAAGAACTGAGAAATGCAACAGTTATACTGAGAAGTTGGAACTTCCTCAAACCATGTATAGTGTTCCCATCCATACTGGAGTTCCACAGTCTTACTAAAACTCGAAGTATCAGCTGTATGCTACATAATGTTCCCTTTAGATGCAGTATTTTACAAATGTAATTGGAACAGAAAGATACTTACAGTAAGTCCTTCCCCCATCCTTCAAAAATCTGAAATGAAAACGAAAATCCATATACAGGATTAGTGCTGCACTGGAAATACAATTTCTCAATTCAGGCACAATCCTAATCCAAAATTTAGTGGTTCTGTTGGAGGCATTATGTCTTATCACTATTGAGAAATCACAAAATTGGTCTCCCTTAGTGAAAATAAGCCTGATTTAGAAAACATAGCAAGCATAAATAGTGTGCAAGAAAAGAGATATTGATAGATTCTCAGTGACTTTATTGGAAAGATCTTGAACCAAAACAAATTATTCTTTGTCATGTCAGACAAACCCCCAGAACAAAATAACTTTGTATGCTTTATCAGGAGCACGAAGAATATCAACAAGAGGCTCTGGATGAGGTCATCTGCCAGGACAGTGTTTCACTCTTGGCTGTCCAAGCAATGCCATTGAAGTTCTGTGTTGGCATCTGGAGACTGTGGGATTCTGGATGGGGGAAAACAGGTTCAGGCTGAACCTCAGAAAGACTGAGTCACTGTGGATTTGGGGGAGGGGGCACTTGGATCCATGTTTGGTTGCATCTTTGGTCCCCAGGCAGACCTGGTACATAATTTGAGGGACCTCCTGGACTTGCAGTTCCTGCTTGGAGAGCAGGTGGCAGCCATGAGTTGGAGGATCTTTGGTCAAATCCATCTTGTGTATCAATTGTGCCAATTCCTGGAGACCAGGAGGCCCTATTCACAGTCACTCACACCATTGTCACTTCTAGAATATGACAGTGCACTGTGCCTACTGTACATGAGGTTATATTTGAAGACCACTAAAAAGTTATAGCTTTCCAGAATGTGGCAGAGAGAGTACTGTAGTTATGGACACACCAGTACACCTAGGTAGCAGTGCTACTCTATGACCTGCACTGGTGACCACTTCCAGTGTCCAGGTTGTAACCTATAAAAACATTTATGGTACAGAGACCCATTATTTGTGAGACTGCCTGTCTCTAATGGCCCTGATTCTACCCACCATTCTGAAAGTTCTTAAGGCCTGACTTTCCCCCAGGCACTGGATTGGGAGGTTTTATGGCCATCTAGATTGCCTTTGATTGCTTTTTGGTTGGATGAAGTTGCCTCTGGCACAATATGCTTTATTATTTTTAATGTTTTCTTGGTTGTTATGTATAGTTTTTATTTGTGAACACTGCCCTGAGTAGCATGTCAATTGGATGGCTATATAAATTTATTTATTTAATAAATAAATGAGTCATTTATGTTTCTGCACTCTAATTAGGCAATTTGGACAGAGCATTTTCTAAAAATTGCAAACACAAATTTCCTATTAACTTGACGTCAAGAAGTAGATCTTCATAGTACTTCTTTAGAGTTAATCAGAGGCATTTCAAAGCAAAATATTCCCATTAAAAAAAAATCCTGGGTTGTAGAACTAGTGAAACTAGTTGTCGAATGTCACTGCTTATTGAAACATCTCACACTGATGCAGCTGTTCTTGGAACACAAGATTGTGGCAAACCATGCTGTGTCTTTATAAGAGCTTCTTATTAATCAGCTTTAAAATGAACAGCATCAGCAACAGCTGACTGGGTGGCCATCTATCACTGCCAAGCAAATTTACATTTTGGAAGGCTATAGCAGCTCAGACTTGATAAGGTAAAAAGAGCTGCATAAATATGGGGAATATTAAAACACAAACTTAACAATGCTCTACTACTGATTGAAGTGAATCTGGGGAGAAGTGGTGCCATGCTTAAAAAAACAATTGTATCAGATACAATTTGCTGTCTTCTTTTTTTCTTGGAACAAAATGTCACACCTTGGAATGTAATTGCCATGCAACAAAGGAGGACAGGAAAAGAAAGAGCCCATAACTCAATTTAGGAGATTAAAAAGAAGAAGAAGAAGAAGAATACTTCTTATATCATTTTTCATTGCTCCTTGACTGTTGTGTCTCTTACTTTCTGGGCAACAGATATAAAAAATCTGAAGCACACATTGCTACCAAAGAACTATATTATCGGAAGCTGTTTTCCCATCCTAACTGTAATGTTTGAAAATAAAGTCAATGGTGACTATCCAATCATACCTGTGAAACTTTGCATAGCTCTGATAGATACTGACTATATCTAGAAGGTCTTGCTATATGCAAAGAAAAATTCTCCATGTTGTCTAAATACACAGAATACAAGAAATGGTTTCTACTTTGACTGATATCAGTGGAAATCACTCTGATTGCTGCAGATGTTCACATGTTCTCTTAATCCACAATGCAGTTTAGAACAGTCATTGTCTAAGAAGCCACATTTCAAAATTAAGGAAGTACGGTATATTGGATGAGAGTGTTTTGATCTGTAACATATTAAACCCACATGGAAAGGATCATGTGCTGTAAGGTGAGTGGTTTTTCAGTTTCAATGTATATAGTAACCTCCTTTTCTGATGGAATTATATATATATTTCTGTTCAGTTGTGACCAATTCTCAGAGACTGCCTAGACAAGTCCCTGCAGTTTCCTTGGCAAGATTTTTTCAGAAGTGGCTTGCCATTGCCTCCTTCCTAGGACTGAGAGAAAGTGACTGTCCCTAGGTCATCTAGCTGGCTTTGTGCTTAAGGATGGACTAGAACTCACAGTCTCCTGGTTTCTAGCCTGGTGCCTTCACCACTACACCAGACTGGCTCTCAGAATTATATTAGTGTATAAAATAAGCCTTCAATTCTAATTAGGCAAAAATAACAAGCACAGACTAAACATGACTACTCTGTTCTCTTGTTTAATATGTTGAGGAGCAGCTCGTAGCTCTATCATTATGTAAGCTCCATATATAGTTATATATATAGTGTGTGTGTGTGTGTGTGCACGTGTGTGTGTGTGTGTATGTATGTATGTATGTATGTATGTATGTATGTATATATATATATATATATATATATATATATATATATATATATATAAAATAGTTAACTTGCTTGTTGTAAACAGAACTATAGAGTAGCTGGGAGTTGGATGGCATATAAATTTAAAATAATAATAATATTTTTTTTTTAAAAAAATGTGAACCTATAATTTAAAAACAGAATTCAGCCAGACTAAGAGCTAGATGACAATTTTTTTCACTTAGAATACCAAAGTTTGTATGCACATTTCCATTACATAAACATAACATAGCATAGCATACTATATAGAGACTCTCTCTCTATATATATATATGTATATATATACACACATACATATACATACACATACATAAATACACACACCCCGACTTCAGAGTTGTGCAGTATTCCCTACCCCTTTTTCTCCTAAGAAAGGATTTCACAGAGATGTTTGGATTTCCAATTTATGTGCATTCAATAGAATATCAGTTCCTGTGGATTACTTTTAGCCATACTTGTTTCCATTTTTCTAAATGTATTTACATCATGAATGTATTTAGACAGACTTTGTATCTAGAGCATGGACTTTGGCTCAGTGTAGGTTGCTTCACAACAATTCACCACAGACTGCAAAATTCGGCTAGGTGGGTTGTTCCCCTTCAGATTGTAGACAATAGTTTCTGTGCTTCTTAAGGTCTCATGGGAGACAATGCAGCTGTCATCTTCCCTTTCACCCTGGATGGTTTCCAGCAAAAATTACAGCTGAAAAACAGAAGACATTTCCATTCTGTTAAAAAAGCAAAACTGCAACCTTCAAATTTTATTTCAAAAGGGAAAGGCTTTTATATAAGGAAATAATACTGATCTGAAGCCATTGTTTTGATAAAAGAAGCATCATTCTGAACTTGACTTCAATGGATTCATATTTGTTTCATATTTGTGCTACTCAAGAATATTACACAAAGTTTAAATAGTTCTGAAAATTATCATTGTTAGGGAAATAAGAGTTCCAGAGAACACTTAATTTGTAGAATAATCCTTACGTTTCATTTCAAGTGACTTTTTTTTTCTGTTAAAATAACAAGTTTCTCTCTATTGGTCGAAGGCAAATAAGTGTTCTAAGTGAGCAGTTGCAATGCTGTATTTGAAGCATCAAGGAGTGAGATCAGTCAGAGACAGCAGCTCCAGCTCATTTGCATGGAGATAATTTCTTTCACGTCATTTCCCCCCCTAAACTGCTTGAAAAATTGGGTGGAAAATGGCTATTTTCTCCTTTCTGATTAACTGGCCCATGAGTGTTTTCAGGTCAACTTTTTTGACCCCACAAGGCCTTGCACTGCAATTACACAAATTCTTTACAGGCTGAAAAGAATACAAGTCATTTCAAAGTCATACTTCCTGAGACTTAACTATTGAGCTGAGATGGCCTAACTCACCTTTTTAAACTCTGTGGTTGTGGCAATTCATTCTCACAACATCAGACAGAGAGAAAGAAAAAGAAGCAAAATCTCTATACCAGAGTGTGTCATGTCCCCCGTTGCGATGTATACATACATCACAACGGGGAACATGCCTTTCCGGTGAAGGGGAGGGGGGAGGAAAGAATCAGTGCTAATCCCATAAGCACTGAAAGACAATACAGATAAAGGACAAAGGAGCCATTCCTTTGCCCTGACCCGGGAAACCATCATCCTATCTCCCTGACATCTCTGCATTACCACGGGGGACACACCTGCTCCGGACACAGGAAGAGGACAGAGGTAATCAGCGCAAATCCTCCTGATCGCCCATCGAGACTCCGGAATCGCCCCCTGATCGCCCATCAAGACTCCGGATTCACTGTCGGTTAGGACTTTGGGACAATGGGGGGTGGGGAAGGATCAGGTCCGCACCGCGGATATTTACCGGCTACCTCGCACGCCATGTGCTCATTCCCGTCTTTCTCCGTGTCTGCATTCTATTCTTAATAAACCGGATATCCTTAGCCCTGGCTGGTGAGTCTGTGTTTTTTCTGAATAAGGCCACCATCACAGAGTGGTAGTTCTAAATTTTATTCTAAATTCAGTGTTATTCAATCTTGTGGAATACTTCAGATGTTATTTGCAAGATCCCTCTAAATTTTGATCTGTAAATAGAGAGAACCATGGATCTTGTCAAAGCTTTTTTAAGATGCAATCCAAGGACTATGTCCCATAGGACAGACAGGTATAGGACTGCTTCTGTAAGACCCATGCAAATGTTCTGAAAACCATGGTGCCCACAATTATTCTAGTCTAGCCTCACCTCTGCTAACTTTTATTCTTACATGGATAGAATCGAAGTGTACAAAGTAAAGAGGGTGACCTTGGTGGAGAGAGGGAAAATTCATTTCCAAGGCAACAAATAGATAAACATTGCAAAATGTGAGGGTTACAAAAATGTCTTAGACAGGCATCTCCCTAATTCACATGAATGTGAAAGAGGGAGGGGGGAGGCACATTCAGACTGTGAACTATAGACCTACGTGGTGTCTGTTTCTTGGTCTGGTCTACCTTGTGAAGCTGACAATAATTCTCTGCAAGAGAGAAGCATTTTAACATATATGACAATCTACAGACAAGCTTCCACACAAATGAAACCTTATAGTAATCTGGTTTATGTGGAAGCTAGCATATATACAGCTGAATACGTGAATTGTTGGTGTTGAATGTATGATCAGCTTAAATAGAGTGCTTAGGAATGCAGAATTCCTGCTCAAGCTGGTTCCAGAATTTCCTTGGGGCACAACTGGTGTCATTGCTTCAAGCAAAAAAGTGAGGAAGAGAGAGCAAAATCAAAAGCATCAAAATGTTGCAAAGAAAAGTAAGGGTATTGAATAAAATGTTAAATGTGTGTCATTTATAAGTAGGGACTTTTCTGGTCATATGAATTTTGCAATATAATTATTTTGTTTTGGTTTCATGACTGCTGTTCTTTGAACCCAAGAAAGACTTCCATTGAAAATAGTTTATAATGGAATATTTGTAAACTTTTCTTTCCGTAGAAGTTCCTTCTGTTTCCAATAACAATTTGAGTTTTTTCTCCCCTTACTCTTTCTCTTTTGAACCATTCCATTTTATGTTTTTGTTTGTTTTTCTAGTTGTTGTTTAAAATAGGCCAACCAGAACCTTACCATAATTTTAGTAGCCATAAGTATCTTTTGCCACTGCTTATTTCAATTAGCAAAATAACTAAAAATAAATCACAAATGCCTAACTATTATGTTTCAATAAAGAATGCCAGATTTTATTGTGCAAAACAAAAAACAACAACGATGTGCTAATTTTTACAAAACACTTCATCTTAATTCTCCTTCTCCATCTCCTTCTCCTTCTCCTGTCACTATTACCATTATTTTACCTTACTGAAACAATTTATAAAGCCACCCAGCTCACTGAAGTGACTCCAGGAGGTGTACGAAGGGTTAAAATCAGAAAATATTAACCCAATTTATAAAACAGTATTTTAAAAAGACCAAAATGTAGCACATGCCTGGGGTCAAAAATTCATTCCACTTTGAATCACCAAGTAACTAAACTACCAACCAAGGCATTCATTCCTGGCACAAATGCCTATGGAGCCTTCCAGGCTCTTGACGCCTTATGAAGGGCCAACAGGATTGGGGTCATCTGGATCTCTGGGGGCATGTTGTTCCACAGAGCAGGTGCAGCAACAGAGAAGACATGACTTCCACAAGATGACACTATCTAATAGTGGGACCTGGAGCACAAGAATTCTGATAGCTCTGATGGCTGAGTAGAGACAACCAGAGACAGGCTGTCCCAGAGGTAAGTTGGTCTTCCCTTTCCCAATGTAATGATTGCCCAACTCAAATACTCAGACTCACAAGAGGTTGCTAAATGAAATCTGATTTATTAGGGAACTTAGGACAAATACAGAGAAAGCTGAGAATGAGCAAAAGCGCGCCAAATACAAACTTAAAACCCTCGGTGCAAACGTACCCCGCCTCCCTACCAGCAACCCCGCCCCCCTACCAGCAACCCCGCCCGTCCCAGGTGCTGGCAACCGTCAGAACTGCTAGCCTGAGAAAGTAACCTTGAACACAACAGATAACCCAAACACATTCCAAAAGCAGAGCCAAGAGATAAATCCTCCCATCCTCCCGTGAAAGATGAAACACGCATCCAGCTAATGACATGTGAAACGTTACGATGTATCAAAGACATTGAAACGGCGAACATGACACCCAATCCCTTGAGTTGGTTCAGAAGGCTGGTATCAAAGGCTGCTGAGAGATCAGGGAGGAACAGAATTTATTTATCCATCCATTCATTCATTCATTCAATTTCTATAGCTGCCTATCTCAACAAGTGACTCTGGGCGGCAGCTTACATTAAAAACCATAAAACGATAAAACAAGTACAATTAAACCAATTACAATAAAAAATAAATATACATGGCTGCCACGTAAACAATTTAAGATGTTAATACAACCGAGAAACAGGACAATTACCACACTCAGGGCCCCAGGCCCGGGTACATAACCAGGTCTTCACAGTCTTATGGAAGGCCAACAGGGACATCCTGATCTCTGAGGGGAAAATATTCCAGAGGGCAGGTGCTACAGCTGAAAAGGTGCACCTTCTAGTCCCTGCCAACCAACATTCTTTGGCTGACGGGATCCATAGCATGCCCAATCTACCAGATCTAATTGGATGGGTAGAAACAACTAGGAGAAGGCAGTCCATTAGGAAATAGAATAGATGAACTATCTCATCCCAGGCCCATCAAAAGTCATTGATAAATATGATCAATAACATCTCAATGCTGTAACCACTTATGAATCATGTTGAAAGAGGTCCAAATAATGTGATTCTCCAGAGCCCTCTGAAGTTACAAGCCAACCACCTTAACAATCTTTCCTAAGAAGGGAAAATGTCACTATTGCACACCAAAACCATGAGCAGGATGTGAGAGATGGAGAGCATCTTATATATTAGGATACCTCCAGTTTGCTAGGAGATATATGTCACATAAAGTCTCCCTGGTCACATGATTGCATGCTTCCGTCCCACAGAATCCCCCAGTCTTTCTTATCTGTAATGAGAAGAATTAGGGAAAATCAATTTATCCAACTACAAAGCTCTCAAACAGCTTCTGTTGGGGTGAGTTTTCAAGCTGACTTAGTGAGATAGAAAGCACCAAGCTCAGTGGTGTAATGATTAAGATATTGGACTGGCACCAGGAGTAACCAGGTTCAAGGCAACCCTCTGCCATAGAAGTTCACAGGGTGACTTTGGTCTAATCTCTGTCTCACAGTTCAATCTATCTCATACTGTTGTTGCTACAGTGGGTAATGGTAGGAAGGAGGACCTGTATTATAGGCAGGATATAAATCTAATAAAATAAATAAGTAGGTATAGTGGTGAAGACATCAGGCTAGAAACCAGCTGGGTGACTTTGGCCCATCACATTCTCTCAGCCATAGGAACAGGGCAATGTGAAACCTCTTCCAAAAATGTTGCCAAGAAAACTGCAGGGACCTGTTCAAGCAGTCAACACTGATCAGTCAACACTGATCCAAAGGCACATATTTCCTCAATGTAAAATAAAGAACTATAAAAATGTATCAAAAGCTGAGAAAGAAGGATTATTGCAGAGAAGTTTTACGAAGAAGGAGTGAAAAAAGTTAGGCATCAGGGCTGTGCAAATTATTTAAATCACTTTAGAAAATTGATTTGATTGGGAACTCTGAATCAATTCAGATTGAAGCTCTGACTCAGCTCCTGTTTGATTCAGATCAGAAAAACCCTCCAGCAGACATGCTGAAAACAATCAAGCTGGTCTAAATTAATTCAGAAGATCCGGTATTCACACAGGTGTTTTAGACAAGCTACTGTATGTACTTTTTTCCTTTCCTAATTTTAAGTCAAAAGAACAATTAAAGTATGAAATGAACAATGAATTCAGATGAGATCCTAAGGAGTGCAAAAGAAGAAAGTTTAGGCTTCATGTCATCCTAAGGTTCAGGTTGCTAGCACTTGTTTTAAGGCTCAGGGCTCAGGGATTTGTAATAAATTGAGTCTATTAAACAAATATTGTCTAAGAGTAGCATCAAAAGTATATAAACACACATTGCAAAATGAAGATATGAAAATTTAAATACCTACATTCCCAAGATAGCTAGGAGAGATGTATGTATATATTTTTTTATTTACTAAATTGTATAGCTGCCTATCTTACCAGAAGTGACTCTGGATGATGTGCAATAATCAGATTAAAAAAAAAACAATTATTTAAATATAATAATTTTAAAAATATAAAACAATCATTATTAAAAATAAAAATATGTTAAAAAGGAAAATATACCAACCACAGGCGGGGAAAGAGTGAATATATCAATAGCGGAGCCATCTTAAGATATTATTGGTTCCTGGGGCCCCCAAGTCTGGTGACATAACAAGGTCCTGAGGGACTTCTGCAATCTTAATAGGGATGGAGCTAACCTGACTTCCTGGGGGACTTTGGGGGTGGGCGGAGAATGGCTTCGGGGAGAAAAATGTTCCATATGGCAGGGGCCACAGTACAAAAGGCCCACCTCCTGCAACCCACCAAATGTAAGTCCCTGGCAGATGGTGATGCTTGCAGCATGCCTTCTCTTCCAGGTATAATGGGATGGGCTGATGTAATAATGGAGAGGTGGTCCCTAACTAACACAGTCCGATGCCATGAACAGCTTTAAAGGTTAAAACCAGCACCTTGAATTGGACCAAGAAACAAATTGGAAACCAGTGCGGCTTGTGGAGCAGAGTTGTGATGTGTGCTGTTCTGGGAGCACGCATAACTGCCCATTCTACTGCATTCTGTACCAGCTGAAGCTTCCAGATACTCTTCAAGGGCAGCCTCATGTAGCGTGCATTACAGTAATCCAATCTGGAGGTGACTAGGGCATGAGTGGTTGTGAGCAGGGCCTCCTGATCCAGGAATGGATACAACTAGTGCACAACACAAAGCTGTACAAAGTCCCTCCTAGCCACAACTGTCACCTGCTCAAACAGGAGTCATGAGTCTGGGAGGACCCCCAGATTGCGCACCAGGTTTGTCTGGGGCAGTGCAACCCCATCCAGCATCAAAAATGGCATAATCCTAGAACCAGTAGGCCCCAAAACCCAAAGCCACTCAGTCTTGCCAGGGTTCAGCTGAAGCCTGTTATTCTCTATCCAGACACTGGGATAAGATAGTCGCAGAGTTGCTTAATTTGTCAGGGTAGAGATATATAACCCCACAGCGATGGATGAGCTCACCCGTAGCCTCATGTAGATGTTCAACAGGAGAAGAGAGAGCACCAAACCCTGCGGCATCCCACATCTTAGGGACCAAGAGTGGGACCTCGCTTCTCCAATCACCACTGACTGGAATTGGCCCCGGAGAAAGGAGACAAAACAGCATGACTCTGTGCTGCCCACCCCCAGTCCAGAATGATATCATGGTTGATGGTACTGAAAGCCACTGAGAGGTCAATTAGGGCAAGGATGGTTGCACAACTCCCATCCTGCCCATGCCATAGATATTCCAAAAGTGTGATCCATGCCGTTTCCATCCCATACCCGGTTCTGAATCCTGACTGAAAAAGATCCAGATAATCCATTTCATTCAAGGTCCTCTGAAGCTATCGCACAACCACATTCTCAACCACCTTCCCCAAAAAGGGGACATTAGATACTGGACAAAATTTGTCTGGTATAGTGGGATCTAGTGATGGCTTCTTGAGGAGGTGGTGAACCAAGGCCTCTTTAAGAGGTAAAGGAACAACCCCTCACTCAAAGAAGAATTCATCACCACTAGAACCCACTCACACAACACCTCCTGGGCTGCTTTAATGAGGAGGGCATGGATCTAAAGAGCAGGTGGCTATGCTCACAGTCCTAAGGACCCTGTCCACTTCCTCAGGTCCAACTGGTTCAACCCATTCCCAGTAACCAGGCAAGATTCCTTCCCAGGCATCCCCTCTGGATCTGCAACAAGCCAGTGTCCAACTGTGAGCAAATCTGAATGACTTTCTCCAACAAATTCCACTGCTGCTTTACCACCCTTACAAGGGTTAGAGCCACTATTAAGGCCTTACAAGGTAGGCCTTAATAGTGGCTCTAACCCATGTTCAGTCAAGTTTGTCCTTTGCTGAGTTCCAGTGACACTCTTCTCTTGTTCCATGTCTCTTAGCTCCTCCATGAACTACAGGGAGTGACAGGATCCCCAAGAGGGGAGAGGTTGCATGAGCTCAATACAATGCAATGCCTCAGCCACCTCCTTATTCCAAGCAGCAACTAAGGCTTTGGATGGACCATGAAACAGAACAACAGGGACAGTCCCAAGCTCCCTCTGAAACCCCTCTGGGTCCATCATTTGCTGGTGCAGACGAATCTAATGGGTCCAGCCTCCCTCCAGTGGATAGTGGCACTAAAGACTCCCATGGAAATCAGGGCATGATCTGACAATGACAAGGGAGAACCTGAAGTTACCCCAATTTCAGATCACATAACCACTGCTCCAACAGAAATGCCAGATCCAATGTGTGACCATTGTCCCATGCCTGAATAGGCCCATGGCTGTCATGGTGACCATGAACTCCCAAGCCATCTCAGACCCTATTCCTAGAGAAGGCAGATTGAAGACCCCCAGAACCATAAGTCTGGGGAACTCCACTGCCAACCCAGAAACAGAGTCAAGGAATTCAGGCAGGGAAGCTGCTATGCAGCAAGGAGGCTGATACAACAGCAACAATCCCAACTGATCCCTAGAGCCCAACTTAATGGACAGAGTCTCACATCTGGTGAACTTGGTACAGCACCCCTGAAAGCCATAAGATTTCATAAGTTATCATGCCTCCACCCCTGCCCTGGAGCCTCAGCTGATGCCACACCCAAAACCCAGCTGAGCATATCTCCAAAAGAGCTACCCCCTTCCAGACCCATCCAGGTTTGGGTAATACAAGCTGGGTCGGCCCTCTCATCAATGACTAAAAAACTGATGTGGGAGGCCTTATTACAGATCAACCTGGCATTTAAATGTAATAGCCAAAAGCCAGGGCCACTGAAGTTTTGCTGAAAGGTATTTGTGACATTTCCCCAAGGATTTGTTTGATGGGTCTTCAGTTTTTAGGACACCCAATATTCTTCATGTCTATCACTATAAGTTGGTCTTAAGTTAAAGTTTCAAATTTATATTGAATACATAGGGGGGAAATATTAGATCTCTGTTCATCATCTACTATTAGTGTTCACTTGATGTCTTCATTAATCTTCATGGTTAATCTCCTTTGCTGCTGTCTCTTATCCTTTGAGTGAGGTGCCATTTTAATAGTCAGAGAATGGGGGGGGGGAGAGATTGCATTCTTTTATATAAATCATGATTCTTGTTGAAAAATAAAAGTGCTTTACAGTTCTTATGGAATGACTTATTTCAACATTTGACATCATGTATAATAACAAGAATGGAGAAGAATAACGGAGACAAAAAAACCCTATAAATGTTGTAATTGATGCAAATGTATGTAACTCAGCAAAACAACTTTTTAAAAAGAAATTCTGTTACCAGATCATCCATATTATAATAACACAATTAGCTTTCTATATAAGCTTCTGTAAAAATGGACCTCTAGATAATTGGAAATGCAAATGTTAAGGAAGTTAAGCCTTCACTTATGATTTTTAAACATTACCAGTTGCAATTAAAAATGAAGAATTCATTTTAATTTTCTTAACAAAGAGTTCAGCATTATAATCTTTCAAGATGTTGACTTTTTAATCCCTGTAAATGATGCTGCATTATATTCCAATGTTCTGCTGACTTTATTATAAATACTTTAAGAAGCTGTGTTTGTAAATGTTCTTTTACTTAAAACCAAGTTAGCACAACTGAATAACTTTTACAGAATAGCACTGCCAGAAAGCCAATAATTCAAAGTTTCCTAGTTTATTATTGGGTGTTGACCAGGCTAAAATCTCTCGCAGAAAATTGCTGAACCACGCTGACAGATTTTTATGCAAAAAGAAAAAGAAAAAAAAAAGTTCCACTAAAAGTTTGCTAGTCAACCAGAAAATGTAGCATTGAGTGTTGGCCAATGTGTGGGCCAGAGCATTATTCTAAAGCTGAGGACAGTGTTCTTTGTTGTGGGTGTCCCTTTTATTACCATTTTGTTCTTCAAAATTAAAACACATGTCTAAAGGAATTATGAATTCTGCTTCCATCAAACCCTTAATATTAGAAATGTATTTATAGGATTTCAATTCTTGCCTTCTTATATATAATCCTAAACCTCTCATTCTGACAGGTGGAGATTTTTGTAGGATGAGGATGTGGTGCTTCACTCAGGCCCATTGTTGCATCCATACCTCCCAGTCCCTCTCTCCTCAGTACCCCTGTCTTTCCAAAGTACAAACTACGAGCTGGTGTCCTACATACCATGTTTTGATTGGCAGTTCTACTACCCAACCATCATAGGACTGCCCCAAATTAACAGGTTTTCAGGAAGCTTTGCCCTGCAAAAACAGAACAAAGGGCAGAAAGAAACATTATGCCCTACCTGCCAAGCACAAAGCTCTGGCAGTGAGCTGACTGGAGAAAACTCTGGGTTGTAATTTTCTTGAATTCAACAGCATCTCCAGGGAGGGGAGGGGAGGGGCTGGCTGAAGTGACTGAAGCCTCACCCCTTTTATATGTGCTTTGCAGCATCACATGCTCAAAGGGGGACAAGCTTGAGACACAAAACTCTGGCCCTGCTTTTTTCATGTTGGAAGTGATAGACTGGTTATTCCACTGCTTGAATTCTGATCTAGGCAGATAAGATCAGTACACTGGATATCCAAGATTTGGGAAATTTTCTTTAAGCTCTGTGGCTTGACTGCAAGGTTTTTGAGGACTGGCTGCAACCTTTAAATCCAATTAATTAATCAATCAATCCTCAAGTGGCAAGTGCAAAGTTTAATTGGTGGGGCTGAAAATAAACACATCAAAGAGAGTTTCTAACCTAGATCTCTTCTTGATATATTAGCTTTCTAACATAGTGCTCCAGGCCGATTTGTTCTGAATCCCAAAAGGAGGTGTTTAATCAGTGTAACAAAATAGCCTTTATAATGCCTAATGTAAAAGCTATGAAGACAAAGCATTTTGATTTCTACCTTCTTCAGATGCTCTGAAATGGGATGAACACAAGCCCACATACATACAAATCCATACAATATATGATATAAATTTCCATGTTATTGAAAATAGTTTTCTTTTCCAACCATACCATGATATAACCCTTTCAGCAGTATCCTTGTTTCTTTGAGTAGAGTTTTGGGGATTGGAACTAATATGTGAAGAACTGGAAAAGGACATCTGTAAAAGCAGCTCATTATTGTGTGCCTAAAACAAGATTCATCTAAATATATCAGGTATTAATGTTGTCACTCAGTACTTAGGAGTCCCTGCAGGATGGTTTTATTATTATTATTATTTTGAGGGAAATAAAACAAGTCTGAGAAATACAAAAGAAGATTTGTTAACCAGAAATCTTCAAGTAAGATATTGTCTCACTCAGTCTTTGTCAATTTTGTAAATACAGAATTTTGAATTACCTCTTTTGTATTTCTCATGTAATTATCTCTGATAAACATCTTGTGAATACCAAAAAGAAGTCAATTTGTACTTATTGATTATAGAAAGCCTTCTATTGTGCTGACCATGTCAAGTTGTGGAATGCCCTTAGTAAAAATGGGAATCCCAGAAAATGTCATGGATCTTTCTCCTGGTCTATGACCATAATAAATATTTGATTTGATTTGATTTGATTTGGATGTTATAAGAAACCTTTACATAGAACAGGAAGCCACAGTCCAGATGGAACATGATGAAACAGAATAGTTGCAGGTCAGTAAAGAAGTGGGACTGGGCTGCATAGCCTCCTCTTATTTTTTAAATCTTTATGCTGAATATATATTGAGGGAGGCTGTATTGGAAGAAGATGAGTATGATTTTAAAATTGGTGAAAGAAACATAATCTGTGCTCTGTTGATGACAATACTCTGTTAGATTATTTATTTATTTGTTTATCAAAATTTTTAGCAGTGCCCATCTCCCTCCTATGGAGGGACTCTGGGTGGTTTACAATAAAAATAAAATTTAAAATTCAATCCAACCTATAAATAATACATTACATATACAGTAGATATACAGTAGATATAAATAGGAGATAAAAATATAAAATACAATAAAATCCAGATGGCACTAAGGTTCTACTTCAGTCCGTGAATATGTAAGGGGCCAAATGCAAAGGATCTGCAAGCCTTACTAAAGAAGTCAAGGAGCACAGTGAAAAAAATGGAACTATGATTGATATGACTATAATAAATGAAAAAAAAATGATTACAATAAAGGCTACAGTTCAGCAACCAGCCTTATAACTGACTATGAATATATTGAAGTGGCAGAGATCCTCTGCCTTTTAGGATCAACTATCAACAGTAAAGGAACCAGCAGGTAAGAAAAACTCAACAGACTAGCACTCAGTGGGGTATCAATGAAGGCCTTGGAAAATAAATTCAGATGCCATGATGTGTCTATACTTGCAAAGATCAGAATCATGCAGGCAATGTTTTTCCTGTGAAAGTTGGACTTTGAAAAAAGCAGGATAGAAAGACTATTGACAATTCTGAATGTTGATGTCAGAGAAGGCTCCTGAGAATACCATGGGTAGCCAAGAAAACAAATCAGTGGATTTGTAAAACAAATCAAGCCAGATTTCTCACTTGAGGCACAAACTGTCATGTTTTGGAGTCATTATGCAAGGACACAGTTGTCTTGAGAAGTTTATAATGGTAGGGAAAATGGAAGAAAAGCATAGAGGACAACCAGCAGCAAGGTGGATGGACTCGATTGCAGCAACACCAGGTGCACCATTGTAAGATTGATGACCAAGCTTGGAGATAGATCATCCTGGAGAAGGCATATTTATGTGGTCACTAAGATAGACCAACTAATGGCACATAATGAATTAATCAATATGTTTTGTAATGAACTCTTTTATGCACAGATGGCTTATAATTAATGTGATAGTTATCTGGTTGAATATAGATGACCAATTCTCAAGTGGTAGAGAATATGCAGTAGTAAGCTGGTCATCAATATTATCTTGAGATGAGGGATAGACAGATGACTGATAGATGATGCAATGTCCCTATACTGTAAGTGTGCATATGTGTCTGTGTATGCACATTTTTCACCAATATAATAATATGACAAGACCCCACTATGATAAATAGGCTGCTTTCCACTTATGAGCCACAGTCTATAAAACTGAGGACAAGGATTCGGAGGAAGCAGGAAAAGGAAAATAAATGGGGGGGGGGGACTGTCTAAATAAGCAAGCAAATAAGAAAGCAGGAGGCTCAGATAATTTTTCCCCAACCATCTTCAGTGCAATAAACATATGCTAAAATGTAGCTTATTCAAGGAAACAGTAAGAAACCAGTTTAGCTAGCCAAACTGTTTGATTTGATTTGGTATTCCATGGATGATTGTTTCCTTGTTCTTCCTATGTCTGTCTTTCCCTAATGCCTTTCCTAGCTAGCTAGCTAGCTACCTATTTGGCTTTCTTGACATAATAAAGACATTTCTCATGAACACTTTTCCAATGTGCAATACTGCACATTTAGGATTGGCACTGATTTGTTTAATTTTGTAGTTCTGAGCTTTGATCACATAGATGCAATACAAATTATTTTTTCTGTTTCACCTGGGATGGATGGAAAAGTCCTGAATAAAAGGACTAACCATTTGCCAGCTGAGCAGACTATGGAATGTCGGAAGATTTGGCCTGGCTGGTGGCAGTCTGCCCTAATGATATTGTTCTAGAAAACCTATGAGAGAGGTAGTTAGCCAGTTTTAGCTTATTCCCTTCCCCCAGTTGGTAACAAGCATATTGGTCTTCCTTCTCCTCTACTAATGTACAAATGTGTGTGATCAACTTATTTCTTTATTTGTTTATTCAATTTCTATAGCCACTCATCTCAAACAAGTGATTCTGGGAGGGCATTCCCAGCTACTCTGGCTTGGGAAGCATGACCCAGGCTGGCTGGAGCCAGGGAGAGGAAACGGCTAATTTGTACCTCCCCAGGAAGTACATCTGTGCCTGTTCTCCACTCCTCCCCACGATAAAATCTCTGCTTTCCTTGCAAACGGCAGACTTTTTATTTTTGGAGGGGGGGAGGGACACTTTCCTCTCTCCTTCCATATCCCCCCAATTTTTTTTCTTGGAAAGGATCGAGGCTCTGCTAAAATACCCCGCTCTGTCCTAAGATGCCCTTTCTCCGACACACACACAACACATACACAACCCCCCCCCCCCGTATTTCCCTCCAGAGATTGAGCAAACAATCTTAAAATAAGACTCCTTAAAATGCACATATGAGGAAAAACAAAAATAAATGTTGACTGCATTGCAAAGAAATTGGAAAAGTGTGGATCTCAAAGTGTAATTGCTCTGTTTTAGTTGATGTATTGGTTTAGGAACTGCGAGTTGGTTATGTTCACAGTAGAATGGGAACCATATTTTCTCCTCTGTATCTAGGCTTTTACAGAAATTCTTCTGATGTTTCCTAGGATATCAAATGGGATTGCAGATATAAGATTTTGTTTCTTACTGAGAGTAATCAGGACAGATCTCTTAATCTTGCAAGAAGACAATGACAAACCACTTCCATACTGCATGATTATGTCCATTAAGTCACCAGAAATCAAGCTCAATTTAAGAGATTTCACTTTATACTGTATATATAATATGTGAGATTGAGAAGGTATTTCCATCAAAATGAAATATTATTTACATATAAGTCTGTTTCCACATTTATGTTCTTTTATTTGATATAATTACATAGAAACAAGGAACAATGTTTGTGTAATAAAATATTAACATCACAAACATAAAATAAAATAAAATAAAACAAAGCAATAGCTCTTAGGGACAGAATGGTCCCCAGATAGAATCAGGAGAGAACACAAGCTTCTGTACTCCAATATCCCTTTTATCAGCATCTTGAATGTATCAAAAGATTTCATGTACTGTATCTCCTAATTGGTAGAATGTAGGCAAAAGTATTATCAAGTAATGTTTAGAAGTCCTAGGTTGCATAGAAGAATGTGAGCATGCTGGGGTAAAATTGGTAGAATGTAAGCCATACTGGCCAAAATGTGCCAAAATTGACTAGCATTATGCTTTTATGTTTAGCAGGGAATAATTCACATGGTGTGATTATGACTAAGGGTAGGAGTCTTCCTTTATCTTACTAAAACATGTTATGTGAAAGCCTCAACTGCCCAAAGCTCTGATGGGTGGTGGAACTCAAATATACGCAGGCTGCTCTATTGACAACCAAGACTGCAACTTGGAGTGGGAGAAGAGTATGTGATAATACTCTTGCATGAATTGATAAAGAAAACAATACTTTGCATGTTTCTGAACATAAGAGAAAACAGAAGGATGCATTAGTTCTGAATGAAGGTAGTCTCATCTTCATCTTGTACAGTGCAGTTAATGAGTATGCACAGGGAAATGAAGGTGTAAGATTAATTATGAATGAAAGGACTAAGATGGATAGATGGATAAATTGGTGTTATCTAGATAAAATTTCTATTTTGCATATGAAAGTAGAAATTAAAAGGTTGGTGATAGTTGCATGTTGCACACCAGTGAATAGTGGCCATGGAAGACCCAAATATTGGTTTTAAGAAAAATTGAGCAACTTTCTAAATGAATATGATCTGGAAATATGAATGGAAGAGTGGGACTTACACAAGAGAGTACCAAAATGTTTTTAGCCATTCAGACACTCAAGAATGTCTACCTGCTTAGAAAATACCTATGTTCCAGAAATGAGGATTATGCATACACATATCCATATATGTGAGAAATGACATGATTGATTTGATTGTTTATGATGAATTAAGGCCAGAATTAATGGAAGATACAAGATAGTGAGGGTTTCTGAATGTGGAACAGAGAGAGAGAGAGAGAGTTTCAGGAGTCAATCTTAAGGGGGAAAATAGATATGGAAAAAAAGGAAAAGAGTGAAAGTAGAACAACTGCAAAAAAAGAAACTACAAGTCCTACATGGATGAATGGATGGATGGATGGATGAATAAGTAAATAAATGATGGACTGAGTTCCCGGAATAATAGTTGAAAGGTGGACATAAGAAAATATGTTGTGGAAAGTTTGTGATGGGCAGGGTATGCAAATAACAGATATTTGCTGTTTAGCAAGCCATTGAGATATGTATGAATATGAGAAAGGAATTTTATTGCACTTTTGCTGATTTAGAGAAAGCATGTGATAACATAAATAGGCTTGAACTATGACATGTTTTATGGGAAAACAGAGAGGAAGTTTGATTGGCTAAATGCAATAAGAGCATTATGTGATGGAAGTAAAGCATGTCTGAAAATGAATGGAATGCTTGGTAAATGGTTCAACATTCAGCAGGGAGTAAAACAAGGATATTTGTGGTCGCCTTGGCTCTTTAATGGATGCATGTATAAGGAATATGTGTGCTGATTGAATGTACATGTACTTTTATATGCAAATGATGCCATATTATTGGCTGACACTTTGAATGATTTTGCAGCAAAGTCTAAATATATTGTATGAACAACATAACTCTGAAAATTAATGTATCAAAGAATGATGTACTTGTGTTTGACAGGGAAAACGGAGTGAACAATTGCAAGTTATATATAAGCAGTAAAAAGCAACTACAAGAAAAAAACCTCACATAGCTGAATTTGAATACTTTATGAAAGGTGGAGAAATGAATGGAGGTGTTGAGACATGGAAATGCTGGCAGAAAAATAGTATGTAGTCTGTTGTAATGAATAAATGTTTGTGAAATAAGCAAAAATGGCTATATATAAGAGCATGCTTCTGCCCACTTTGTCATATGGATATGAAGCTTGAATATATCAGGAAGAAGGTAAGTGTGTGTATTACAATGAGAAAGAGTGACTTAAGAAGTGTGTGGATGTGGTAAACCAGTAAGAGATCAAGTCAGAGATGAATGAGAAATAGATAAATGTGGATTGATTACAAAAGTGAATGATCAGTATGAAAGAAGGAAGAGATGTGAGTTTGGTCACAGAGGGAGAATGTATGAAAACCAAATTGCAAAGCAAATGTATGAAGGAAGGATGGATGAAGGATAAGGTAGAGAGGACAGGAAAGATCAAGAAAAGAAAATGTGGTTGGATGACATTGATGAGATCCTCAAAATGGAACTAGTAAGAAGTTTAAAAAAAAACAAAAGGCAACATATGGAATGCTGTACAGATAAGATGGGAGCAACAATAGTTTGCAAAAAATAGGATGTTGTATGGAGGTGTAATAAATGCCATTGGTGTAAACTAAATTTAGCTAGAAAATAATATGATAGATACGAATGGATTGATTCTCTTCTTATTTCCCTTACTTTTCTGTAAAAGTCAAGTTGCCCTCTAGTTATATTAATTGTTGTACTATTAAGTATAATAGCAGACAACTTGTGCTTTTTAATTTGATCCTTATTATATTAGACAGAAATGTATAGAATAGTGGTAGGAAGGGAATAATTATGTTTTATCTTTTGGAGGGGAGAAAGATGTTTAGGAGGTTTATATGAACTTTTTTTCCCTTTATTTTAATATAAAGGGGAGGAGTAACTGTACTTAGTGATTTTTATTGTGTGTTAAAGTGGAATGACTTATAGAAATAATGTGGTGTTTTGGTTTAATATAGAATAAGAGGTTGATTATGGAAATTTTTGTATATCCTTGCTGTTAAAGTCAGAAGCCACATCTTTTTGTAAAGTTGAAAAAGTTTTCTCTTGTGTTTCTGCACTTTTTTAGGGTTTTTTCCCCTTTCTTTGTAATTTTTTGGGGTCTTTTTGTAGTTTTTATTCTTCTCTTGAAACCTAATAAAATTTACTATAAAAAAAAAAAAACCTAAGAGACAAAAACAACCAGAAAACTGCAGTTAACCGTTCTTTCTATATTAAAAGATTAAGCCAAGTTAACGGCTTCCTAGAGGGCAAGGATTTAGAACCAAACTTTAAAAACATGAATTAAAGTTTAGAAGCCAGTGTTTGTGAGAAGCTTGTGTACATTCTTTTAAGATGAAATCTGACAATTAAATTAGGCCATTTGATTGGACTCAATCAATGCTCTTGTTTCAAATGTCTATTTTGCCCCCAATAATTCTGTAGAAATTAGATTTCCAAGTATAGACAAACGTCATTTGTTATAGTGTTGCCTTCACTGATGTTCTAAGTATCTCAAGTGTTGTTAATGTTCAGGCAATTAACCATTGGAGATTGTTGTCCTAATTTTGATATTTTAAATCTCATATGGATTTTTACTTTCAAATAATCCAGACTGGGTCTCATGTCAATTTTCACAGGAATACACAAAAATGGATTTCAAAGCTATCTTTGTACATGGCATGCATATCAAATAAAACACCTATTTACTTTATAGCTCCAGAATCCATTAAAAGCTATTTTAACTTTTGGAGGCTAACACAATTTGACATCCCATGAGTTTTATTTGTATTGCTGTGTCTTCATTAATGATAGAGAAAGCTTTTACTTTTTGAAGTCTTATTTGAAAATTGTATTATTTGTGTATTGTGCATGTTGTGTGTGTATGTGTGTGTGTGTGTATACATGTGTGTGTGTGTACACAAACACATATACAGTTTGTGTGTGTGTATGTATGTGTGAGTGTTTGTGTGTGTGTGTGTGTGTATATGTCTTATGAACCAAAAGGATTAAAAGCATGCAATTATGACTGACATTTTCTAAGGATTCTTTAGCAGGTGATCATTTGGTTAATTATAGGCTTATGCTTCTTTTAACTTACACAATCTCTCCCTTACAGTATGGGCTTCAACATTTTCTTAATTTATTTAATGGGAAAATTTTGAACATTGGTAGAAAAATTCTCAGGCAGAAGTACATATATTTGAAAGCTCTGGTTAAGGTTAATCAAGAAGAGTTGTTGCATGGATAAACTTTATTATTGGCTCTGTCTCTTTAGACCAGTGTTTCTCAACATTGGAAACTTTAAGATGTGTGGACATCACCTCCCAGAATTCCCCAGCCAGCATTGGCTGATTGTCCATTTGTGTTCTGTTATTAGGATTTGTTTCCTTATCCTTAAATCAGCATCATCTATTTTAAGCAGAATGAAAAACAATTGTCTTGTAGGACTCAGAAGAGCTTCTCCTGGAAGAATAGACAATGCTCAGGTAAAATGAATGAGAATATATATATATATATATATATATATATATATATATATATATATATATATTCTGATGCAGATGTTGCATTATTTGAATGAGCATATGAGCTGAGGGTCAGCTATGGAAGTGGACATATGTTTCTCTCAGCAGAGCATCATGGCTTTTCAAAACAAAAGTATAGGTAAGAGAATTCCATCTGGCAGGGACCAGGAGGCGGGCCTTCTCTGCAGTAGCTCCCGCCCTCTGGAACATCCTAATCCCAGAGGTGAGGTTGGCCCCTTTGCTCCTGGCCTTCTGGAGGAATTTGAAGACCTGGCTCTGCTGCCTGGGGAGGGTGGGTGGGGAGGGGAATAGTTGCACCTGGGGATGGCTAGTGCCTTAAATTGCTTGTTGCACACAAGGACTGAATTAGATCATTTACCATCTGGATTTTATTTTTATTATACTGTATTTAGTGTTATATACTGTATTTTATATATTGTAATTGTATGTTTAGTGTTTTATTGATTATTTTATTGTAAACCACCCAGAGGTGGGAGGAGATGGGTGGTGACAAATTTGATAAATAAAATAATAAAATAAAATAAAATAGGTAGCATTTCTCCTGAAGTCCACATGGCCCAGTAATATAGGAAAGCTTTCAAAAATTTGGCTTGTTGAGCAGGTCATGAGGTTGGATGATTCTTGAAACCATGTTGGAGACACAGAATTTTATTTCTTGCTTTATTTCCCTGATACGGTGTTCTCTCAGGCCTTGGCAGGAGAGGCATGTTGCGGGTCCTGTTGGCCAAGAAATTTTGTCAGACAGGACTAGGAAGAAAGTCTTCTCTGCCATGCCTGTCCCCCACCACTGTGAAACATCACCCCCACCCTGAGGTGAGGCTGGCCCCAACCTTGTTGGCCTTCCAGAAGGCCCTAAAAATATTGTTCAGTCAACTAGCTTGGGTATCCCATGATAGAGTAGAGCCTGCTGGATGGCTGTATGATTTAAATAAATGCACTTTTTGGTGTGCTTTTCTGCCATTTTCTTTTTTAATTTTCTTTTTTATCTTGCATTTATCTTTATATTTTAAATTGGTTGTTTTTAATGTTTTTTTATGTATTTTGATTGTTTTATTATGGTACACTGCCCAGAGTCACTACATGAATTGGGGGGGCTATACAACCTTTTTATTTTTATTTATTTATTTCTCACACCTCTGCACCACCCATCTCGCAAGCGACTCTGGGCGGTTTACAATTCGGTTAAAATAACAAGAGATTAATTAGAGTTTTTTTTTTCTTTCGATTAGCTTTCTAGGTTGTATTTTTTAGATTTTTGTAAGTCACTTTGAATTATTTTATGATTAGGCAGCTTATAAATTGAATAATAGTTTCATCCATCCATTGACGAATCATTCATTCATCTACCTGCAGTAAAATTTTAAGAAGACAAAAAGTTGATTTCACATGGTACAAATTATTGGTGGGGGGGGGGGGTTTTCTGACAGAATTTTCATTAGGTATTCAATGCTTGGGAATTATTGTCTGGTTCCCTATGGTTGCTCAGTGGGAATATTACCAATTTCGGTTCCTTGGAGAAAGATAGCACGCAGTTATAAATAAGCATCCTGCTATTGCAACCCACAATTAAATGAATGAGGTTGGCTTTGTCTGCTGGCAGATTAGCAATATTTGTCTTAAACAAAGTTCTACAGGTCTTTATTTTCAAACATTAATTCATCTAATCTACCTCATGGTAGTAGTTTGAAAAAAAGCAGTGAAACACACATTGTGTTTTACTAGATATTAGTGAAAAATCAATGAAATGAAGAGTTAGAGTTATTTCCACCCACCCTGAATAAAAGATGGCAGCTTCCATTGCTAGTATTATAGAAGGACAAAATATAATTCCAGATATCTACAGTATATACATATCTACTGTCTCTATCTCCCAATATTTAGAATATATATGTGTGTATGTGTGTTTGCCCAGCCCAGTTCAATTTTCTGCTATAGAAGCTGCTAATATAGGAAACAAAAGAAAATGCATTACTTCCCAGGTCACAGTGAAGACTCCAAAGATTGTTGCTTTTTTTATTATTATTGGCCTGATTTTTTTTTATTGGCCTGAGTAGCATAATACTGGAACTCCAATACCACCAGTTCAACTGATTTTCTCTCTCTTTCTCTCTCTGTCACACACAGAGTTATTAAATATTTATAAAACCATTGCATATGGACGGGCACAATGGCATTCATATATCATCCTTACAGACTTAAGTGTTTATAGTTAATAAATCAGTGCAGAAAATTTATGAGTGGAGAATTAAACGAAACTTGTTTACAATGATTCATTGACTTTTCTTCTATGGAAAAATACTTATGGTGGAACTAATTAGGATGCTAATTTTGATCTGCTCAGATGATAAATAAAACACCACCTCATACATTTTTATACAACTAGTACAGAACCGGAGCAAAGCGCTTCCTTTTAGAAAGAAGCAAGTTAGATGAAATGTATGCATTTTGTGTGAGACAAGTATTTATGGTACTGATACAAATTAGTTACACCTTAAAGATAGGATTAAACATTGCAATTATAGTTTAAGAAGTAACAGTGACACTTTATAGATTGGGCTCTATCTAGCTAAATTAGTCTTGGCTAGGGATGTGCAAAGTTCCCCTGACAAATTACTAAGACTTGTCTTCTAATGTTGAACTGCTTCAGTTATTTCATTTGTCTAGCCTTGTTTCAATGCACATTTGATGCCAATGCTGGAAGATTTGCACTGGCTGCCAGTTAAACTATCTAATTATGTTGGTAGGGACTTACAGGATCCTAAACAACTCTGAAGCACATTTACTCAAACTCCACTTATGTCTAGCCAATCTCCTTAAACCCCTAATGGCTCATGAGATGCTAATGATTTTTTAAAACATGGTAGCTATTACATGGCATAATTTCTTCACTGAGATTAAATGGATTTATGATGTGGAATTCTTCTGATGATTAAAAATGCAGGAGCATTTCCTGGTCACCTAAGAATAGCCAGGGCTGTTGTTACTGCATACTTATAATGTCTTGGATGGATGGATGGATGGATGATATTGTACTGTAGTGTGAAAGGTCCCCTGTGCAAGCACCGAGTCACGTCCGACCCTTTGGGGGGACGCTGCTTTTGTGATATTTTCTTGGCAGACTATAGCGGGGTAGTTTGCCATTGCCTTCCCCAGTCGTCACCTTCCCCAGCAAGCTGGGTACTCATTTTACCGACCTCAGAAGGATGGAAGGCTGAGTAAACCTGAGCCGGCTACCCAAGAGAGAATCCAGCTTCCGGTGGGATCAAACTCAGGTCATAGTATTGTATATTAATTATTTTACCATCAACTACACTAGGATTTTTCACAAAATGAAAGTGGTATATAATGGAGATGTTCAAATCACACCAAATCTGTTTTGGATCACTGATTCAATTTGGATTTGCCATCCAATTTCTTTTAAAATCATCAGTCTGAATATCTGAACTGAATTATTCAATTACATCAGTTTGGTTCAGATTATTGAATTGTTATGGAAAATGAGTTTCTCTGTTGTGTGATAATCAACTGAATTGTCTAAATTTGTTTGGAGCATCCAATTTGATTGGATATTTTAATGGACTTGAAGATTTAATTTACATATTTAATTTGAGTCAAAGATTTGATCAACTGGCTTTTGAATCAAATCTCCAAACTGAATATTTTAAACAAAGTATATATGTTTTAAAGAGGAGGTGCTCAAACCATGCAAAGAATGTCTCTAAGGGAAATACGATTATTCTCTTTCTCTCTGTGTATGTATGCATGTGTTTATAAATATACATGCACACACACATATGAGAAACACTTGTGCACTACTGATTCCATAGGGATCCATGGCAGTTTATATAAATATTTATAATTTAAATTTATAAGGCTGCTCAAACTCAAAACTGACTTTGGATGGCATACAGTTAATCAAATCCAATACAATGCCTACAAAAACCCGAATAAAGGTCATCACATAACAGGGGAAATGCCTCAAATGGGTATACCACCAACCTATCCCAGAACTTTGGGGGGAAAGTCACATTTTTAAAAAGCATCTGAAGACTTGCATTGTTGGGGGGTGGGATTGAGGATGCTTTTCTAAAGGGCAGGTGCTCCAACAGAGAAGGCACATTTCTATGTCCCATCAGATGACATTACTTAATGGGTTTAACGTGAAGCATACCCAGCCTGTCATGTCTTGTAAATGATGGGAAGAAATGATGATTTCTTCATGTCATGATTCACATCAGAAAGGATGGGAAAAAGGTAGCCAGGCCCTACGCCATGAATGGCTTTACAGATGGTAACCAGCACCTTGAATTGCACCTGGAAGCACACTGACAACCAGTGCAGCTCAGGTAGCAGAGTTGTTACATAGGTCCAATGCTTGCATTCTGGACCAGCTGTAGCTTCCAAGTGATGCTGCAGAACTACCCACAAACATATGAGCTATCTGTACCTGATAAATGTGTGAAAGAACTTGGAGATAATGCTCAAATTCTTGAGTCCCCCATTTCTTGATTTTCCATTCAGATTTAGGAAACACCTGATGCCCAAACATCTGCTGAGGAGCTAAGGTCACTATTACAAATAGTATGGGTTCTGGCCCATTCCACACCCTGAAACCCTGAAGTGGAAATATCTCACTAAACTGACTCCATTAAAAGAAAAAAAAAAGTTGGATCTGATTAATATTTGAATAGGAAACCACCAGAAAATGTCAGGGCTGTAAGCTAGACTAGGAAGTTGGAAATCCACCTAGAGGAAAGCAGTGGCAGGCTCTTTTTATATTGCTGCATGCCAATGCGGACATGACAGCATCAGCAGTGTATTTTGACTCAATAGAGTCCATATTTCTCATTGATTTCATTAATCACCTAAGCAATATACCATAGTAAAATAGGTCATTTGGTAAATTATATAAGCAGAAAGCAGGATGCACAATAATAAAAATAAATGGTGGTTTTTTTTGGGGGGGGGGGACATCATTCTTTGCATGCTGTTGTACCTTTCAGCAAATCTTTCACTTCTCTTCTGCCACTGAAGTTTGTTGGAAACTATTTTATTTGGAGCACATACAAAAATGTACAACATAAATTGATTTCCTATCTAAAGGTTATTGGAGTAATGACTAAAACCTCTGATGCTTTCCAATCAGGTGTTCTTCATGAATATCAAGATAGCAGCTTACAAACTTTCCTTCCTCATACATCATTCTGAAAGGCCAGACTGATGTTGCCACTTGTAATAGTAAGGATGTACAAGAATAGAGGTTAGGATAGTCAATGTATCTGATATGCAGTTTAATAAGATGATTGAAGACCAGAGTTTTTTATAGTATAGTTTGACTGGATCTCACCTGCAAATGCTGAGTCGAATTTGGAGCTTCCTGAATTGATTAAATATCTCTGTATTTCAAAGAAAGCAAAGATGAGCTTTGATTAGTTAAACTTCCTTAAATTATAGATGCTTGTTCCATCTGATCCTTTTGTTGCCAGCTATTTAAAGCAAATACGTAGGACAAATTTTGGAAATTTCTGCTTGGACAGAAATTGAACAAACTGAAGGTCATCAAAAGGCAAGGAAATTAGCTATGAATATCTCAATATGGAGCAACGAATATTTACCAATCTTTAATTAAACCCAAATTTTTATGTATCTGCAGTTGTGAATTTCATGGAATTCATGGATGGCAAGGCTGGACAGTCCTATTTTAGTTGTCCAAACTTGCATGGCCAACAGTTAACTTCTTAAAATGATATAAAGTCAAAAATAGGCATATGCATCACCCAGTAGATTTAACGCACAATTTTGCTTTAAAATCCCAAGTGCTATGCACCCTGTAGCCCTAGGAAACAACAACAACAATAATGCCATTAAACAACAACTGCCTATCCCAGGTCCTTGGGAAGGGCTCAATAGGTGGATAAAAATGTCTGTCTAAACATCTGGCTGACTGTGTGACCAACCATAATAATGGACATTTAAATACCTGGAGAGAGCAGAATAGAAGAGAAAGAACTGGAGAAAATCACAAAATATAAAGACCTATGAACAGAAGTAGAACAACTGTGGCAAAAGAAAACAAAGATAGTACCTATATAAATAGGCACCTTGGGTGCAATTCCAAAACATCTGGAGCACCACTTGAACACCATCAACTTTGACAAAATCATCATCAAGCAGCTTTACCTAGAACAGTTTACAATACATTTAACACCATCAAACAACAACATCTGCCTATGTTAGGTCCTTGGGAAGGACTCAATAGGTGGATAAAAATGCCAGAACCAGATCCGTCTGACTGTGTGATCAACCATAATAATATAATTATTCCCAGCTGAAAAATGCTGCCTACCCTGATTTAATGAAGGAGCATAATCAGGGCCAATTTAAGGGAGTCACAATGTATGCAGCTGAAGTGGGTTCCCCAAAAGTGGGCATCCCCTACAGAGTGGCAGACAGATGTGATACCAGCTGCTATTGTTCTGCCTCTGAGAGACCATCTTGTATTCACCTTGGGCCAACAGGGTTTTCAGGCAGATAGATGCACCTAGAAGCTAACACCTAGAAGCTATAATGTGCCAGCTAGTATAACAGAAAGCCAGGCAATTATAAGTTTGAAACATTTACAGCACTGCTGTATTGTAAACTACCTGATAATAGCCAAACATTGAATGGGTAATTAGCCAGAGAGCACTTAAAATTTTAAAAGTTCGCAGACTTTAACATTTGCCTTGTAACTTGAGCCATGAGTTAAGAGAGCCAGTTTGGTCTAGTGGTTAAGGTGCTGGGCTAGAAACCAGGAGACTGAGAGTTCTAGTCCTGCCTTAGGCATGAAAGCCAGCTGGGTGACCTTGGGCCAGTCACTCCCTCTCAGCCCCACCCACCTCACAGGGTGGTTGTTGTGGGGAAAATAGGAGGAGGAAGGAGTATTAGGTATGTTCACTGCCTTGAGTTATTTACAAAAATAATAAAGGCAGGATAATAAATAAATAAATAACTGCTAGCAGAAGAATCTATCAGAATGGTACATATTTTTATACAGGATATATTCTGTGTAAAAATAAAGAATACAACCCAAACCCCATCCCCATAAGTCATGTAAAACTTCATACATGGGGCATTACATACAACACATATATTATATAATGTAGCATCTGTATCTCTCTCTCTGTCTGAGACCTTAACAGAAGGTGGACTGTACTTACCATTCTATGTATTCCTTCCTGCAACACCACTGAGTGCCAGGACTTGGACAGCTCCTAAAACAAACACACTGTATACTGTGATCTAAAGTATAAAGGTCTGTGATTGTAGAAGGTTTGAATCCTATAGAACAAGATCTGGCTGTGCTTGTCTGATGATTTCTAATAAGGATGAAACCGATCATAGACTGCCTCTTGGTGGTCAATGTAACTGCCTGCAGGAGAGAAGCAGAGTTGAAACCACATGAACTATTTGTACATTCCAAGGTTCAACTGCCAGAGAATTGTGGGTATAAATGCTGATTGCCTGTGTTTTGCCTTTTGTAGCTGCCAGAATGTTCTGGAGCACCCCATCAAAATCTGACCCCTGGTTATTTGAATCAGGTCTCACCAGCTCAACCTCATTGTCTCCTGAAGCTGTTGTATGTTCCTGATGGTCTGCTGGCTCTTCAGCCTCTGAGTCAGAGGATTCAACTGAGACCATAACAAGCTCTGGGTCAGCCAGCAGATAGATTTTTTTTCCATCATGGCAGCTCCATGTTAGTCAATGGGTAGATAGGGCAGATAGTGTTTTTAAGCTAGCCCAGCACCATATTGGTCAATGATTAGATTAGGCTAACAAGATCATTCTCTGAAGCAAGATTTTCTACATTCTGAATGACACTGTCCTGTTCCTGAGTCATGTGGACAGTTCAAAAGATTATTTACCATAAAGTACATTCCTCACTTGCAGGAATTTCTCCTTCATGTTGTCCAGGGAAGGTGGGCATATTGGGCACTCAAGATTTCTTAAGCCATGCCTGAGTGTAGTGGTGTGAAGAAAGAGGTCAAGATAATTGCGACATGGAAAAAACGAGCAACATCAGGGTTGTTGTTTTTTTAAAAAAAATCACAGCCCTCTCCTCATTTTCAGTATTTACTTTCTTAATATCACGAATGAGGAGGAAGGGAAGAAATTGCTACTGCTGAAGACTGTTAAAAGACTACGGTGTGGAGTACATGTTGTCCACATTATCCAATTTCCAGACTGAACTCCTTTGTTTCATCATAGCATTTAAAACAACCCAACAATGAAGAGAGCTAGCAATAGGCTATACTGTATGTATGCTCTGTTCCTGAGTATTTATGAAACTAACATTATAGAACATTTTATGATTCCAAAACTGATTCCTATCATATTCAGTCTGCCACAAAAAAAAAAAAAAACTTATCAAATTAACTTATGCATGACATAGCTGAACATGTTGTAATGTAGATCCATTAACAACAATGTAATTTAATGCCATCTTAAAGATAAGATACCTGGAAATTACTTAAACTCTGACAGTTAATGGACACTCAACAATGATACCCTATTAAAATAATGGCCCCAAGATTGCCTTGAGGCATTCAAACATAATATGAAGAATGGAACTTAAATTGTGGCAAACATTACATTAAAATCAAATCTATCTTTGCTAGTAATTCACTGGTCATTAACTTGGATTGCAAGCAAGCGTTGGCACTGCAGACCTCATTCACTATAACTGATGCACAATTTCTCAATTTGAAAAAAAAAAAATCTATCGTTACACCTGGCATAATGGAAACAATTGGTGGAGGAATCTGCTTAAATGAAACTTTATTTAGCTTTTAATCCTAACACAGCCACAAATAACTTAAGTGAAGGCAACAGCAGATAATTTGTGACCTTCTGTCAGAGAAGGTGACAGAATGTGATACCACATTAGATCATAATATACTTACTTATCATTTTAAAATCCTCCAATCCTCCATTCACACTTTCTTTAGTATGACCAATAATTGGAGGGAGGTATGAGAATCTGTGAAAGTATTGCCTACTATTAGGACCATCTAAACATCATAAGGTAGTGAACAACCTTTTGAGTTCCTCAAAACACTTCAGGTTTAAATTTTAATAATTCAAGTAAAGAAAAGGAACAAAACATGAGGAAGGGAAAGAGATTTTAACATATAGTTTAGCAGAAGACCAAAACCATATTGCTTAGGCTCAAACAGAGCCTGTATAAGACTACCTATACAGCTGTTCAGCCTGTTTAGGTGAGATGCAAAACTGAGAAGAGATATTCAAATTTTTCCTGTGTTGAGTGGAAAGAGCTGAAACTTCAGCCAAAGCCTCTCTGTATCTGGAAATCAAAATACAGCAGAATTTCTCATCACATTGGAATATTTATCCTGATGAAATAAGTCTTCAGATCTTCTGTTTTAGTGGAAAACAAAGAATTGTGCAGAGATGGTAATATTGTGGGCAAAGCCTGCATTTCTCCTCTCCATGCTTCCTCCTCAGATTTAACCCTGAAATAAATAGGCAAATTACCCCAAGTAGGGCACAGGAATTTTAAAGAAGCAGAAAGACAAGGAAAACAGCAACAACAACAACAGCACATTGGCAGTGGCAGCAGAAGTCATCAGTCTGGAAAATCTACATTAGAAGCTGCCTAATACTATATCTTGCAGCCATCTGGCTCATGGAAGTCTATTGGTGCTGGAGATGCCAGGAATGAAATCTGGAGCTTTCAGCAAAAAGCCCAGGTATTCAAATGTTGAGTCATAGATCCCCTATCTTGAACTTTTCAGAATGAAGCCTCCGTAATGTAGAAATTCTAGTGGCAGAGGAAACACAAAGCACCCTCAGGACTTGGCAGCATCGGGCTGATTTTGTCCAGCTAAAAAAAGCTAAGAAGAATTGGACTAGTGTAGCACTTGGGTAGGAAATCTGCAGGTTATCCCAGGGCTGTAGGTTACACTGACAAGTCAAAAACACATCCCTGAAGATGACAATAGCAAATCATTTCCTTTTTTTTTTATTAAGTTTCAAACAAAGATAAAAGCTACAGAAAAACAATAAAAACTACAAAGGAAAAAAAGGAAAAAAAAACTTTAAAAAGTGTAGAAACACAAGAGATTTTTTTTTCAAAATTACAAAAAGAGGTGACTTCCAACTTTTAACAGCAAGAATATACAAAAAATTCCATAATCAATCCCTTACTCTATATTAAAATCACATTATTTTCTATATCAGAAAATATAGAAATATGAAATCTATATTTCATATCAAACTAAAATCACATTATTTCTATAAATCATTCCATTGGCACAATACAAAAATCACTAAATACAGTTACTCCCACCCCTTATATTAGAAGAAAAAGAAACGAAAAGAAAAATTTGTATAAACCTCCTAATCAACTTCCCCCCCAAGATAACATTTAATTATTTACTTTCTACTATTCTATACATTTCTGTCTACTATAATAAAAATCAAACTAAAAAAACATATAAATTGTCTGCCATACTATAATAAAGATCAAACTAAAAAAACATAAATTGTCTGCCAAATAGCAAATCATGTCTTTATTTCTGTCAAGAACACTACATAGATATGTCTATTATATCTCCAGGAGTCAAGGACAATTGAAGAAGAGATACAAAGATGCACCGTTCCTTAAAGTAAAAAAAAAGAACTCACCTGCACAAGATACTGTATTTTGTTTTTTAGCATCTGTGTATTACTGAAATATGTTGTTTATAATTATTAAAACAACAGCATGGGATTGGGCTGTTTTAATGCACAGATAACTCCTCCTTGGAATTTCTGGAATGATTTTAGACCTTGGAGATCTTCAGATATTTGTTTGAACATCCAAGGACTGAAAATGAGAAGAGGGCATGAACTGCCCAGAAATCTTTTATCAGGTGTCTCTGCAAATGCAGCTTCTCTTCAGACCATCATACAACCAGGCCTTTTGTTCTTACTTCAAAGTGCCTAACAAGAATAGGACAGAGGACTAACCTCTCAAAACTGATGGCTATTGAATTCCTGACACATATTTCTAACATCATATTTGGGGGAATGGAAATTATCTGAAGAGTGGTACTATATAGAGCACTTCTACCCAATCATCACATATTTTCCCCAACTGGGCAAAAATTGAAAAAAGTTAGCAAGACTGGAGATGGAATTGAATGTTTGACATAGTTGTTTACATAAAGCCAAACTAAGCCTATGCAGTCAGTATTTTACTAGGTCAGTATTTTAGGTCAGTATTTTACTAGGGATGTTGATATACTTAATGTTCTGTAGTACTTCTGGCAAAAAAATACTTGCCAAATCCTGTATTTGATGTGATTACTTGTAATAACCCAATGAGAGGTTAGAATAATGGAACAACAGGCACATCTTTCATGGACCCTTCAAATTGCAACTGTTTGAGACATTAAGGCAGAGGTAATAGAGACACACAAGGACATTTCAAAGCACTTACTGTTGTCTATTCCCGCTGACATTAATGGGAAAGGTATGAGACTATAGAGAAGATATGTTCCCCTCCCTCCAAAATACACTATAAAAATAGCTTGAGAGTTTCAGAAGTATTTGTATTACAAAATAAGGAGCACTGCTTTGAACTTAGGAGCAACGCTGACATTTTTTCTCCATCTGCTAGGGCTTGGATAAGACCAACAGATGTTCCCTTGCTTTCTATTACTAGCTGTATTAGAGGTAAGTAAGCAAGGTTTTGGGTAGAACTAGTAGTCCATTGTCAAATATACTTGATGAGGTTTTTTTTTAACGAAAGCTAGAAACATCTGCAAATGCAAACCATTGGGCTCTGTACCCCAACCTTAGTAATGAACACAAACAGAACACGAACAGAGGAAAGAGGTAAAATAAGGCTGGATTTGATTGTGTGTTTGCTATGGAAAATCCATTGAACTATTTTTTTTAGTCAAGAATAATAGATTTTTCTTTTCCATGAAAATTATAAGCAGTTTTCCAATGTTTCCCTCTTTGGTCCTACTTTCAATACATTTCTAATTGGATTTGAGTTTTATTTTATATTTTCCTGTTGTTTGGTATTAAGAACCTTAAGCTTGCATGATGAAATTTCTCCACCAGTGTTCACTGCTATTCTTACATGCCATCTGAGTTTGTTTTTAAATTCAAAACATTGAGAAGTAGAAGCTTAGCTTATTAATTTAGCAGTTCAGTACATTACATATGTTGTGTGAAAAGAAGTACTATTTACCATACAATATTCCATTCCACCACCACTCCAAAATTAAGGGATAGTGCACAAATATTTTATCAGCAAAGGCGTCTGTTCCTTTCTCTCTCTCTCTTTGTATACTGTAAAAACTGTAAGAAATTAGTTTTATTTGAAAATAATCTCTCCAGGGAAACCATTTCCGAAGAAATTAGTTATCATTTTGAGGAGTTCAGTTTGTGCCTACTTTAAACATTTGCACTGCAACTAGACATGAGAAAATCTCTGTATCTATTGATAGAAATTGATAAATGATACAATTGTAATTTTTTAAATGATAAATTATTAAAAACACATTTTAAAGCAATTCACTAGCCAACCTTAAAATAATATCAATACTTTACTTTTTCTTTTTGGAAATCTGCATCATTGGCCAACACAGCTGAGAATAAAATTTTCTATATGCTCCCAAATGGTACTAATCAAATCATACTTATTAGAAGGAGGAATATAAACGTTAATAAGCAGAATTTCCACGTATTTGGATGAAAGGAAGGTAGCCACTACCCATGGCTTTAGGGGGGTAAAGTCTTTGCTAAAAGGACTGTTCAATCTTCTTGGGGAGTAGAAGGGCATATTTTAAAACAAGTTAATGCATTTAAATACCTTGGAGTGATTTTCTACTCGAAAGGTACTTGGAATGCTCATTTGAATTATGCAGTGCAATCAGCCCTTAGGTCCTCAAATGCTATCAAATGCTTTTTTTGCACAGACGGAGGACAATTAGTCCCTGCAGCCTTAAAACCTTTTGAAGCCAAAACATTGACACAAATTCTCTATGGGGCACAAACAGGATTTTTTTTGAAGAAAGAGTCACAAGAAACTGTACAAACAAAATTCCTGCTATCAATTTTAGCTACACCTGGTGGAACATCAAATGTCCAGTTGAGACTAGAAACAGGAATGCCTCAAATGCAGGTTAGGGCCTCCAAGATGATGTTAACTTTTGGGTTGAAAATCCAGTTCTTTCCAGTTGGTCTGACCCCTCTAGTCCTGACTGATAATTTTTCCTCTCCCTGGAAACAGGTGATAGAGCATAAGCTGGCTTTATATGGGCTTTCCTCATTATTCTTAAAATCTTTAGGCTACGATCAAGCCAAGCAATTGGTTATCGATAGAATAAGAGATATGGAATTCCAGTTAGAAGTTAATAGGATACCTCTTCACTGTAGAAATCAGATAAGTTGGGGTACATGGGAATCAGCAAGTTATCTGAAAGACTGAACCTTTCCTAAGATTAGAATAGCATTTTTTAGAGCTAGATTTAATATCCTTCCATTAGCACTCCTGCAAGGTAGTTATAATAAAACCCACTTAGCAGAGAGAATTTGTACATGTGGCAATAAGGAGGTTGAAAACATCTCTCATGTTTTATTACACTGTAAATATTACAGGGATATCTGATCAATATACATTCACCCCTTGATAGAAAGATTTCCAGGGAGACTAGACAGTTTTTATGAGAACCATCTTCTTCAGGACTCAAAACCAGCCATCACACTCGCAGTAGCTAAATTTTGTGCCACCACAATGATAATAAGGAAAAACCAGACAAAGAAGTAGGGATTTTTGCTTACTTTTCTATGTTTATCAATATTTTCTTTAGCTATCTTTTAATAAATGTTTGAGGATATATTTTACAAAATAGTATTACAATATAGTATTAATATATTGTATTTATTAATGTTTAGGTAAATAAATATGTCATTACTGTAATAGGGATCTATAGATTATTTTATAATTGTTTTACTTTATAGTTGCTTATATATAATTGTACGCATTTGACTTATTTTGATTTTATTTGCTATTTTTACTAATTTAATGTTGCTGGTCATTGACCGAATAAACATTATTACATTACATTGGCCAATGCAGAATTCTTCCAAACAGAAAGGTATTTCTTGGGTTCTTCAAGAACTAGCTATAAGTTCCAGTCTAAGAATGTTCCTTCTCCAGAGGGGTGCAATTGAAAAGGCCTTCATCCCTGTAGCCATGAAGACTTCTTTCAGCAGACAATGGAGAAAAATAGGTAAGATTAATGAGGCCCTCCTTTGATTTGTTTTCCACAGATACATTTTTTCTGTGTTGCATAAGCTGAAATTTTCCAGAATGAATACTTAGGATGCCATGATATTAAGTAGCAGTGGGTCTCATGTATTCCTTCTTTCATATATATCTTCACATAAATACATGGCATGCAATGATCTTTGCAAACAAATGCTTAACTGGTTAATTCAAACTGACCCCTGAAATACTGCTTTGTCTCAACTGCTCTTTCATGATCAGAAACTGTTATAATTATTGTTTCTGGTCTGGCAGGCCTTGGATGTCATCTGGGAGTCAGGTAGCCTCCAAATCTAATAAAATGTATAATATGTATCTTTCCATAGCCCTGCAAGGAGTGAACCCCTGTCAGACTGAAAGAGACCTGTTTTCACGCAATTTGGAGGGAGCTCGGTCAATCAGTGTCAGAGGCTTTAAGTCCCCCTCCCCAGATGATATTATAGAAAAAATATTTAGCAAAAGGAAACATGGGAAAGAAACACAGTCATATTTATAGATAATACCCCTTGGATTCTGTTGTTCAGTGATTCTTTAAAAGTAATTGGAATTTAAGTACTTAGTGAACTGCTTCTCTGGAGTTTACTTACTGGGATTTGTGTGCACAGCCACCTACAGTAGCTTTCATTAAAAATGTTAATGACAGGAGTCATATGTTAGCGGGGCTTTTTAACTCTTCTTGCAGAGTCATGACAAATCCCATTACTCGAGCAACATCTGTCTGTGTTCCTTTAATCACAAACTCCTGTTTTCATTATCTTGCTGTTAAATCTTCAAAGCATGGCAGCTTGCAGTAGTTGTGAGGGGAAATGACATTTCCCTCAAGTGGGGAAAAAGAAGAAGCTAGATTAGTTCAAAATTAGTTAATTGAAGAGCTGAGTCTGAGGATAAAGGCATTCATACAACTGTATCCTCAAGTGCTTCAAGATCCGTTGAATGCTCACATTGTCCGGTTAATGTGACCAAGCAACCATCAAGGAGATAAAACGTGGAGATTCTTGTTTGAACAAACATCTGAAGATGATGGTGGTGATGATGTCATCATCCATGGTTGCAGTTTTTATCCTCCCCAGGTTGACATCAACATAAAGTATATTCAAAGCTGTGTTTGTCCACTCTTCCTCAGGCGAGACAGTTGAAGAATTATGAACAAAGCTAAAAGACTAAAATCATCCATAGGAAGCGTCACACATGTCGCTACCCTGCAGCAATAGCTGTTATTGTAGAAAAGGTCAGGTAACTGAGTTGAGTAACTGTGCTGAAGATAAGCTGAAGGTGCATCAAATACATGCTGTGCTGAATTTTCAGTGAGAAATGTGACCAGACTGAGGAGGTGACATATAATTTGGGGGCTCACTGAGCCCCTTACAGCAGAATGCCTGATGACATATTTCTGAATGTCTCAGTATCCACAGCTTCATTATTTTCAGTTCTATAGTTGCCTAATAATATTTTTATTCCCATTTGTGCATTGCATATATTCATCCAAATGAATATTTCAGTCTAAGCAATTTGGTGTTGATTCCAGTGATGTGGGTCTTAACCGAAGACCTAAGAGTCATGGAGGTATCACTGTAAAAGGAAGGCTGTTCCAAGAGGGGTAATCTTTTGCAAAATTAGTGGGGTCAGGGCCAGTAAGTTTAAAATTTCAAAAATTTTAGTGATAATTTTTGGGATTGCACCAAAAGCTCCTATTACAATTGGTATGGCAATCTTTATTTATTTATTTATTAAATGTATATCACCTCCCATCTCCCCCAATGGGAAGGAAATCATTTTTCCTTCCATAATCTTCCACTTCAGTTTGTAAATCATGACATTTTGTTATTTTCTCCAGCTGTTTTTCCTCAATTCAGCTATCTTCAGGCATTCCCTTTATTGAACCACATCTTCTTTTCTGTAATAGTGATATCAGGTGTATTATGTTCTAAGTGACTATTAATTTGACTTCTGAAATTCCAGAAAAAATTTGGTCTCTCATTTTGTAAAGCATTTCCAGGCATAAGGTCCAGTAATTCCGCTTTACTGTTTTTGCAAACAGTAAAGCTGAATTTTCAACATAAATCCCAATCGACAGTTACTACAGCCCCATCATGGCACTGTTTATCCTCTGATTTTCCTATGCCAGTAATGAGATGATCTACAGTTTTACCCTACATTTTTCATAATTGGCATGAAGTGTTCCAGATTTCAACCACAACCATGTTAGATTTTGATCCACTTTTCTTTCAGTATTATGTGTATACTGGCCATGGAATGGCTTGCTTTTCAAGGTGTTAATCCAATTTTGGATTATTTCCTTCTTGTTTTTCAGTTGAATGTCTGTTGTCTTCAGGAGCTTTTCTTTATAAACTTTCATAACTAGACCCTCCTTATTTTTCCTGATATAACCATTCAGACTATATTTTTCTTATTTGTAATAGTCATCTCACTCCTGTTTCTGGACGGATATACTCTGTGAGCATCTCCTTGGGTGAAGTGCATAAGTATAGTCATCACTTTCCTTGTTTTTCTATCAAGACTGTCTAATTCAGCTTGGATCCAGTGAATTATCCCTGCAGTATATCTAATTATAGGGATTGCCCAAGTGTTTATTGTTTTAACAAGATTTCCAGCATTAACTAGATTTTAAAAATGTTTGGACACATTTAATATATGGAGTTCTTGGTGCCTTCTAAGCTTGGTTATTTGCTTATCCATTTGCTTAGATGTTTCATTATCCAACTAGGTAACAGCAGCAGAACACCAAGAACTCTGCAGTTCAACTCTGAGCTACAGATGTTCTCTTCTGTTGGAACATTAGATATAATTTGAACTACTAGTCTTTTTAACTCGGTCATATAATAAATCAGAGATTTTCATTAATCCTATATATCCTTCTTTGACTGCTATATGTCTATGGCCTTTCTGTTCATTAGCTGTTGCCTATATTCTTCCATAGAGAGATAGTTTGGTGTAGTGGTTAAGACATCAGACTAGAAACCAGGCGACTGTGAGTTCTAGTTCCGCCTTAGGCACAAAGCCAGCTGGATGACCTTGGATCAGTCACTTTCTCTCAGCCCTAGGATGGATGGATGGATGGATGGACAGATTCTTCTATATTCTTACCTTCCTTAATTACCATACTAGAACATTTATGCAAGTTATCATCATCGTCATCATCATCATCATCATCATCATCATGTTTTACTGGCCAGTTTTACCCTGTTGGACCATATGTTACTTGGCCTTGGATACATGACCTCTAATTGCATATAATTGTTCCCTCCATCTGAGAAACCTTTTGCCAATGGAAGGAGATCCTGCATTAGGTAAAAGGGAAGGTTGTATTATCAGTATTGGGAATGCAATGTCATATCATGATTGTAAGAATAAACATGCCCATACAGATCAACTTTTACAGGTTGATATTTTTACTCAACCCAGATTATGGCATTTCAACACAGCCTGTAGCATCACCTCAGGCTCAGTGCTTTTCAGGAGACTGTTATCTATTTAGCATCAAATTGTCTCAAGCTGAGATAGAAGTGATGTATATCTGTCCTCAAATCTTAAGTTAAATTTGTATCTTTCTACACAAGCCCTCTACAATGAGGAATTTCAAGAGCTGTGTTGCCATTCCAATAACAGATGATGCTGTAGTCTCTACTGAGACAATTAACTGAGAATGCTGATTTATTTATTTGTTTTTTTTTAAAGAAGTTATTCTTAAAATGATAGCTGTTAAGTAAAATTCCATCTCTATAGGGTAGCTGGGTACAAGTCTAGGGGAATTGGCTACTTACTGTGCTCACTTCAGCAGCATACTGTATATATTAAATTTGGAATGTTTAGGTACTTACTGGGAGTTAGAGATCTGGATGGTCCCAGCTAGGCTACAATCCCATTATCATAAAGAAAAAAAAAATGAATTAAATTATTTTCACTGTCTGTGTATCAGTAAATCACTTTCCTTAATTATTAAGCTGCCATTTCATTAATAATTCAGATGCCTTTCCATCACTTACTTCATCAATTCATCAATGTCATCTGAATTACTTCGAATATTACCTTGCCCAACATAGATGTCATTTAGAATTTTTAACTTTTATGCAGACTAGCAATACTAACAAAAATTCATAGATAGTGTTAGAAGAAAAACTAATCTTTAATACTTTTTGTCTTGTTTCATAATAGCATACTTATTCTTCCCAGAACCTCAAAAATAAATCTGTGTCCCACTGATTCAACTGAAGTGTTAGTTGATTAAATTGATGACTAAACTGATTAAAAAGCTGCAAACTGGCTTATTGCTACCAATTCAATAGTCGGCTTCAGTGCCTTGGGCTTTTAAAACTTTAATATGATATATAACCAGAAAGAACAATTTTGTCTTTAATATGTGAAGGGAGCATTGTAAGAATGATTCCATGGTGACTATTTAGAAAGAAATTCAAGGGGAAAAAATAGTGCTTTATTTGCTTCATAAAAACCTGTGAAGCATTCAGATTCAATAACGTAAGCAGAATATAGCAATATAAATCTTCTTAATTTACATCTGGGGTTTCATTATGCATATTGCATGGCAGTCTTCAGAACCTTAATTTACAGATTTTGGAGGGAACTTCACCAATCCCATTCAAAGTGCTTAACATGCCCATTGGAACATTTAGCCAAAATACGTCTCTAGAGAGTTACTTAATGAGTCTAAAATTATCAGTTATTTGCATTCCTAGAAGATTTAAATCAGTGAGGCCTATTAACAAGATAATGGGCACATGTCACTTCAATGCTAGTCTTCTGCAAACTATTTATGGAAATAAATAACTCAAAGTGCAAATTTCAAAGAGGGGCACTAAATGGAGATAGCATTTGTTCATCTCATTTAGATAGATAATTTTACTCAACATAACCATTTACTTAGTGATGAACTGCTGAACAGACTTGAACAAATAACCATGGACCATGAAATCTTTCATTTGTAATGACCTTCATTGTGATCTTCCTGCATTTTTGGATGGATGGTGGGTAGAGGCAAATGGGTAGATGGATGGATGGATAGATAGGATAGGATTGAGATAATGAACATATTATGATTATCTATCTATCTATCTATCTATCTATCTATCTATCTATCTATCTATCTATCTATCTGATCACAATGAGACCAATATTTTATTATAATGTATGCAATTTTAATACAGAAAAATTTAATGGCATAAGCTTGTATACTAGGTTATGCCCAATTCAATATAGAATTTCATTTCTCAGTCAATTTAATGAAATCTCTTAATTGAATCAATTGCCCAAAGTGAGACAGTTGAGTCAGATCTTCAAATTAGATATCTACAGTATGAATCATTTTGAAAGATCTGAACATGTCTCTGTGTGAATGGAAATGGTCCTTCCCACCCACCCTCATATTACTTCAGAAATCCTAACTGAATTAATCTGATTGCACAATTTTATTTGGATGTACAAATGAATTACAAATTGGATTCTTTTCTTTTTTTTGAGTCAGATACATCTGAATCGGAATTTGCTTTGTTTGTACAGACCTACTATAGATTCAAACTAAGACCCTTTAAGGACAATGGAGCTTACAAAGCCATCATATATATACAGTTTGTGTACACACACACACACACACACACACACACATATATATGAGATCTCTGGGTATCTAACTCAAACGTAAGCCCAGTTAAATTCAATGGCATGTTCAAAAAATAAATGTATATAGGATGGCCAATTCTGAAATCAGACAAGTTATTGAAATAAGCTGGGAGATATTCAAATTTGTTTACTTGGTAAATTTGCTTAAATTCAGATGCTCTTCCAAAATGTTCCAGTCAATTCAGGTAGATGTCAGGCTCATAATTTTGTCAAATATTTTCTGGTTTACACAAGAGTTATGAACAGCAGAGCAACAAAATAAGAGCTGTTTCAGACAACTGCATGGAGAATTATTTTCAGAAATTTAGACATTTCTGTTCTGCGTGCACTCTGGGCTACTCTGAGTTGCCTGTGCTCTTGCACCCCTTCAAGGGCCAGAATTCAGGACCTTTCCTATGATTGCCTCTGCCATCGGTCATTTTGTAAGGACTTGATCGATGTCTCATTGGGAGCTCTGGTGCTGTTAATGTTTTTCATTACTGATGCTGCCCTGTTCTCACCACTGCTGCTCTGCTGCCACATCTTCTCAATTTTTTCTTTCAGTCTTCAGCATCCTTTTATGATTTCCTCTTCCTTTTTTCAGCTCTCTCACAAAATCATCATGCACTGCTGCAGCCAAGTCCTTTTGAAAGACTTAAATTCCTTCCAGAGTCTGGCCTTTAAAGAAAAGAGGGAAGGAAGGGAGTTATCAGGCCCCACATATTTGCATGAGATTAGGGAAGCAAGAATTACTCAAACTTCAGTAAAGGGACTTTAATGCTAGAATTAGATGTAAATTCAGAGCCTTGGAAGATACGAGAGGAATTTTCCAATCTCATTTATTAGTGAATTTATTAAGACAGACTTAAGAAAAGTTTTGAATATTTGCCTCCTGAACTGAGTTGCCATTTATGACATAAACTACCAGGAATTCCTCTCCTATCACTTGGTTGTTTATATCTAACATTGCTTCCATTACTCTCCTTGCTTTCCCACATGGGTATTCCTTCTGCTGCATGTTCCTCCTTCCACTGTCTAAATCTGGCCTAGTATGCTGAAATTCATAAAGCCTGAACAGAATGTATGATTAGTTTATGGCACTAATCTGTTGACTGAGCAAGATTTAGTTAACATGGTGGTAACTTGACCTTGATCTATTAACAAAACTATCTACCTACACATATATTATTGCATTTTCATTATCTTAGGCCACACATAATTATGGAATTGATTTTCTTTATGGGGCTTTTCAGATGTTGGCCACACTCTGGGGGTAGTCAGTAAAGTAGTTGCTGAAATCTGAATGAATTAGACATTATCCAGGGACTTCTTGGAGAGAAAATAGCAAATACATTTTACTCAGTACATATAAATCTTCACTTCAGATCTGCAGAGTCAATACTCAATTCTTTATATTAGGATGGAAAACCCTTCAAGTTTTCAAGGACACAATCCAGATCTTTATTCAGGTAGAAATTATTCTTAGGTGGTAGTCAGCGCTGTTCCCCAGACTTGGACAGAAATGAGTGTCTCTGAACATGTAGCATGGATACCCTCATGAACAGGAACATGAACATGGATACCCTCTCAACTTCATCAAAAAGTGCCTCACCACGCAACCCACTACAATCCAACCAACAGAAGCTATGAAAAGGATAACACTGCCATACATCAGAAACATCTCAGAAACCACCAACAGACTGTTACAACCACATGGCATCACCATAGCACATAAACCAACTAAAACTCTTCAAAACATATTAAGTAACCCAAAAGACCCAATAGCCCAAGAAGAAAAAAAACAGAAGTTATTTACAATATACAGTTGTAACAGCCACTATGTAGGACAGACAGGCAGAAGACTAGCAGAGCACATCCACAAACACCAACTAGCAGTCAGAAGACACTATGAGAACTATGGACTTAAACATAGTTTCAACTGGGAAATGGTAAGCATCCTAAACCAAGCCAAATCCAAAAACGCCAGAGAATTCTGAGAAGCCTGGCACTCAGACAAGCAGCCATCAACAGACACATAGAGGTAAACAACATTTACATACCATTCAAAAGAGACAATAGAAAAGCCAAAAGACCAGTACACCTGCTCGCCAGCAATCAACACCCAGATATGCAAAAATCAATACTAGGATTAACACCAGATGAACAATCAAACAGCACAATACACTCTAATCAAGGAACTATTAACTCAGTCAATCAACCAAGCAGCAAACAACAACCCAATCAAGGAACTTCCAAGGAGAGAACAACACCCCCACCAACACAAGCAGGGCAAGCCACAGTATATAAACAAAGAGCAAGGCCCACTCCCTCTTCACACTGAAGATGTTGCCTAGTCTGGCAATGAAACGTCTGCAAGAAAACAACAAGGCTCAGAGAGCACCAAGGACTCCACATGTAAATTATTTTTTCTTCATTTCTGAGTCCTTCCAGAAACACTGGATGGTGATTTGAATTGGCAGATAAGAGCTCCAAACAGGCTAGAATCTTTCAGTTTTTTAGAAATGAATTGTTTCTGTTATAATTTTCTTTCAGAGGGCAAATCCATGCAACAAGCTCCTTATCTTGTCTAACCATCCCTCCTTTTTCTGCATAAATTGTGAATTTGATACAAGCATGGATAGAGTTGGTACTTATCTTCTTGAGCGCAGTGATGCTTTTATTCTCTAATCCACCACCTGATCTCAGGGTACTGTGATTCATACATCATTTTCCTAATGAGAGCTAATTCAACCTTCTCAGCATCACATTCCATTCTGCTCAGGAGTATAAATCATGTTAATGTTTTTTCCAAAGTTTCTTTATCAACATTTTCAAACTGTTCAGTGAAAACTCTCTTGCAAGAGAGAGAATTAAGTCCACCATTTTTTTTTCCTTTGCCAAGGTAAAGATCTTGAGTCAGTCTTCACCTGGAGAAGGAAAGGACAAAATCTGGATGGCATATGGTATGTTTATGAAGAACTGTGGATTTGAATTCTGACATCTTTAGAATAATAGATGGAATGTATAAGTTTACTTTCTGGGTCAAAGAAAAACCAGCTGTAGTCAAAGCAAATGTTATTAGGCTAAGTCAATGTTTCCCAATCTGGGCAATTTACTATTGTGTAGAGGTCAACTCCCAGTATTCTCAGCAATGGTCATGGTATAGAAGGATTCTGGGAATTGAAACTTCCTCATAGCTGGACATTTTCCAAGCTGGGAAACACTTGACAAAATGAACCAATATCTTGACGAATGAATCAAAACCTGCCTTATGGGCAGCTTATCTTCTGAAATTTGGAAGGCCCTCTTGGCCTTTTGAAAGGCATAGAAGAACTGGCTGTTCCTTGGGCACTGGACCAGGGCATTGAAGGAGTCAGTGATTGTCAGTGATCTGTGACTCAGATGACTTACTCCAGACTGATGCTAACTCTACAGCTATAGCCATTTGGGTTACAACCATCTAGAAATGAGCTCATCAAGTGGCATAAAGGTTGTGTCAGACCCCTCCAATGAAAAGGTTCACAGAACCCCTTATCGGAGTATCTTCCACTAGTCTCTTATCAGTGGTAACAGACTCCGTGTCGCCAGATGGGAGGGGGTGCCAGGTTGGAGTGTGAACTGCATTATTATGGCTAGGGATTTATGGCGTTAACACCTCAAGGCCAGGAAAAGGAGATACATCAGAGACGCCACCTGGATTGGGAAGGGGGGCGACATACGCTAGTGGGAAGAGGGGTAAAGGGTAATTAAGTGAATGTAGTTTTAAATGTAGGTTTGAGTGGGAATTCTCCATTCACAGCTTTTTCCTTGTGCTGGTCATTTCACTTCATTAAAACAGTAAAAGAGCTTGGCCTCTCGACTGTCATTGTGTGAATGTTCGAATGTGCCAGTGCTTACAGGTTGGATGGGAGAAGCTGGTGTGCCACTATGACATCATCAATGGTCTTTTTCTTCTTTTCTTCTTCTTATTAATTTCACAATAAATCATGCACTTATTCGGGGAATTCAAGTTAGTTAAGACCCAATTTAAATTTCTGCTTTGAGATTTGAAGGTGGCACAATTGACTTGAATTTGCAATTCAAGATTTAAAACCAACAAGATTTTACTGAAGCCAATTCAAGATCTGATTCAGTAAGAAACTCAACCATAGCCTAGGAGAAGGTTGTGGTGCTGTGTTTTACTGGGAGATAGAATAAAATCTGATGTGAAACATTATCTTATTCTGACATCTCTCAGCAATATTTTTGGCAGTGCTGTATGTTATGACATTTAGTCCCAACCTGAGGAAGATTTACAAGCAAGGTAGAATTAAGCATCAAGAGAAATTGAGTTGAAAATGCCAGTAGAACCAAAATCACACCACTGTTGTTACTTTAAACACATCCCCTCAGTAAGCTATGATAGCATTTCTGGAGCAGAGAAATTTCCACGACTTCATCAGCTCAGGAGGCAGTTTGTTTAACATGTACTGTTTCATTCATTCTACAGGACATGTTCCAGATATTTTCTGAATCTACAATGCTAGCTCAGCACTGTAAATTACTCTGCAAAGCAATTACCTATGATTTCCCCCACCCCCACCACCTTGATGAACAGTTTTGGAAGGTAAGACATTTTACTATAATCAGGTGTTTTGGTGACATATGCTTTAGTAAAATATTTCTAAACTTCATCAATTTGTACAGTTTGGGCTTATCTTACACTGCCATGGCTGGTAATAGGCAAGAAGCTTTTTTCACCATTAAAAACAACCATAATTAATTTTCATCTCCCATTTTAACAACAACTGTTGTTCTCTCAGCCTATGATTCTCAGGGACAGTAAACCTATTAAATCAATCTGCATTATTGATGACTGCTATATTTTTTATTGTTGCTAAAAATAGATTCAAGCATATACTAGGTGAACAAGCCATTTTCAAGATTTGCCTTAGGCAAACAATCTTTTATTTTTATGCAAAATAAATCTGTTTTCTCCTGTGTATCATTGATACTGGTGTTACCTATATAATGAAGTCTTTAGTTCCAAAAGTAGAACTGTATTTTTCACGTTTATCTAGGTTGCTACTTTTTCAATATAATGCGGACAAGAACACTGAGTTGTCTGACATGATTCTCTGAAGGAATGTAATGAAATAATGTTTGGGAATCACTTGAAATGCTCTTAAATGTTGTATTTCAATAGTCATTGTCACATCAGTGTGATATAAGGTGGTATATTTCTGATTTCCATTCAGGTCCTTTATAACATACACAACAATGTTCTGTATGAGTCAGACCTTAAAACCCATTAGGTTCTTTTAGTGGCCAGAGATTCTCAGAGCTGGAACACAAAGAATGTAAATATGCAGCCATCTTCAACTTTGGAAAAGGAAGGCAAACACATCTCTATAAAAGATGAAGAGCAGAAATAACATGGGAAGAATTCTGCATCATTTCATCTACTCATTCAAACATAAATTGCAATGACTCTGATTTCTGAATTATAATAAACATTTGATTCCTAGCTGTGTTAATTCAAGTTACCACCTAGTTCTGCCTTGCTTTGGAGCCATCTGAAAACCCTCAGAATGGAACTCCTACTACATATGGTGTTATTCTTGAGCTAATATGGACATTTATTAAAGAGATTCTGATCCTCCATAGTTAATGTGCAACATCATTTTATTCAGCTCAATCATTCTAATTAATTACATTTTCTCATTCAAAAGCCATGCATCAAACATGAGAACAAATCAACCAAGTCAGCAAAACAAGCAACTTAACCCTTCCCTTAACAAGACAGAATTAAATCCCATGGGATTAAAAGTCTTTCAAATTCTACCAGTTTCATCTTGAAAACTATACCAATGGGTGACATACTACTGCTGAAAAAAAAAAGTTCAGGTTTGGCCTTTGGAAAGCCTTGTATAATTTCATGAAGTAAGACATTCTGAGTAATTTATTTAGTGAGACATTTATATGGGCTCTCTAACACACTGTCTAGAGGTTATTTCATGTGCTGCAAGGCCCTTCCTGAAAACAGTGTGCTTAACCCCAAGCATCTGATAGAAAATGTTCCATTCCAGAAACCAGCATTAAAATCTGGTAATGCTGTTTGGGACTTTAAGAGAGAACCATTTTCTTCTTTCCCAGTGTCTTTGCTTTACTAATCCTGAACACTTCATTGCTAATTTGGAGAAGGTACTTTACTGCTGCCTTATGGGAGACATATTATGAGTCAGGGACTTTATTTTATTTTTTCTGATAATCGAATGTTATGCAATCTCAGTCCCTACTCAGACAACAATTTCAAGAATAATAACATAAGCCTTAATGACTACCTCCAGGTTATTATATGCTACTAAGGTAGAGTTGGGCAAGCAGATCAATTCTCCCTTTTGTCTCCCATAAACACTATTTTTGCATTCCTTGGCACAACCTCTGATCATTTTGCTGAAAATTGGTAGCTTGGCTCCTGCCATTTTAAGTTTAAAAGAAAATCTCCCTAATGGCCTCCAAGACCTTGAGGGGAAAAAACCTGAGTTAAATGATAATTTATCTGATTGAACTGACCTTGCCTACTGAATTAGACTCACACAGTTTCTGTACTGCCCAGTTTCTTAGCTGGTTTAAAGAAAGATTTTAATCTCAGTCTTAACCTGCAAGTAGGCTACACCATAGGGGACTTCATCGAGTATTTGTACGATACCCTCTGCCCATGCCTTCCTCAGTTTGGAATACCTCAGAGCAATTTGTAAAATATGTGTTTGTTTTTAAATGCATGTAATAATGGCAAAGTGGCCAAAAAAGGCTGATGACCAATCTCAGCTACACTTTGAATTGTTTCATCTTCCACAGGTAGCTCTTGTTTCCACCTGGATGATTTATTGAAAACGTATTCTGTATGAACTTAAATGAGGAGAGTCATTTGTCTGGTTTTTTTGTTCCTACATCTATGCCCTTAGTTTTCCATTTATCCTGGAATCCATATGACCAATTTCTCTTTGGTTATTGATAGATTTTTGACTAGTCCTTCTTGCAAATTAAAAATTTATACATCTGGGATATTTTGCAAGAAAATCATTATTTTCTCCTTGGTAGCTCCATTTTTCTTTCCCTGTGTTCATTAACAGAGACACAAACACAGACAAAGAGATATATGAACATTGCACAGATCTTAAAATGGGCCTTCATTTTGGTGCAGAGCTGAGTGAAACAACTCTCTGAAGCAATTGCGCAAAGCCATATGACCTCTGTTTCAAAGCCACAGAGTGGAGTAGCCATTTTGTTCACTCTGCAACAGGCTTCTGCACCCACAGAGCACATTTGTGGGAGCCACTGCTCATGGGGTAAATAAGCAAATCAAGGCAGATTGGTCTCACCTTGACTCTTCATTGAGGTGGAACTATGATCATCCATTTAGGACGATATCCCTGATCTATGTGCTCCATATTTACATACAAATTCTGTATTGATTTGCATTGTGGTGGTATGAAACAAGAATAAACAATGCTAATAAAGCTACTGGTCAAGTTGAGAAGATTAAAAGGTAGAAGAACTACCTATCAGAACTCCTACTAGGTTCATGACAGTGGGCTATCAGCAAAGAGTATGAGGTTTATGTCTTGACTTTTGTCTTTAAGGATTCTATTGATTTGTTGTGGTTGCCATTTATAGGGTACTTGATTGTATGGTTGTTGTTGTTTATTCATTTAGTCGCTTCCGACTCTTCGTGACTTCATGGACCAGCCCACGCCAGAGCTTCCTGTCGGTCGTCAACACCCCCAGCTCCCCCAGGGATGAGTCCGTCACCTCTAGAATATCATCCATCCATCTTGCCCTTGGTCGGCCCCTCTTCCTTTTGCCTTCCACTCTCCCTAGCATCAGCATCTTCTCCAGGGTGTCCTGTCTTCTCATTATGTGGCCAAAGTATTTCAGTTTTGCCTTTCATATCATTCCCTCAAGTGAGCAGTCTGGCTTTATTTCCTGGAGGATGGACTGGTTGGATCTTCTTGCAGTCCAAGGCACTCTCAGAATTTTCCTCCAACACCACAGTTCAAAAGCATCGATCTTCCTTCGCTCAGCCTTCCTTATGGTCCAGCTCTCGCAGCCATATGTTACTACGGGGAACACCATTGCTTTAACTATGCGGGCCTTTGTTGTCAGTGTGATGTCTCTGCTCTTAACTATTTTATCAAGATTTGTCATTGCTCTTCTCCCAAGGATTAAGCGTCTTCTGATTTCCTGACTGCAGTCAACATCTGCAGTAATCTTTGCACCTAGGAATACAAAGTCTTTCACTGCTTCTACATTTTCTCCCTCTATTTGCCAGTTATCAATCAAGCTGGTTGCCATAATCTTGGTTTTTTTGAGGTTTAGCTGCAAGCCAGCTTTCGCACTTTCTTCTTTCACCTTCATCATAAGGCTCCTCAGTTCCTCTTCACTTTCAGCCATCAAAGTGGTATCATCTGCATATCTGAGATTGTTAATCTCTTCCAGAGATTTTAACTCCAGCCTTGGATTCCTCAAGCCCAGCATGTCTCATGATGTGTTCTGCATACAAGTTAAATAGGTAGGGTGAGAGTATACACCCTGCCGTACTCCTTTCCCAATCTTAAACCAGTCCGTTGTTCCATGGTCTGTTCTTACTGTTGCTACTTGGTCGTTATATAGATTCTTCAGGAGGCATACAAGATGACTTGGTATCCCCATACCACTAAGAACTTGCCACAATTTGTTATGGTCCACACAGTCAAAGGCATTAGAATAGTCAATAAAACAGAAATAGATGTTTTTCTGAAACTCCCTGGCTTTTTCCATTATCCAGTGGATATTGGCAATTTGGTCTCTAGTTCCTCTGCCTTTTCTAAAGCCAGCTTGTACATCTGGCAATTCTCGCTCCATGAACTGCTGAAGTCTACCTTGAAGGATCTTGAGCATTACCTTACTGGCATGTGAAATGAGTGCCACTGTTTGATAGTTTGAACATTCTTTAGAGTTTCCCTTTTTTGGTATGGGGATATAAGTTGATTTTTTCCAATCTGATGGCCATTCTTGTGTTTTCCAAATTTGCTGGCATATAGCATGCATTACCTTGACAGCATCATCTTGCAAGATTTTGAACAGTTCAGCTGAGATGCCATCATCTCCTACTGCCTTCTTATTAGCAATGCTTCTTAAGGCCCACTCAACCTCACTCTTCAGGATGTCTGGCTCTAGCTCACTGACCACACCGTCAAAGCTATCCCCGATATTGTTATCCTTCCTATACAGGTCTTCTGTATATTCTTGCCACCTTTTCTTGATCTCTTCTTCTTCTGTTAGGTCCTTGCCATCTTTGTTTTTGATCATACCCATTTTTGCCTGGAATTTACCTCCAATGTTTCTAATTTTCTGGAAGAGGTCTCTTGTTGTTCCTATTCTATTGTCTTCTTCCACTTCCGTGCATTGCTTGTTTAAAAATAATTCCTGATCTCTTCTGGCTAACCTCTGGAATTTTGCATTTAATTGGGCATATCTCCCCCTATCACTGTTGCCTTTTGCTTTCCTTCTTTCTTGGGCTACTTCTAGTGTCTCAGCAGACAGCCATTTTGCCTTCTTGGTTTTCTCTTTCTTTGGGATGTATTTTGTTGCCGCCTCCTGAACAATGCTGCCAACTTCTGTCCAGAGTTCTTCCGGGACCCTATCTACTAAGTCCAGTCCCTGAAATCTATTCTTCACCTCCACTGCATATTCCTTAGGAATATTAGTGAGCTCATATCTAGCTGATCTGTGGGTCTTCCCTAATCTCTTTAGTCTGATCCTAAATTGTGCAAGAAGAAGTTCGTGATCTGAACTACAGTCAGCTCCAGGCCTTGTTTTTACCGACTGTACAGATGTCCGCCACCTTTGGCTGCAAAGGATGTAATCAATCTGATTTCGGTGTTGTCCATCTGGTGAAGTCCATGTATAAAGCCGTCTCTTAGGTTGTTGGAAGAGAGTGTTTGTTATGCAGAGTGAATTGTCTTGGCAAAATTCTATCAGCCTATGTCCTGCTTCGTTTTGTTCTCCCAGGCCATACTTACCTATAATTCGAGGTGTCATTTGATTGCCCACCTTAGCATTCCAGTCTCCTGTGATGAAAATAACATCTCTTTTAGGCGTGTTGTCCAGTAGTTGCTGCAGATCCTCCTAGAACTGCTCTACTTCAGCTTCTTCAGCATTTGTGGTTGGGGCGTATATTTGGGTCACTGTGATGTTAGATGGCTTGCCCTGAATTCGAATTGAGATCATTCTGTCGTTTTTTGGGTTGTATCCAAGCACTGCTTTAGCCACTTTACTATTAATTATGAAGGCTACTCCATTTCTTCTGTGGTCCTCTTGTCCACAGTAGTAGATCTGGTGGTCATTTGATGTGAAGTGGCCCATTCCAGTCCATTTCAGTTCCCTGACACCCAGAATGTCTATCTTTAATCTTGACTTCTCACCAATAACCACATCCAATTTGCCCTGGCTCATAGATCTTACATTCCAGGTTCCAATGGTGTGTTGATCCTTAGAACATCGGATTCGCCGTTCACCACCAGCACCGTTGGCCGCTAGCCGTCCTTTCGGCTTTGAGCTAGCTGCGTCATCACGTCTGGGGCTAGTTGAGCTCATTCTCTGTTCCTCCCCAGTAGCATTTTGACCATCTTCTGACCTGGGGGTCTCATCTTCCGATGGTATACCGACATATCTCTGGTTGTACTGATCCATTTAGGTTTCACAGCAAGAATACTGGGGTGGGTTGCCATTACCTTCCCCAGGGATCGCATTTAGTCTGACCTCTCTGTCATGACCTTCCCGTCTTGGGTAGCCCTTCACGGTTTAGCTCATGGCATCATTGAGGTGCTCAAGCTCCAGCACCACGACAAGGTAACGATCCTTTGCTGAAGTGATTGTATGGTAGTAAGGTTTATTTCCCCATGCATGCTCTGTGCATTTTGTTCAAGCAAAAATAAACTGAAGAGAGATGACACTCCTCAAATGTTGGAGATTTTTGCACACAACCCTCAAAACGTTTTCATCTATTGGGAAGATGTTCCCAGAAAGTCAAGACTCTGGGACTTTAATTTCCTGAATTCTCAGTAGACTTTAGGGGTCATGAAATGATTATACTAATAGCTAATTAACAACTTGAATCCAAAGTTGTGCCACACTTGGTGGAGAGATTTGGAATGATTTTTTTATATATATATATACATATAGGAAACAGCTACAACTGAGAAGAGAGAGACAGGAGATTTTGGGAGGAGATGGTTGAAACTTGAAGGAAGAAAAAAATATCTGGAGATAGAAAAGCAGCCTGATATAAAAATGCCTTTGCTCATAATCAAAACCAGAAGGCCAGTAAGAAACAGTGTGGACATAGCCTCAGCATAGTGATCTGAGCTAAGATCAACTATACTACTGAGAAACTTCTGCTAAGACACCCATGAGAAAGGAAACCAGTCACTGTATACCTTAATATGGATCTTATAAGAATCATACTTTCTTAACAAGAAGCCTGTGTGAATGCTACTTTTCTGCTGCTTACTCCTATTATGTTCTTGGGCAAGATTAATCTACTGCTTAGTTATGCAGGGGTGATGATTTTGTATCTGGGATGTCTTTGGAAGAATGGATATGCAATGGTAGAATGTCCATGTCTCTGCTTCTGCTTTACCATTAAGGGCCCCAACCTCGAAGACTGAACAAACTGGACCTTTAAAAAGGTTGCAGCAGAGTGCATGGTTGTGTAGGTAGTGGAGAAAGAAGAGAAGCAGTTGACAGAAGGAAGATAGAGCTGAAGAAGAGGCAGTGGCAGAGCAGCAGTAACAAGGTTGGGTCAGTGTGAGCTGTGAAAGATAGCAGCAGCAGCAACACAGTGCCTCAAGAAGATGTTGGCCTAGTCCCAAAGCACTGGTGCTTGAAGTAGGAGGCCCAAGGTTCTAGCTAATACCTTCCCATACAGGTCTAGGATGCTGGAAGCTTCAAGAAGTAGGCCTGAGGACCCAGTGTCAGGCCCCATGCAACAGCAGACAGTGAACTGCCAGAACCAAAACATTTGACTCAGTAGCAGTACTGCACATTCTACCTTGAATGCATGCAAGTGGCTTTGGAGCAAGGACAGCTAGTTAACTCAGGGGAAAATTAAAGCAATATAAGATACAGGAGAGAACCTAGCACAAGTTATAAGATATGGTACAACAGATTCTGTAGGATAAGAAATATGATAGTACCTCAGAAATAGAGAGACATAGTGGTATAGGAATAGATTAAACTACTCAAGGGGTTAAAAGATTATAGAGCATAGAGAAATTATCGAACACATCAGGCTAAAGCTTCAGTTCTAGGTTAAAACCTTTATTTTGTGAAAATCTGTAATAAAAAATCGCTAGTTACTCTTGTCTTAGTTTGTCATCACCCCGAGGTTGAACCTATGACAAGGTCTTATCACAAAACATTTCTCCAGAGAGAAAATTCCCTGAATGCAGACAACCCTCTCAAGAAGAACAGTTTTAGTCCCAAGTGTGAGCCATTTCTATGTGCTGGTGTTATTTATTTGTATGGAAGATCATTCATTTATGTCAACTCCTGCCTATAATCTGAAGGGTTTCAACCAGGAAACAGAGCAGCTGCCTCAGGAGAAATAGTGCAATACCTTTCTGTTTGTAAATCTGATAGAGGATATACATTTTCGCTGTGTCTTGAACTACAGCTGACATTTGTGCCAGTTTAAATGTCTGGGTTCCTTTTTCTCCTTAGCTTTTAATAAGTTCCCTTATCAAAGCCAAAAGTATTTGCACATCTTGTAGAATTCTTTTAGCCTCAAGTCTGTCCCTGAGAAATTGCCAAATTAATTTTAATAGAAATGTGCCAGAGAAATCATCTGATGTATCAACAAAGAGCTTGAAATGACAATAACTCATTCTATATATCTGTGTGTGTGTGTGTGTGCACGCACGCGTGCATGTATGAATGTGTATTAATTGTTATCATTCAAACTCTTCGTTGATATACATTTCATTCATTCTCTGCAGGTATATCCTGTCATCACTGCAGCACCTTGCTCTACAAGAATTCCTGCTGGGGAAATGGTGTTGTTATACCTTCAGGCTAATCGTAACTGCCAGACCAGATTTTATGCCTTTCCATTTGCATCTGTCCTGGAGAAATCTCTCTTTCCCTCCTGCCTCAGCTGTATTTTGGGGATTGCTAATCACTCACACTTACCAATAGTAAAATACATTTCTGCCCTTGACAGAGGTGAAAGACAGAAGAACATTCAAAGGCAAAAATGCTAGCCTTCCACGTTTTAGGTTGTGTTTTATTTTTAACAAGGGGTAAGGTTGGACAAGGAAGAACTTGCTTTTGTCTCTCTTGGTCTTCAGCAGTTTCTTTCTACTTGGTTAATTTTCTTAATATTATTAATATAGTAGTGTATTTCATCACTTTTCTGATGAAAAAAAAAAATGGTGTCCCAAAGTGTGACTTCTTAGTTCAAATCAAGATTTGTAAGAGTTCCCTTGTGGTTTCTCTGCTCAACTGTCTCATAGTCTTCAGTACTCCATGACATGAAGTCATTCCTGCCCAACAGCACATTCTGACCCTATACTTGGGTGTTTCTTTTACCTCTGTCTTTCTCCTTGGCCTCTTATCCCACCCCCCATCCCCCACCCCCTGCTAGCAATCCCATTTCTTAAAGCTGTTTGGAACTGTTGTGTTCCTTTGATGTTTCATATGGTTTTTGAATTGTCCCATTTTGTGGGATAAAACACAATCCACTGGGTTGGAATCCCCCAACATGTTCCATAATTCAAATTGTGGTTTTTGACCTATAAAGTCCTGTATCTAGCAGCATGTGAAGCAGGGGTTGAAATCTGAAAGTTGATGTGATCCAAAGCCTTCCTCTTTTGTATCTGTATTACACACTTACAAAAGGGGCAGGTCTTCAATCATAATGCTGTGCCCACCTATCTGCAGATTTTAATTTGGGCTATATATATTTTTTTATTTTTTATTTATCCAATTTGCCCCCGCCCATCTCCTCCCATTGGGGGACTCTGGGCGGTTTACAATAATCAATTAAAACAACAATCATAAAATATACAATATAAAATTACAATAATAAATAATTTAAGTAAGAGTAATGACCACGGAAGTGTCTACGGACGAACGCCAGCTCTTCGGCTTTGAAATGGAGATGAGCACCGCCCCCTAGAGTCGGACACGACTGGACTTAATGTCAAGGGAAACCTTTACCTAAAGATAAAGATATATACTATATCTTGGCACCTAGAAATCTTAAAGATAGCCTTCAATCAGATTTGACTTATCTGATTTCTTAGTTCTGGGAGAAGCTGCTAGTAGTATCTAGAACAGCCTCCTAGTTGGATAAAGCCTATCACATCACTGATTTCATTTTCAAATATGCTAAAAACTAAGTTCTTAAAGGTGATTAAGAAGATGCTCTCTGGGTTTGAATGATGTTGGCAGCTTTTTTTCTTCAAGTTAATAGAACAAATCAGTCCATGTATAATTTGAAAAAAAAATGAAACAAAATAAAACCCCTGCAATCTCCTAAGCATGGCAAATTTCAAACAGTTTTGGTGTCTTCATCCCAGGATCTTGGAAAATCTCACGAGTAAATGACAAAGTTTGGCAAGATTGAAATGTTCCAGGTCAATCTATAATAAGACTGCAAGAAGCCCACCCTTTAACATTTCCCAAAATGTTCCAGAATTCTGTTTACCACAGCATTGCAGGGTATTTAAAATGTCTCACTACACTACTGCTATCTGCACCACTGCTGAAAAGCTTCCATGCAGTACTAATGTCTAGAAGCTAATGTGAGCTAGGAAGAGAGGGTAAGCAAATTATTGTTTGTGGGACTTTCCGTCCTTCAAATCTTTCCTAATGTATAGATAACATAGTGATGTATAAATAGATTTGAAGAGGTTTTAGAATGCATCTGCAAGGCCAGCTTGATGAGTGCTGACAACTGGGAGAAATTAAATGGGTTTGTTCTTAATTAAAGACTTTGTGTTGAGTATAGAAAGGGAAAGTCTCCTTAATGAAAGGAATGGCTGGTGATGACCACATGGACATAGTATGGAAATGTTTTGAGCCCTGCTATTCTTGGGTAATCTTTCACCAATGAACTAAATAGGTCCAACCTTGCTTAGTGCTTTCAAGATCAGTCAAAGCCAGGTATGTGTTGTCACCTAGTTTTATTTATTTGTAGTATGTATTAATTACCTTTATTTAAATATAGATTTATTACAAAGATGGACTGTCTCTGGTCTCATTGGAAACAAGCATTTCCTCAGAGCTGAAATATAGGAAACAAAGTAGCCAGGCCTAAACACATTTGAGCACCACTAATTTTAATGCAAAAGGGAAGGAGCTAACATTTCCTTGTTTCAGTTAAACAATTACAAAGTAGGAATGTCCTTGTATTCAACTGGCATCTGAGTAGTCTCTGAGAAATGGAGAGCAGCTTTGTAAAGTGGCTCACAAAGCATTTTATAAAGGCATTTGAGGTGCAGATATGTGAGGTTTTGAATTAACTTCTTCTGTTTCATGTATGTCAGCCCTGTAACTGATGTTTGGAAGCAGAGTTGGCCTAGAAGAGGACAATAAACTGAGGCAGAATTAGGGCAAGCCAAGAAGTGCTCCAGATATATAGTTCTGTTGTCTGATAATCAGGAAGATAGCTTCTTCGGCTTAAAACTGAGCTCCCTCTGTAGGAACAGGTGGGCAGTCTAGCAATGCCCTAGAGGGTTTTTCATCTATAGCTTCCTTGGCAAGCAGGACCTTTTTCTGCTTTACCTTATTAACTACATGTTCTTGGATTGGAATAATCTAGGCAATGACCCCTGTGGCAATAAGCTTACAGGATTGTTGCTAAAGCATATCTAAGTTTTGAGGTTAGCCTGGAAGCCACAGCTGAAAGCTAGTTTGTTATTGAAGAAGGAACCTATAGTGTCCTTCACCTGGGTGCCAACTTTCTACTGAACCACAGCTGCTTCTGCTGATGAAATACATGGTTGGGAAATCTCCAGGAAATCCCATGGCTTCTCTTCATGAAATCAGTAAGAGTCAAGTTCAACTGAAGAAGACTTTACTCTTTAAAGAAAACCCAAGATGGTTTAACATTTGGATTTCTGAAGGATCATATTCTCCACTAGATGCCAAACTAATAATTAAGATCTGATGGAGATGCCCTTTTGAGGGTGCACCTTTGCCAGGAACATACTACTTAATAACCCAAGAGAGAACCTTCTTGATCCAGGCATCCTAACCATAGGATTTCCCCTGTTTAAATGCAGGCTTGTAAAGTTTAAGCATCAGCTGAAAACTTGTTTATGCTGGCAAGCATTTCAGGCTATGCTTCTCTAGTGTGTGTGTGTGTTTGGTTTGTTGTTGCAGTGGTTTTAATATGTTGCAGTTTTATAGTTTTAATATGTTTAATGTTATTGATTTAAGATAATATAATTTAATAATATAATTATTATCCCACACTTTGGGATTATAAGAATTATAATGAAAAACAGTGAAGATGTTTCATAATGAACTCATATACAGATAAATAATATTAAGAGATAATTCAACTTGTCCCAATGTTTTTGCATGCCTAGATTGGATTTGGAATGAGAACAACTCTATTTGGGTTAGGCAAAATTGAGAAAGCAGACCAGTTTGGTTTATAACAGATCAGAAGCTTTCTGATTCACCCAAGGACACAAATCTGAAGCAGACTTCTTATCTCATTGACTAGCATGAGAAAACACCAACAGATACACCCTTCTCTTTTAGTGTTTTCGTCTACATGTTTTGCTTGTTATTACTTTTTAACCAAATGGGAAGAATTAGTAGGCTTGATAAATACATCAGAGAGGATAAAGGGCATCTGTCATCATAGAAGAAATTGAGAATAGTCCATTCTACTGTTTTATTGGAGAAGGGCCAAGCAGCTTTACTCATCCTTGCTCTAGTATGGATAAATTTGGAAGTTTTATAAAGTTTGGAGTTCTTTTCCACTCTGCAAAGGACACACATTTATCCCCACTACTAATGCTAAATATCATGATATTGGCTTGATCAGGCAATCTGAGTCAATTTGTTTTTTTCTCATGTTGAAACTGTCACTTAATGTTTTAGGACTCCTTTTCCCATTTAGCTTCTACTCAGTGGGATTGACTTCCCCTTGAATCATGTCTGGAGTTCAATCTGTAGAACTTTTTTTTAAAAAGTCCTTAAAAACCTCCTCAGGATTTTATGAAGCCGGAAAAACCTTCTTCCTCATTATTCACTGTGGATTTAAACTAAAATTGTGTTAGTACTATCAATCAGAATTTTAATCAGTATATTACTGATTATGATATTGTATTAGGAAATATATTACGATTATTATATTGTTTTATTGTGATATTGGATTATAATGCATATAATTTTGATTTACCTTTAGTAAATTTTGATTTAGTGTGAACTTAGTTCATTTATCCTTGATAATTTCAGATTGTGAACTTAGTTCATTTATCCTTGATAATTTCAGATTTTTAAGTTGCACCAACAGCTGATATATATTAAAAATGTACTTAAAAGATAAAGTCTCATTACTATTTAACCCTCTGTGGTGAATATACTTTCTTGTCTTATCATTTGCTGCCACAAAACATTTCCAATTACCAGTCTGTTCAATAATTGAAACAAAGTATCAAACTAATTAACATTTCTAGAATAATTCTTTTCTTGCCTGCTAATGTCTGGATTAAGTTAAAGGCATGAGACAGAAAGGTCAGGAGACTTATGTTAAACTGCACCAAATCTATTTATGCTTATCAGAAATAATTATTTTAGTATTTAAAATGGAAGAAAATTGGAGAAAAAAATCGATGTAAGGTACAAAATGGAGGCTGCATCCTCTCCCTTCCTGTCTTTTGGATGTGACCAGAGTCAACCCATCTCCTCTCTTTGCCTAATCTTATCAATTCAATTCATTATGATCATAGACCAGTACAGCCTAATCCTTTCAGACCCAAATTGACTTCCCTGGTTGCCCCGTGCAATTCCATCTGAACCAAAGAATTGAAGCCTAACTCACCTGCTCACAGTACAGCCCAGGGCAGCCGTAAAAGAGGAATCACAACAGAGTAACCAGGTGAGAAGCCACAATGTTCAATCCTCAGTCACACACACACATTATCTCAATATTCCATCTTCTTAACCAGGGACTTCCCCATCTCTGCTGCCCCTCCTGTAAAGGCTGTCTTGCCTAACAATAGAAATAACTGTCAAATTCTTCATGCTGTCTGAGCTTGGTTGTTTGCTTGCAGACATTTTTTTACCCAACTAGGTAAAATCAGTGTGAGTGAGTGTGAGGTTTGCTGCAAGTTTAACTCCAGCTACAGAGCCAAGAATGTTCCCCCCAGCTGGCCAGCAAAGTAGATCCCTAGGATTTCCCACCATAACTTCTATAAAAAATATTTGCTTTCCCATTGTTTGGGGTTTCTCTTTCCTATAAAGATGAGATCCAATGATCATTATGGGATAAATTGGTCCTTTCTCCTCAGTGTTAGGTTCTGTACTTCTGAATTTTCCATGACATTCATCATACAAACTCCAGGCATTCCTTCTCCAGTTTTTACCCCAACAACAACCCTGTGAGATGACATGGGCTGCAAGAGAATAATATGCTCAGGTCACCTATTGAACATCTGTAGCTAAGGATGGACTTGAATTGGGTCTCCCTGGTCCTAATCAAAGCCTTGAACCACTACACCCTGTAGGCTCAGTGTAATGGTTGCCTATTCTAAAACACTATCAGACTCATGAGCAGGAATTCAAAGATATCTGATTTATTAAAGAATAGTATGTGGGATCACAGAGAAAGCTGAGAATGATAAAAGCGTGCCAAATACAAACTAAAAACCCTTGGTGCAAATGAGATCCCTCCCCCTGTAGAATCTTCCCAAGTTCACAATCCCAGGTGCTCCTAACGGCTTCTGATGGTCTGCGGGAAAAGTCCTTGAACAGAGAACATAACCCAAACACATTCCATTGTCCTGATTTCACATATAGAGCTTGGTACAAGGTTTCACAGCAGCTCCCTCCCAAACAGAAATGCGCGTCAGCGCCATGGCATGTGAAACATTACGATGTATACTATACATTGAAACAGTGAACATGACACTCAGGAGACAGATGTTGAAACAAAAGTTTATTCAAGTCTTGGATAACAGATGTTGCCAAGGGCCAGTTCTGTCACTTGTTGTCCTAACACAGACTGGCAAGGACATTTTTATTCAGGCATAATTTGGGCTTTCACTCTGAAAGTAGGTTTTAGCTGACAAATGCTATTTATTATTTTTTGTCTATTTGATTTTCATTGCATTTTTAATTGCTTTGCTTTAATGTTTAATGATTGTTCAGTATTTTATTTCAACTTTATTATGAGCTGCCTTGAACACTAATTTCAGTTGAAATATGGTATATATATCAAAACAAAACAAAAATGTAAGGCCTCCTGCAATTCAAGACAAATAGCAATAACTTTATTTTCTTGGCAACAATATAGAAATGGTTTGCCACTGCCATATTCTGGGATGTTTTCTCAACTTCACAGTCTGGTCTAAAGATGTGCTGGCCTCCTGGTGGTATCCTATCCAAACATCAACCAAGTATGACCCTGTTACTTGCTGTCACATTTAGTGCTAATGGGCCTGACTCCTGACATCTACATATAGTTTTGTGGGCAATAATAGGGAAACTGTTTCCCATGGCTGCTTCTGGAATGATTTTATGACATGTTGACATTTAAGTATAGCCTCCAGTCCTGGAATGTATTATTCTGTCATTAAAGAGCAGAAGTATAGTCAATTTCCAGCAATCCAGGCATCCACCCCAAATCTTTATTGCTATAGATGGTGACCTACATCATAGAGTGTATCCATCTTCCTTTCTGCTCTAGACTACAGCTTTCATATTCTCTGGGAGACCTCCATCAAAATACGGACTAGATTCAGACATGCTGCTACTGGATGAAAGGCACACATTAAGCAAGCAAACAGAGAAATCTCCCTAATAGAGTTCACGTCTTTAATCAGTTCCATTACATGATCATTCTTATCCCAAGTCTTCTGAAGCTTGCACTGAAGTTAAATTCAGAGATTTAAATTGAAATGTCCTTCTCATAAGGATGAGGATTCCACACAGAAGTTCTCTTTCTGCTTTAGCTGTGTGAAGGTACCTGGATTTCTTAGTTCCTATTTTAGTTACAGAGATCTTCTCTTGGCCAACTTTCTCTTCCCTTCCTTTGAACAATCATTCCTTCTAATGTTCCCTTGTTCCTTCTCACTCTTCAGCTTGCTCCTTCTGTGTCTTCTCCCTCAAGCTTGAACCTGATTTTATCTATCTGATTCTAAATGCTACAGTTTCTGCCATGTTTTTACACTTCCCAGGCAGAATCCTTTGTCCAACCATATACTGCATTCTTGTTATTTATTCATTCAGTCGCTTCTGACTCTTCGTGACTTCATGGACCAGCCCACACCAGAGCTTCCTGTTGGTCGTCAACACCCCCAGCTCCCCCAGGGATGAGTCCGTCACCTCTAGAATATCATCCATCCATCTTGCCCTTGGTCGGCCCCTCTTCCTTTTGCCCTCCACTCTCCCCAGCATCAGCATCTTCTCCAGGGTGTCCTGTCTTCTCATTATGTGGCCAAAGTATTTCAGTTTTGCCTTTCATATCATTCCCTCAAGTGAGCAGTCTGGCTTTATTTCCTGGAGGATGGACTGGTTTGATCTTCTTGCAGTCCAAGGCACTCTCAGAATGTTCCTCCAACAATACTGCATTCTAGCAGAATTATAATCCATAGGCTTGTAAATAATGAGTAGAACCAAACATACAGTATAACTTGCTGAGGAAGCAACCTTCGGCACCCATTTTTTTTTAAAAAAAACCCACAGCTCTGCATTAAAATAATTCAGCACGGTCAACTTTAATATAATATGACAGCCACTGTATCTACTTGCTCTTTATTATTAATACCCTGATTTTTGTGTTCTTCTGTTTCTACTTTGAAATGATTTGAACTTTTGCATTGGTTTTAGCAAGGACTGTTTGATCAGCCTTAGGGTTCGCTCCTCCTTTCAGAAGTTCTATATCTTGTGTTGTTTAGGGTTAGACTTGATTGACTAAATTATAGAAGTTGAATTGGAAAAAAGGTGAATCACAAAAAAACCCACTTTCTATCTTCTAGAATATGAAAAGCATAAATAAATACCTATAACTACATCATTATTTTCGTCTAATTACCATCATCACCTTATCTTCTATTTCTATCTCATCATCTTATCTCAAAACTCACAGGAGATGTAAAGAAGTATAAAAATAGTCATGTGGAACAAACATCTGAAGCTACCCTCCTTTAAAAGCAGATTTATCCATTATCTTCATATTATTTGAGACAGGGTGAAATGCAATTTGCAGGGAAAAATCAGTCCCACATGATGCATATTTGTGGCAGATTTCAATCAAATACACAGAAGGATTATGTGAGAGGTAATTTCAAGCATAATGAAGCTTCTTTGTGAATGGATTGAAGCTGACTGAGGAGAAGGCAAGGATAACTGTAGGAGAGTAATTCATTAATCTATTCCATGAAATAAAGTTCCCAAGCTGGTCAGGTAGATAAGGATAACACATTTTTTTTTCACTTCAGCATCGAATGGTGGGAGATGTGGAACAATAACATGAGCAAACACGTCACACTTTCAATTCGCCACCCCAAAGTCGTTGTGAGTCAATTGGCAGTCAATTCACAAAGGCCGCTCTGATTTGACAGCAGACTTGTCCATCACTGAATCTGATACTCCCCTGTGTCCTTCCTCCCACCAATTTTCTCTAAGGAATTTTAGAACACAGGGGAGTGTTCCAAATCGTATTTTTATTTCCATTATGGGTGAGAGATCCCTTTGTTTCTGATTTGCAGAATATACACACCCACTTAATGGCATGACAGTAAACCCATTCAAGAATCTCCATTTACATAACAACTTTATCAGCTGATAGAATGCTAACTATACAATGTAACTCACACACTGTTAGAAATAATGCAGTGAGAATAAGGCTTTGCTGAAAGATCTGTTTCTGCTAAAGTTATTATATTCTGGGAAGAAGTGATTAGATGTATTCATTTAACTTTGGGACAAGGATTAATAGTTTTGGACATCTATATTTTTTGAATGACAAACATAAATTGACAGCTGGACAACAGAAATGGAATCTTTGTGATTTTCTTACTGCTAAAAAACTAGTCCTTTGACAGTGGAAAGAAAATATATGGCCCCAATTATGCAGTAGATTGGATTTTTGTTTATTTATACTTAAAATAAAACTTGTGCTGGTGTTATCTGTGACTTATACCATAGATTATGTATGGATGATGACCCTGAATTATTATCATCCTTTACTAAACTGCATACATATATACATGCATACATATACCATGAGAAAGCTTTGCATACACAGTATTTATTACTGTTTTTGCTGCTGCCAAAATACTGTTTTTACTGTATTCCTTCTCTTTCTTTCTTTCGCTCTCTCTCCCCTCCCACCCCCATTTCATTAAATAAATAAAGCAAAGAATAAATGGAAACAAAACATCCACTTAGAGGAAAACAGTGATTTTTCTTTTTTTCTTTTTCTTATTCGTGATCAAGGCACAGTAGAATCATTCAAACCCAAATTTAATTTTCCTGGAATTGGACAGATGTACTTTAACTTACTCTCTGCAATTCCAGGCCTCAGCAGATGCCCAGTACTGGAACCATCTGGAATCCACAGAACTTCTCCAGAACTTATTTTACCTGCAAGAAAGAAAGAAAACTGTTAATGTTTATGTAAGAGGAGAGGAATTTTACTAACTAAAAGACCATTGGTCAGCCCAGTCTCCATGTTTTTAGAGGTGGAAAGGTTTTTGGAGTTAAGAAATCCTCTCTTATTTATTTATTTTTTTAAAATTCTTTGTATGGCTATGTGTCATTGCTAATAATGTTTTCCCGGAGAGCTTTGTGACAGTTTTGTTTTACACAGAGTCACCCAAATTCCTTACCTATGCTGTGCACCTGCCCACATCACTGTTGATGACACCCAGCTGACAAATGTAAACAGCTTCAAATATTTGGGAAGCATCATCTTGAACGATCGGTCTTTGGACAAAGAAATTGACTTCAGGATCAGCAAAGCCAGCCAGCTTCTGTGTACTAGAGTGCTCAACCAATACGACTTAAATATCTCCACAAAGCTGAAAGTCTACAGAGCCGTGGTTATCCCTTCTCTCCTATATGGATGTGAATCATGGACTCTGTACCAATGACACACCAAACAACTAGAGAAATTTCACATCTGTGTGCTCTGCTCCATCCTTGGCATTTGTTGACAAGACTGTGTCTCCAACCTGGAGATCTTGGATTGTATGGAGTTGACCAGCATTGAGTCCCTGATTATCAAAGCCCAGATGCAGTGGGTGGGGCAAAACATCAGAATGGATGACCACCCTATGCCTCACTAGTTGCTCTATAGTGTACTGGAGTGTCAGAAAAGACTCAAGGTCGTCCATGCAAGAGCTACAAAGATGCTGTGAAATAAACCCTATGCCACTGTGACATCCAGCCAAGGGAACTAGAAACTGCAGCTGCTGACAGAACTCTCTGGCAAGCCCTGTTCTGTGAAGCCTCCACCAACTTGAAGACAGGTGCTGCCAAAAACTGATAGAAAACCATGAACAGTGTGACAGAATAACACCCACAGTTACAGCAGTAATGAATTTCCACTGCATCCATTGTGCTAGGTTCTGTGCTTCCAGACTGCGACTGTAGAGTCACCTCCATGTTGACACACAAACTGCACAACAGCCTATCTTCTTCTAACGAGACTTTGGATATTAATTCATTAATTACTCCATGGTCTGAAAATCAAAACATCTAGAGACAACATACCGTATATCATTTTCACAGAACCCTATGCAACCTGGAAATACCTAATGGAAGAGAATAAAAGTATTAGTCCTTCACATTCTTGTCATAACTCCTACTTTTAGGTATGTGCCTCATAATTCCTTACAAGCATACTTTCCCTTCACTCAAAAACTTCATGTCTGAAAATTGACAGATGTCCCCTGCCAATTCACAGTGAATTCCATCACAGTATCACATGCTGTACCAAAACAAAGATCGTTCTTAAACATTATCTACATGGGATGATGTTTCTAATGGAAAGATGGTCAAAATACCTTGAAGCAATTTCATTGAAAGATGGCATGATTCATCTTTTCATAAACACCTACTATATTTCAAAAACTCATTCTGCTCCAATGAAAAACAAATACTTCAAGTCATTGTGGTTTTCTTATTCTAGACTGTGTTGTTGTTTGTTCGTTTAGTCACTTCCAATTCTTCGTGACTTCATGGACCAGCCCACCCCAGAGCTTCCTGTCAGTCGTCAACACCCCCAGCTCCCCCAGGGACGAGTCCATCACCTCTAGAATATCATCCATCCATCTTGCCCTTGGTTGGCCCCTCTTCCTTTTGCCTTCCACTCTCCCTAGCATCAGCATCTTCTCCAGGGTGTCCTGTCTTCTCATTATGTGGACAAAGTATTTCAGTTTTGCCTTTAATATCATTCCCTCAAGTGAGCAGTCTGGCTTTATTTCCTGGAGGATGGACTGGTTTGATCTTCTTGCAGTCCAAGGCACTCTCAGAATATTCCTCCAACACCACAGTTCCAAAGCATCTATCTTCCTTCTCTCAGCCTTCCTTATGGTCCAGCTCTCGCAGCCATATGTTACTATGGGGAACACCATTGCTTTAACTGTGTAGACCTTTGTTGTCAGCATGATGTCTCTGCTCTTGACTATTTTATCGAGATTTGTCATTGCTCTTCTCCCAAGGATTAAACATCTTCTGATTTCCTGACTGCAGTCAGCATCTGCAGTAATCTTCACACCTAGAAATATGAAGTCTTTCACTGTCTCTATGTTTTCTCCCTCTATTTGCCAGTTCTCAATCAAGCTGGTTGCCATAATCTTGGTTTTTTTGAGGTTTAGCTGCAAGCCAGCTTTTGCACTTTCTTCTTTCACCTTCATCATAAGGCTCCTCAGTTTCTGTTCGCTTTCAGCCATCAAAGTGGTATCATCCGCATATCTGAGATTGTTAATGTTTCTTCCAGAGATTTTAACTCCAGCCTTGGATTCCTCAAGCCCAGCACGTCGCATGATGTGTTCTGCGTACAAGTTGAATAGGTAGGGTGAGAGTATACAACTCTGCTGTACTCCTTTCCCAATCTTAAACCAGTCCGTTGTTCCGTGGTCTGTTCTTACTGTTGCTACTTGGTCGTTATACAGATTCTTCAGGACGCATACAAGATGTCTTGGTATCCCCATACCGCTAAGACCTTGACACAATTTGTTATGGTCCACACAGTCAAAGGCTTCAGAATAGTCAATAAAACAGAAAAAGATGTTTTTCTGAATCTCCCTGGCTTTTCTCATTATCCAGCAGATATTGGCAATTTGGTCCCTAGTTCCTCTGCCTATTCTAAACCCAGCTTGTACATCTGGCAATTCTCGCTCCATGAATTGCTGAAGTCTACCTTGCAGGATCTTGAGCATTACCTTACTGGCATGTGAAATGAGTGCCACTGTTTGATAGTTTGAACATTCTTTAGTGTTTCCCTTTTTTGGTATGGGGATATAAGTTGATTTTTTCCAGTCTGATGGCCATTCTTGTGTTTTCCAAATTTGCTGGCATATAGCATGCATTACCTTGACAGCATCAACTTGCAAGATTTTGAACAGTTCAGCTGGAATGTCATCCAGCATTCCAGTCTCCTGTGATGAAAATAACATCTCTTTTAGGCGTGTTGTCCAGTAGGTGCTGCAGATCCTCATAGAACTGCTCTACTTCAGCTTCTTCGGCATCTGTGGTTGGGGTGTATATTTGGATCACTGTGATGTTAGATGGCTTGCCCTGAATTCGAATTGAGAACATTCTATCGTTTTTTGGATTGTATCCGAGCACTGCTTTAGCCACTTTACTATTAATTATGAGGGCTACTCCATTTCTTCTGTGGTCCTCTTGTCCACAGTAGTAGATCTTGTGGTCATCTGATGTAAAGTGGCCCATTCCAGTCCATTTCAGTTCACTGACGCCCAAAATGTCTATCTTTAATCTTGACATCTCACCAATAACCACATCCAATTTGCCCTGGCTCATAGATCTTACATTCCAGGTTCCAATGGTGTGTTGATCCTTAGAACATCAGATTCGCCGTTCACCACCAGCACCGTCGGCCGCTAGCCATCCTTTCGGCTTTGAGCTAGCTGCGTCATCACATCTGGGGCTAGTTGAACTCATCCTCTGTTCCTCCCCAGTAGCATTTTGGCTATCTTCTGACCTGGGAGTCTCATCTTCCGATGGTATACCGACATATCTCTGGTTGTACTGATCCATTTAGTTTTCATGGCAAGAATACTGGGGTGGGTTGCCATTACCTTCCCCAGGGATCGCATTTAGTCTGACCTCTCTGTCATGACCTTCCCGTCTTGGATGGCCCTTCACAGTTTACCTCATGGCATCATTGAGGTGCTCAATCTCCAGCACCACGACAAGGTAACAATCCTTTGCTGAAGTATTCTAGACTATGGAAAGATAAAAGTACATTGTTCTGAATTTCACCCTGGATCTTGGCCTCTAGTGGAACTGGGTAGTGTCTGGATTGATTTCCAAATATCTGGAATGGGATTTAAATGAAATTATGTCCTATCTACACACCCTTACCTTTTCACATCAGAGTATTCACTGAATCTACCAAATGATTTTAGGTTACAGAAACATTCAAAAGGGTACTTTTTAATATTTTTGGCAACTTTTATATCAGAATTTATATGTTCTTAATAGAAACCATAGTATAAACATCCTGTCTATCCTGCATACAGTCTTCTCCCTGGAAAGATTCAATACTTTGGTCTCCATGATTTTAAAAGAGAGATTTTATATTATCGTATCTGTCCAGAAGTAAGGTCCTCATGTTCTACTACAGTGTCCTCTCTATCAAACTTGGGGCCTTGATTTACTCTGCTTTCCAACTATTCTGGTAGTTTGGATAAGGTGAACATAATCTTCCTATCAGCTTACTTGTCATGTTCTCAAACTCTGCTCAACCACTATTGCTGTAAGGATCATTGCAGCTAAATTTTGACTTGCTAATCTAGAAGCCATTTCTGCTATAGGGAACTGGAATAGTCTCCATCACGTTTTGTGCCAGCAGACTACCTCCAGTTTTAATCTGTACTTTTACTTTTGGTTGTTCTCCTCTACAGTGGTGTCAAGGTCTGGGACCACAAATAAAAATCAGAATTTGCTGATTCACAACAGACTCTTCACTTTTAGACTTGGTCTATTCTATGTTAAGAAGGATGTAGAAAACCAATAACTCAGGAGTGACCTATTCAAGGCAGCATCACTCATAATCTTTAAGAAGGTGCTGTTGGGATGTATCATATACAATTCAGCAGAAGAAATAGCTTGTAATTCTTTTGGAGAGGAACGGGGAATGTCTATTTAATAAACCCCATATGAAGAACTTAAATGCAAAACATAATAAAAAAATGCACAATCTTAGCAGTAACAAATGAACATGAAATCAGGTCAAGAAGTTCATGCTTGGCATTTAATGTTAAAAGTTACAAGGAAATATGATTTTCCCTTAAGGCTGAGTTATGCTGCCAAATAAAATGAGCTAAGTGTGAATTAAATTTAACATAATAGAAGACAAATTAGCACATTAACACCATTTAAAATGAATGATGTCTTTGATTCTGTAAATGATAAAACCATCCAAATGACATCTATGTCATACATGTGATGAATTTTTCACTTAAGATAAAAGGAAAGAATCTTTCACACAGCATATGTTAGCCATAAAAAAGGATTTAAAGGTTGAAATAATGTTGCATGATACTGATTGCCTTTTTCAAAAAAAAAAAAAAAGTCAGGAATGATCTACAAATATTTAACATTTTTTAAAAAAAACATTCAATTTCATTATATAAGACTTATGTTGTATGAAATTCATTTGTTATGTGAATTTCATTTGATGAATTAGGTTTCTGAAAAGCAACATTATTTTTAAATTATTATTATTATCATAGCTGCCAAGTTCTATAGACCAATTTATTTGGTACCAATCGAAGCAAATATTTGTAGCTCAGGGTTGAACTGTGCAGGCGAGTGCTTGCATCTTCAGTGCAAAGAGGGAGTGGGCCTTGCTCTCAGAGCACTGAAGATGTTGCCTAGTCTGACAATGAAACGTCTGCAAGAAAACAACAAGGCTCAGAGAACACCAAAGACTCCACCCATTTGTTTACTTCACATAGGATCCTCTATTGTTATGTTAGCAGAACACCTATTCAAAAATTCTTACCAAACAATGCATCAACAAAACACCAATTAATTATAATGTATCATTTTGTCAGTTTTTAAAGAAGGAAGAGGATGAAGAGGAAAGAGATACAACAACTTGTATTTAAAGATGAAGGGGAAAAAAACCCTTAAAATTCAACATGTACTTATGGAGGAGACAAAAAGACCCACAAAATTGGAGTGGCATTTGATACAATTTGACCTGTGCAATAAATATTGTATGTATGTATGTATGTATTTATTTATTTATTTTGCCCCCACCCATCTGCTTCCATCGGGGAGGTGCCCTCTTCTTTTCTCATGTAAGTGAACATGAATGAGAGATGATGGCATTTCCAATGTTCAAATTTCATGGCAGATCTGAGATAGGAACCAGAGATCTCTTAATTCAGCCTGTATTCTTGACTGAAGGTCCATGTTTGCCAACAGCCAGTTTTCATCTTGCTTTTTTATCCCCTGGGCTTTCTTCTTTCAGAGTCCCTGGTTTCTTCAGATGAATAGGACACAATGGAAGCCCTAGAATAATCTCTTGTATTCCTTCTGCAGGTCTTGAGGTTCAACTCCAGAAGTGTGTTATGTTGCAGCATGCATCACACTAAGGGAACCTATACTTTTAGCTGATTGGTTGACTGCCTTGCATGCAATGTTCCCTTTTTTATTTAGTAAATATATATTAGTTTACACACACACAAACATACTAACTAGTGTGTATGAGTGTGTATGTGTATTTCACATGGATTATCAGGGTTTTTTTTCTCCATCCATCTACTGTTTCAATCACCAGAGTAACTCCAGGTGTCTTACATATTAAAGTTAAAAGAAAAAAGAAAATACAAAAGCAGATTACACTTAATCACACATCAGAGAAGATAACCAACTCATGATGATTACAGAGATCCAGAATAAACCATCAGGGAGTAAATCACTGCACCCACTGAAGGGCCTGTTGGAAGACCCAAATTATATGAAGGCCAAACAGGATCAGGATCATCTGAACCTCAGTGGGAGGCTGTTCCATAGGACAGGGTCAGTTTTGTAGAACATGGGCCTCCTAGGTCCCACAGAATGGCAGTGCTTTAAAGCTGGGACCTGGAATGGATCAACTCTTTAAGGTCTTATTTGTTGGCTAGAGATGACAGGAGAAAGGCTTCCTGTAAATAACCAGGTCCTAAGGTGAACAATGATGCTTTTGAACTGTGGTGCTGGAAAAGACCCTTGAGAGTCCCATGGACTGCAAGGAGGTCAGATCAGTCAGTGCTACAGGAAATCAACCCTGATTGGAAGGACAGATACTGAAGCTGAAGCTCAAATACTTTGGCCATCTAATGCAAAGAGAAGACTCACTGGAAAAGACCCTGATGCTGGGAAAGACTGAAGGCAAAAGGAGAAGGGGACGGCAGAGTATGAGATGGTTAGATAGCATCAGCGATGCAGTGAACATGGATTTGAGTAAACTCCGGGAGACAGTGGAGGACAGGAAGGCCTGGCATGCTATGGTCCGTGGGGTCATGAAGAGTCAGACACAGCTTAATGACTGAACAACAACAGCAAGGTGAACAATGCTTTGTAAATGACATCCAACACCCAGAATCTCATTGGTAACTAGTATAAGTCATGAAGCAGATATTACTGCTTGGGAAAGGAGGAAATAGGATGATGCTCAATGTGTGCTCTTGCAGAATATTTTATAAAGATATATACCAGTGCCACATCTTCTATGAATACAGCATGTTGTGGGGTCTCAGTCAAAAAAAAAAAAAAAAAGAATCAGCTGGATATGATGTCTTTAATTCATGAATTGCTTATATGTCAGTAAACTCTAGTGTTATATATTTTCAGATTTGAACATTTTTATTCCAAAGTCCTAAAAGTGAAAATGAGGGCTGCGTGGGAAAATATATCCTTCATACCCCAGGAAATGAATTAATCTTTTTTTTAATAATATTTTTTAATTAGAAGTTTTAACTGCAGTTATAAAAGATATTACAAACTAAAGGAAAATAATAATATAAAAAGAATAAAAGGTGCAAGAAAGAAAAAAAGAAAGGAAAAAATAGAAACAGAAAAGAAAATCCCTGAGAAAGAAACTTGCCACAACAAGTAGAAACAGTTTCACTATCTCTTCACCTCTTCTTAGTTAACAAATATAAAACTCTTCATCCCCTAACACAACTCTTATCTATAGGCAAGTCCAGTAAACAACATCTTTTCCAATCCAGGTGTCAGCAAGTCCAGAAAGAATCCCCCAAAATAATAACATATCCCATTTTAACCCTGATCAAATAAACCAACTTCATGTTCCTTCTTTTTACATAAAATAATCTTGCTTTTTAATCCATTTAAACAACATTGTCCCTCATTTGAATTTCTTCAAATCTTTAGCAAGCCTCTTTTGTAAGTCCAGCAGGAATAAATTATTCCAATTACTCTCCTGAATTTCCTTCTTAATTTTTAAAGCCTCACCTGATTTTTTTTTTTTTTTTGTATATCAAGTGATAAATTCTTGTTCACATTATTCTCCATAATCATGTCAGATAAGTTTTATTGGAATTTTTATATTGTTTTAAAAAAAATTTAAATGTTTATTTTGTTATGTCTCCAATATTGAAAATATTTTTTCTTTCTCACAAAAATGCATTTATTCCTTAAAACTAATTTCAAAGTCTTAATACACAAAATCAAATATTCCAACTTTTTCTGAGCCCTTAATTCATTTAAAACTTTCTATAGCCAAAACGTTGTCTTGCTTTTTGCTGTTTATTTTGAATTCTTAAAGCTTATAAAGATAAGTTTCATTTTCTTATATTTGGGACTGAAGACACTCACCCGTGTTTCCAGCCTTGTCATTTTGAAGGTGTCAAAGTGGTTAATAGGCAATTTCCAAAGGTGGTAAGCAAAGGACGTGTACACTTACTGTCCTTTGAAGGCTCTCACTGTGGCTGGAGCAAGACTAATCAATTCCCTCATCTCCCATTTCTCCTACCCTCCAGTGACTGTTGCCTTGCAGTCTCCCCATGAGGAGCTACTATATGGAGCACACCATGGGCAATCATGCATCCTCTCTTTCTCCAGATAGGGTCAAAGGAGTTGATTACTCATCATGTCCTTGTTCTTAGCTGCAATTGCTGGCTCTGCGAAACATGGAGCCATCTTCAGTCCACCATTTCTTCCCTGGAAGTCCCAGGAAACAAATTAATCCTGACTAGATCCAATTCTTGAGTGAATTCCAGAAGTGGCAGAAGAGAACAAAATATTATGGTATGTTTTATCTTAGACTGCTAAACATAATAAGCATATATATATATATATATTATAAAGATGACAGATACTGTACTTATTGAATTCAGACTAAATTACAAGAACAAGTTATTTTAAAACTGTGTGAAAAAGCAACACATTCCAAAGGCGTGTATGTCAGTTGTAGCTAAAAAATACAGCAGGACTTATGGCAACTTAAAAGTAACAAATTTTCTTCTAACATTTTTTGAACTGTTGTAGCATTAATTACTTCATCAGTAATAGATACTTACAGACAATTGTTGCATGGTAGCATAGAGATACTTGCTGAGTTAACATATAGAATGTGATTAAATAAGCACACTTTCAAGTCAAAGAAGAGTGTTTATCTCAAGAAAAACCATAGTTCAGATGTTTCCCATTGTAATCTGTCTTTGAAGTTCCTTTGTTTAACCATAATTCGATGAAATTCAGTGCCAAAATCTGAAAGTCTGAAATTCTCTATATACTATCCCTGAATTTTATGTCTTTGTATTCCTACTTCCATCTGGACAGAAACTGGACTGTTAGTTGGGCATAGACAGCCGAAGGATATAGTTACAAATTATCTGTGATCCTTTTGTAGATTGACAGTAGCATCTATGAAATCTTTGAGGAACTTTTTACACAAGTTCCAAGCACTTTATACAAAGCGTGGGAAGGTAAGAATATCCAAAGAAATCAAGTAATATGTTTTTCATAGATTTAAATAAGGGGGATACATGGAATATCGATTGAAGGTTAGGTGATGCATTTATTTATTACATTTTATTAGCCACTTTTCCTTTAAAGTCCTCGGAGCACGGACTTACCCCAGAGCTTCATAAGGCAGCTTAATATGGAAGTCCAAAGGTTCCCTCCTTTACAGCAGATACTTAGCTTTTGCTAAAATGGCTAACCTGTAGTTTGATCATACCAATAGTGTAACCATCCCTGATCAAATCATTCCTGGTCAAATAATTCTTCCCCCTCCTGTCTCCTTCGTTTTAGAGGTGCAAATATTTATTTCTTGGTTTGTATAAATGGGGGAAATTTTCTTATCATGTAAGTCTGATCCAATTTGAAATGCTATAGCTGAGGCACAGCTTTACTCTATGAGTAAGATGTGGGCCTCAGATGGTAGTGAGTGAGTGCAATATTAATCTGGATTTTATCCACCTACCAGTCAAACAGGCTAGCCACAAACCTATATTAGATGATGAATATGGGTTTTAAATCACAAACAGGCCTGACAAGTTTTCACATTTACACAAAGAAAGCAATTCAGAATCCAATTTGACCCTTTGGTTATTCACGGCTTGTGCTTGGAAAAATATATGAATATTGTCAAAAAGAGATGGAGGATGCTATGGGAAAAGACTAGAAATATATATCAAAATATTTTCCCTGTCATCATTTGAGGAAAAGCCCTACAGTTCTGAGCTTAGCACTTGCATCAAACAGACATCATAATGACATGAAAAACAAGGCTTCAATGAGACTTTGGGTTAATATGAGATGTCCAGGCATGTATACAAATGTGACAGCCAACTTAACTGAAATCAATGAAAAAAAACCTCATGATGACTGTACATAAAAAATTGCAGTATGTTACAACAAGAAGTATGAGTTGTGGAGAGTGAAGTAATTTTGACTTTCCTGCTGCTGTGAGGCTGTGAGCTGTAAGCAAGCTGAATTTTTCAATTAAATGATTGTAGGAAAGACAACTGAGAAGAGAACCTAAGAACTCATTGGGGGATGAACAAGGCCATCTCTTCCTTCCAAGTTCATCCATTCTTAGTATTCAGTTTCCCCATGGACGGCATCTCATTTTTCTCTTATGACCCCTGTGTTTTTCCCTCAGCAACTTTGTCTGACAGCCTGTTTCACACATTTATCACTCTGGCATGAAAAAAAAAAAAAAAAGTGGTCCGTGACACCTGTTTTGAATGTGTGAGAAAGAGTGAGTGCATTTCTGTATTTCTTACCTTCCAGGCAGAGCAAGAAAACACTATCTGAAAGTGTCTATAGACTTATAGTGTGCACTATTTTCTTACAATCCATGCAACAAATGTAGCTGTATATCTTTATAATAAAAATAGATTATACAAGATCCACATATAGTTAAACATGTGTGCAACATCCAAATAGCTATTATTTTGCTCCCTTCCAAGGCTGAAATAATAATAATAATAATAATAATAATAATAATTATTATTATTATTAATTACTTTGCAGTCCTACTCAGTTCCTATAAGGAATTATTAATCACATTAGTAATTTGGTTTGATTATTGCAAAAGCATTGTTTTAACACATTTCCAACTAACTGCACTTTTATTATTTCCATCATTATGGGGGAGGGTATTTTTTATTTTATATATAATTTGATTAAGAATATTGATTATAATGGTAAAATCTAATACAAACTAAACTTAAAGAAGGAAAAGAGAATAGAAAGGAGTAAAAAGTGCAGGAAAAAAAAGAGAACAAAGATAAAAGTAGGAATATCATAAGGAAAGAGAAAGGAAATATATAAAGTGACTTCCAACCTTCATCACAACAAGTACAAAGAAATTTAGTGACTCTTCATCCCCTCTAAAGTTACAAACATTTGTCTCTTCATTCCATATCTCATCTCTTATCTATAAACAAATCCATCTTTTCAGCCCTGGTATCTGCAGAAAGTCTGTAAAGAGTTGCAAGAAGTAACAACATACCTTGTTTTAACCTGGATCAAATAAACCAACTTTATATTCCTTCCTTTTTCTTCTAGCAGTCTTAATCTTTAGTTCAATCAAATGGTGTTGTAGGATTTGATTTCCCTTCATTTGTTCTTTGCCCCAATGCACAGAGTTCTTCAAGACTTTATCAAGCCTCTTTTATAAATCCAGTAGGAAAAAAATTATTCAGGGCACTCTCTTGTTTTTGTCATTTGTATTTCCTTTTTAAAATGTAAAGCCTTAGCCAGAGAGGGAAAGATTCAACACTACCCATTATGGAGGAATGGTTGATGAAAATGACAGATCTTGCTGAGATGGTAATTTTAGATGCTCATGTTTTACAATTTATACTTAATATATTCTTAATGTATATATTCTTATTTAGTATAGGCTGTACCTTAGATTGCACTTATGAATTCTAGTTAGACAGTCTATAAATGTATTATAATTTTATTTTAATTTTTACCCTCCTATTTTATCCTATGTTGCCATCATTTTAAGAGAGACTATGTACATTTCACAGAATATTATCCTTGTACTGGTCTAAGACTGCAATAAATTATGAAAAGCAAAAATGCTGAGATGGATAAACTAACCTCTTTGATTAGAGAACAGACGTTATCTGCATTTATTGGTGACTGGAAACCTCTTATGGATTTTTGCATAAAAATAAAAAAAATGAATTTATTTATTTATTATATTTTTATCACCGTCCATCTCCCCCGCACAGGGGACCCTGGCCAGTTCACAATAAAACATTTAAAATTCAATAAAAACATAAATAATATCATTATTGACATCATTGATATTGTGGCTACTATTTTCTGATTCCATTCTTCAAAAATCGCCTTCAATATTTTCATTGTTAGAACGTTTTGCAATATTTTGCAGGTTATAAATCTTTCCTCTACCTAAAAATTTTAGTCCCCTCTACTGTCCAGTTTTTGAAATAATGAAATTACTTATCATCATTTTGTCTTGTAAAAACCAAAACAGAATCTATTTCCCATGAGAAGCTGTTTGTACTTTACAATTAATTCCAAAATCTTATTATAAAAGTTTCAATATTCCAATTTTATCTGGATCCTTAGTTGATCTATAACTTTCTAATATCAAAATCTTATTTAGCTTTTTGCTGTTTATCTCAGATTGTTTAAATTGTTAAGCTTATGATTAAAATTTTATTTCATTCAGGATTGGAGGCAGACAAGCATCTTTTCAGACTTGTTGGTCCAAAAGTCTCTAATAGCTTAGAAGTAGTTAATGAGCAATTCTGAAAGTGAGGTTTGTGAACTTAGCGTTATAAAGATTGCCTATTCTAAAACACCATCAGACTCATAAGCAGGATCACAAAGATATCTGATTTATTAAAGAATAGTATGCAGGATCACAAAGAAAGCTGAGAATGGAAAAAGTGCGCCAAATGCAAACTAAAAACCCTTGGTATGAATGAGATCCCTCCCCCCGTAGAATCTTCCCAAGCTCACAATCCCAGGTGCTCCTAACGGCTGCTGATGGTCCACGGGAAAAGTCCTTGAGCAGAGCACAGAACCCAAACACATTCCATTGAAATGAACACAGATACATGGTCGCACAGTAGCTCCCTCCCAACAGAAACATGCGTCAGCGCCATGGCATGTGAAACGTTATGATGTACAGTGCACATTGAAACAGTGAACATGACAAGTGTCCTTTAAAGGGTTCCACATTGGTTATGAGCAAGATGGCTGATCACATTGCCTCCCGGCACTCTGACCTAGGGAAAACTGCTGTCCTGTGGTCTTCTCACAAGCAGCAGCCACCCAGAGTACATGTGGGTGATCTCCCGTCCTTTCCTTAACCAGAGAGGTTACTGACCAGTTCCTTGGTCTTTGCTGCAGTAATTGACTCCGCTTTTGCAGAGCCATTTTTAGTTCACCATACCTCCCTCATGGGTAATAGGTATCCTTGTTTCACAGATAATTTGCTGCAGGCATTTTTGGAGAAGAGACTACATATGTCTCCATCTTCATTTCTTTGGCGACAATATGGAACCGGTTTGCCATTGCATTCTTATTTAAAAAAAAAAAAAAAATCCCATTCTTGTCTGCAAGACTCATTCCTTGATGGTCATCCAAATACTGTTAACCAAATATTGACTGGACCCAAAAGTGCTTAATTTTTCAAGATCAGTCAATGTCAGCTAGACACAATCACCTTCTACATGTATGTGAAACTATGTCCTGTATGACTTTATACACATGCATGCAAGCACACATACTGTACAAACACAACCAAACTGTAAAATGCCTTCATCAGTCTTATTGTGTTGTACTCATAATGGAGCTCAGGACATCACCACACCTGTGAAGTCATATTAGCATTCTAATATGAATTCTTTCACTGTTTTCAGAAATCTGTCATTTTCTCATAAGCAACTGAAATATGTCCACTGATGATCAACTAGCAAATATGTTATTTGTTGATTGTATAATTATCATTCCATTCTTCTGTAGAGACACTCTGGGTGTCTCTCTCAGGGCAAAATTCCAGAAAATGATTACAAAATTAAAGAGAAAACTCATAAACATGCACTTACAAAACATAACAGAGAAACAACTGGAGAGAAATAGATAAAATACAAAAGGACACCAGATTTAACCCATATTTATGTATTCATTTATATGATTTGCATGGCTGCCCATCTCCCAATGGTGACTCTGAATATGTATAAGCACTCAAATGCTAAAACCAACAGCATACAACCACCAATGCCCAAGGATAAAATCACAACCCCATTCATAGAGAAACACAACAGCAGCAGCAGAGGTCAGCTGGTTTTCTTATGCAAACGCATTGCTTACTTATGGATAGGGAAACACATTGCTTACTTATGGATAGACCTCACTGAATGAACAGTGTTTCCTTCTGATTAAATATCCATTGGATCTCAGTGTTAATGCTAAACAAAGAGAAAGGTGTTTTCAATTGTCCCCCAAAGGATAACAAACTAAGGAGCAAGTGATCATCTCTGGGGAGACAATTCTAACCCACAGGGAAGGGCCAGTATTGAATCACCTTCTCCTCCCTTTTACTGGCACCAGTCTCAGAGAAAGTCACGAAGGCAGATGCTAGGGAATAGCCTTCAGCAGCTTTATATAGAACAGTATAGTGTGAATAGAGGTCCTATGCGGTCAGGGCTATTCAGTCTGGGCTACAAAACTCAGTTTGACCACTAGATGTTAGATGTTAAGAGTTTTGTGTATCTCAATTCTGCCTTCTAATGAATTTTGGCAGCCCAGATCTGGTAACCCCACAGTCAATAGGCTATGATTATAACTATAATTCAAGCATTTGAATAATAACTATAATTCAAGCATTCATACTTACTATTACATTTCTGCTCTGGATATCTCTTTAGTTTAACTAGGCTTTAGGTATTTTTAAAAGCTACTGGTGTGGGCCGCTATAACCAATTGAAATTATTATTATTATTATTATTATTATTATTATTATTATTATTATTATTACTACTACTACTACTACTACTACTTCGTAAGCCACCTAGAGCTGTAGCTGTGGTTGAATCAGCCTATAAATTGAATCTGTCTGTCTTATGTAAGGGTACATGTGCTCACACATACATACAAACCACACCCCAAATGTAAGGGTGATACAATTAGTAGACCTAATGTTTAAGAGTTGCTATTTTTTTTTAAGAAATAGCTTATTTCCAGTTACTAAAGATGTTTAACCAAACATTCTTAATCAGAAACCCACATTTCTCTTTGTAAGTTGCCTAGAATGGTAACTGAAGTGATCTTGGAGTAGCTGAACAACATTGCAGAAAATCTGCCCTTCTGTTAAGCCAAGAGAGAGTGTGTGTTGTTTTTACAAAAAGTACATACAGACAGCTACAATATATTTTGTTCACAGGGTTATTCTTCAGATTCCTGAGGAGGAGAAGAAATTTGTGTCTGTGTGTTTCTGCATTTTAAAATTCCCCTCAAGTTACTGCTGAAGCACTTTTAAGTGTTAACTTGGGGAAAACGTAAGAAACCTTTTTGAAGAAAAGTCTTTTTCTCTCTTTCCTGTTTTCCTGAAGTTCTCTGGTAAAAGAGAACTTCAAATTTACCCCAATGGACCTTTTAGAGGATATAGAATAAAACTTTATTTTTCATTTTTTAAAATTCACCTCTGTTTATCTCTCGTCTTTTTTTAAATCCTCCACTTCAGTAATTCCCATGGATTCCCGTCTGTGTTCTATCTAATGGTTCACAACAGTTTTCAAGGGCAACCATTTGAAACTAAGAGATTCTCAGCTCCTGCAAAAATTCTGGCAGGGTAGTAGGTTCAACTGAGAGGCCCTTGGTTTTCTTTTTCTTCTCTTAGCTTTAATACTTCAGATTTCTATTCTGGGGCGAGTTCTGCATAATCTTGAAGCATTATGGGGAACTCTAACAGTGGATTTGTCATCAGCTTCTCATCAAATTAGCATGCCTTTCCACAAACACAAACACAGGGCTTCACAAAATTCCATTAAAATCTCAGCAGCAAAAAAGGTTAGTCACACCAGAACTGTCTCAGCTCTGATAATATCCTGGTTCAAATCCCTCTTAATGCCTTTTTTTTTTTTTTAACACTGAAAATGTATGATGATTTAAAGATTGAACTATTATGCTGTCTTCACTTCAGAATTGCAGAGCTGGATCGCTGACAGGTTTAGTTGATGAAAAATTCATTTGACCATATGACAAAGGACAAGGTGATTGTAAAATGGGACGATTGCGTGGAAACAACGGCGTCCTTCTCTTTATATCTGTGTAAGGCATTGATGCTGAATCACTCTCCAGCTCATCAATGAAAGCTGTAGAAAGATTATTTTGTAATTTAAATGAAGGTTTTAAATGGAATAACGATTTTTTTGTTAATGCACACGTCCCTTTCATCATGGATTGAACTGAGACATTAATTACAAAATTCATCTTCTCCAGGTTTTTCATCTAGGTAGCACTACCTGGGTTTGTATTACCCACTGTTTCAACACCTGCAGAGAACTGTTGGAGATATCATTCCAAAAGAATTGTTCTTTGCATCTCTATTTTTGTTGACCACAAGGATTATTAAGAATACAGGCAGCAAACATTGTTCTTGTCTTTTTTCTGCTCTCACCAGTTGGAAGTCTGATACCCTTAAGCTCTACTCTTCAACCTGCTTCCTACAGTAAGAATATAATCTTCCTTCTTGCCCACCATGAGGACAGAAAGTTCAGAGATGTACATTTTATATCATAGCATGTAATTTCCATTTGGACTTTCAGCATGGCCTCTAGACACTATTAATGAGTTTGGTCTTATTCACATATTACTTTCTGCTAAAGACAAATCCCTATGAATGCATTGGGAGATTCTGATTATATTTCCTATTATTCTTACTATTCTTATTATCTTCTTAACAAGTTTTACAGAAAGAAATAGAAAAAAACAGAAAGAAATTATTCATATACAGTACAGTGTGTCACATATTAATATGTCAAACAGATTTCTAAATCTATCATTTGTGTTTATGTGTCTTTGCATCAGTTTTTGACTCCTGGCAACTGCTTGGACTAGTCTTGCAGTTTTCTTCACAAGGTTTTTCAGAAGTGGTTTGCCATTACCTCCTTCCTAGGACTGAGAGAGAGTGATTGGCCCAAGGTCATCCACTGTGCCCAAAGTGGGACTAGAACTTACAGTCTCTTGGTTGCTAGCTTGGTGCCTTAACCACTGCACCAGACTAGCTCTAAATCTGTCTTACAGGAAAATTAGAATATTTAATTATTTTACTTTTGCAAAGAGAAGCCCAACTAAAGTTAATACCTTTCTGCAAAACTTCAAGGACAGATTATTCCATATAACTCTGAGAGATTCCATTTTCCTTAGACCATGGCATTCCAGGGGATGGTTTTGTAATTTGTTATTTCTGACATAAGAGTTTGTTCTAGGGATGATCCTACTCCTTACTTTCATCTGTTCTGGTAAAATACAGAAGACCATTAGATGGCAGCAAAGAGATATGTTAAACTTGGTTTGCTGTCATCTGACGTTCATCCAGATTTTTGCAGCCCCAGTTCCAAAGCCTGTGCATCTGTATATCAGACTGCTTTGTTCCACCTTCCCTATACGGACTTGAGGAGAGCTGCTTAATTAAAGCATCTTTTGGGGTGGGGGGTGCTTTCAAGTCAGTGTTGACTCCGGGCAACTGCCTGGACTAGTCCCTGCAGTTTTGTTGGCAAGATTTTAGAAGTGGTTTGCCATTGCCTCCTTCCTAGGGCTAAGAGAGAGTGACTGGCCCAAGGTCACCCAGCTGGTTTTGCGCCTAAAGCAGGACTAGAATTCCCAGTCTCCCAGGTTCTAGCCTGATGCCTTAACCACTACACCAAATCATTAACAGCCGTATAAATCCAATCAGTCAATCAATCAATCTTAGTTCAAAGGACCTGAAAGTAAAGCCCACATCCCCATCAGATCAGCCAAAAGATGGTCAAATTGTGAACTGTGAGTCTCCCAGGATACCAGATGATCAATTAAAATGGCCAGATAAAAACCAGGTTGTTCCTCAACATTATTCCTAATTCACAATTCTATTTTCATTTCTTGCTCTTGTCCATTACTCAGACTATTTTCCTGACAAAAAGAATGCTGGGTGAGGCCTAATGCTGCAAAATATTCCCCTGAATTGCAGGCCCTCAAAAAGCAGGTATCACTTCATAAAGAACCTGGGCTGGATAACAAATTGTTCAATTTGGTATGAGGCAGATTCCTACATTCTGACATGAACAATGCTCAGTCAAGAAAGGTATGTTTTATTCACCATACTGAGTGCACCACCTCCTTATTTTGAAGGAATCCCCAGACATCCTTCATGTATCACTCATCAAACTCCATCACTACATAAGCTGCAAAACATCTATGAATTGTCCTTGTTAAGAATTCACACTGTGAAGTGCTGAGGTTGAATCAGTTCTCTTGCATGCCTACCAGTATGGTAGAAATAGAAGCATGCATTGTTTCCCTTAGAAAGGACAGCCAGAGAGATACATCTTGCATTCAAAATGTTATTCAAAGAGATACAGAGCCCAAGCAATTATTGCTGAATGAAATGTGTTTACCTTCAGTTTCAAGTCTGCAGTGAAGATCTCAAATGGGAAACCATGTTTCCACCAAGTTTTCCTTATAAGGGAAAACTTCCCCCTTTGTCATCATGTTCTGAAGTTTTTGTTGAAGAAATTAGAGCTACAGCAGAAGAATGTAAACAATATTAGGCACTCATTAGAATGGAAACACATTTCCTTGCAATGACAGCTTTGGGTAGTACTTTAATTGACTGAATGACAGAAATGCTGAGATTGGAGAGAATTCAGCAATCTTTGCTTAACTTATGTGACAGGCAGCCTGAAACTTTGGGGCTACAAATATTGTTTAAGCTATTTCTGTCTACAAATAATACTCACACCTCATCATTGTTCCTGTGGGGAATTTCATGGCAGATAAATATTTACAGGAGAATTAGAATGATGCAAAGCTAATCTGAGGTCTTTTTCAAAGGCAGTTGAATTCTCTTTGTTTCTAGTTGTCAAAGGATAAAGAAGGCAGTAGGGCAGTCTCACTGCACCAACAACCCAACGATTGCTTAGGATGGCAGTATTTGGATAACAGCATGAGATCCAAGATCTGCATCAGAGAATGGCTTGCAATTTTCCAGACGATAACACAAGCAATTCAGTTTACACTGAAACTTCCTCTGCAACATGAGTACACAAGACACACCTTGCAATTTTCCACACAATAACACAAGTAATCTAGGAGCTCAGTTTGAACCTCCTCTGCTTCATAGATAGGACTCCTAGGAAACTTGCTTCGTCACAGAGTGTAGACATTTGGGGAAGGAAAATCTTAATCTACAATGGGAAGAGACAATACAGCCAAGCATTTATGGACCTAGATTTTTACAATGTGTGCTGATTATAGAAAGAAAAGATATATTAAGGCAAACAAAATCACTCCTGTGATAATTTGGGAATAGAAATGATTCTCATTCCAAAATCCAGTAGAATGGTAAAATGATGGAAACCAGTTTAATACAACTCTGGCTCAGGCAGGCTCTCAACCATACTTAATATATATATTTATAGTATATTTCTATGTTGAAAGCATGCTCACAGAAATTCCAAAAAGCATATGATTAGTATGCACATATATGTGAGTGAAAGAAGAATGTAGCGGTATTGTAATTTGATACCATTTCTGTATAAGATCGATCAAATATAGATCATGAACATTTTAGTATGTTGGTTAAATGCAACATCAGGAAATCTGTTCTCTAGGCCACAGCCACTAAACCCAAAGGCCAACAGATACTGGATGTGAAAGCATACACCAGCATAAAGTATCATTTCTTTGTAGCAATCAAGTTCTAATATTTTTCTCTGGCCAGCTTGATCAGCAAGCATATATAAGAGTCAGAGAATGTAATCTGATTTGCCTTGGCATTTCTCAATAAGTCATCTTTCAAACTCTTACTTTGAGTGCTGCCTCATTCTGATACTCCCAAAGTCATTGGTTCCTGCCCTAGTTAACATTAAGTTTTTAAAATCTCTTTTCTTCAACTTAATTTACTTTTGAATTAATTTCTCAGCAGCACAATACATACTGTACAAACATACAGGCATAGAAATACATTTAATCCAGTCCCCAAATTTAGCTAAAGAAAACACCAAGCTGTTAAAAGAAAACTTGAATAATATCCTTGAGACAGACTAGTTAAATTACTTACCATCTCCAATTAAACCCAGCTGAATAATTTCAGCTGTCCGTTCGAAAAAATAAAGCTTAATGGGAACTTCCATCCTTAAGGAACATAAAAGTTTGTATGAATAAAAGGGGAACATCATAATTATTTCAGGCAATTAAATGGTAAGAATCAAAGGCAGGTTTGTATAACGGACTAATGGAATTCTAGATGTTGTATTCATCATCAGATTCTTATGTAAACCAAGATCCAGTGTTCAGTGTTCAGGCTGCATCTCTTTTCACAGAAGCTAAGCATGTCATGACTCTAAGGTCACAATGTTAATTGGCTATTAAGCACCTCAAGTAGGTAGCTCTGTCTTACATATTATCTCCTGTACAGACCTAAAGACTTTTAGTCAAGGTTATGGAATATATTTATAACGACTAAACTAGGAAATGATGTACTGAGTTAGTATGATGTCACATCGCTAAAGGGTAAAACACCACTGTTGTTATTAATATGGAGAGAAACTGATTCACACATCCAGATTATGTACAGATTGTCAAAGTATATACAGAGTATCAAGAATTTATTTATTTGTTTGTTTGTTTGTTTATTTGATTTATATGGCCGCCCATCTCACTTTTACATGACTTTAGGCAGCATGTAATTATTACTGTTGTCTTACTATAATATATTCTTATGGTTATGGTTATTAATGCAGTAACTATTAAAATATTAACAGAGGAATAGTAATATGATTATTGGAAGTTCTGATGACATGCTGGCACATGGAAATGGTTATCCAGAGGCAGTGCGTTTTAAGATGACAAGCATAAAATCAAATGTTTTGTTTTATGGGACAGCTGCATAATATACATATGATTGCTCCACATTCTACAGGTCTGAAAAAGGAATAATATGCTTTTAGGTTAGGCTAGTATGGGGAGGATATGCAGCGTAATGCTCCATAGTGATTCAGATCTTACAGTTGTACTTTCTGTATGTAATGGAAATGTATAGACATAGCTCCTAACTAATTAAATGGAAGGAAAGAGTGGCTTGATTAATTAACTTTTACTGTGGTTCCAACCCCTTTGGAACTTTTGAATTGATGAAATAAACCAGAATACAATTACCCTCTCCCCATCCCCATCCCCACATATTTTTTTTTTGCACTTCTCCATATTTTGTGATGCTACTTTCCTTCTTAAAACTTGTAGGAAGGTGTACAGGTAGGTCTTGATTTCTGTGGTTAATGAATCCCATTAAATGGTCGCATTATTCAAATTTGCACTATTCGAAGTGAAAATAGGGTAATTGGTTCCAATTCGATAGAAATAGGCTATATATATATATGTATGTGTGTGTGTGTGTGTGTGTGTGTGTGTGTGTATATATGTATATATATATATAAATATAAATGAAATACAGTAAAAGAGGATAAACCCATATCCAAAGCATACCGGAGTTGAGACGGGTTTCCTTGCTCTCGGACTTCCAGAAGAAACTGAAGATCTGGTTCTGCTGCCTTGCTTGGGAGGGGGGGAGTGACAGCACCACCTGGGGATGGCTGGTGCCATAGCACCTCTTAGTGATTGTGTTCCATCTCCACTTGGATTTTATATTTTAATGATAATTTTAGGTGGTTATGTTTTTAGTGTTATTTTATTGTAAACTGCCCAGAGTCCCCCACTCGGGGAGATGGGCAGTGATATAAATTTAATAAATAAATAAATACTATCTCCTGTATTCTGCTGTAGTTCTTCAAAATGAGCTTTTTCATTTTCTGAGCTTTTCTTGAACGGAAGCTTTCCTTTTCTTCATTTTGCACACACAAAGATTAGTGTCTAAAATCTCAATGGCAACTACGCATGCACTAGCCTCACACTAACTAAAGTTTGGCTGACATTAAATGGAATCTGGTATTAATTTATAAATCACATTAAATCAAATTTCACACTGTTCAGATTTGCACTAATTGTGACCTACCTGTATATTAGGGGTAAATCTGCCTGGGAGAAATCTCAGTCCAAGAGCTTTAGACACTGAAAGTGTTAAAGGAAAATCTGAACTGTTATTCCAAATAAATTGGCAGAAACATGTGAAGCCCATGAATATCAAACACTAAATTAAATTAGGAGTATGCAGGTGGACTTTTAAAAAGAATACTTTTAAGGCACATGGACTTTTAAAAATATCTCTCCCTAGGGTGTCTCAAAGCCAGATATGCAACTTTCCAGGTTCCAGAGCCAGAGAAAATGTATCAGTCTAAGGAATAGCAAAATTAGATACAGATTAAGAGCAGCCTTATTTTAAATAAACAAATACTCTCTTTAGAAGTCTTTGTTATTTTCTTTTCCTCCCTTTGTTTTTCTCAGCTACACTTTAGTTCTTTAATCTTTATATACATAATGAAGATTTGAATTCTTACGGAATCATTGACTCTTACTTGGAGGAATTTTATTCCTCCCCAACATACCATGTAACTCTACACCATGGCTGCAACACTCCTTTGTATATTATAGCAGCAAGTAAAAATGTAGCAGGCACATGCTGATCAACATGCAATACTAGGTAATCATTATCGGTTATGATAAAAACTATCCTCAACATGCAAAGGCAAGCAAATTTTGCATGAAAATGGATAAGAATATTTCTTGCTGGAAGGAAGGTTCACAATAGGAAAAAATGAAGTGGATTTATAGGACAAGAGTTTTCCTTCCCAGTCCAATAAAATAGGCTGCCCAATCAGCTTCAGGTTTCCCTATCACATAACCCAGACTTCCAATTGATTAGGACTTGTTGATCATACCATTTTCCAATTTTCCAGTTTTCCCCCCTCAGCATGCATGTATACTTTTCTTGGCTGCTGTCTATCTTAAGAGAATCTGCCACCCTTCACCATGCCCTATCTACTTTGCATTTATCTTTTGCAAATGTATTTATTACTAATATTTCTATAGTGTATTGATATATTGTATATATTCAAAAAGAGGGGTTCAATTGCAATGCCAGAACTTCCATCTTGCCTCTATTGCCCCCATCCCCACCTCTGCATCCACTTTTCCCATAAATGCAAAAGCATCTGTTGCCTTGTGTGTGTGTTGGGGGAGAGGGTACTTTGAATATTGGAAAAACAGGGAGCTACTGCAAGAAAAGAAGGGACATCTTAAGGAAATGGTCACAGTGGAGAGCAGTGGCTGGGCCAACCTTTTAAAGGATGCTACTCTTTGAGAACATTCCTGAAAATTATTTCCTCGAAGCTGGCTTATGAAGTGATATCACCGTGAAATATGTTGCCTTGCTGGAGGAAATGGGCTTTTAAGTGCATGCACCACCTTTCCCTGCTTTTTCTTCTGGTCAGAAGAGAAGCAGCTCATCATCTTTAAATAAATAAGAGGTGATAGACCAGAGGTAGATCTCTAGGACTCCTTCTACTTATACTCCTAGTCTGGACACTGAGAAGACTTTTATGTTAGCCAGTGGCTTGTGGGGAAAGGAAGGGAGTTGGAAAGTTATCAGAGGTATTACTTTTTTACAAGATACTATGTAGGACTTGGGTAAAAACTTGGAGCGCGCTCTCTCTCTCTCTCTCAGGGAACCAGTGCAAGATGCTCACAAAGAAGGTGATATGAGCATTTTATAAGCCCTTCTATTTGGTCAGACAGAGGTTGCTTGGTGAAAACAGGCAGGTGCTCCTGTGGGCTCAGAAACACCTTTTGTATGCTGCAGATGGTGATTAAAATTTTCTATTGGTTACAAGGTGTCGAAATCTTCCTGATTGCTGTACAGGTCAGGAATCTATAATGAATTCACTTCTCTCCCATACATCCCCATGAACACTGAAAGCAAAATTCATGAACACATTTAGCTCCTGTATCAAAGAGGAATGAGCAGTAGCTTGATACCTCTTTCAGCTTTGGACAGAAAAACTCACTGGAAACCAGACAGGTAGAATCTTAACGGAGATTTATGTATCAAGGAGCTCTAAGCAAAAGAAGTACAGAACATGTATGAACATGATTGTGTGATATGATAGCCATGTTCATCACAAAAAAACTCTTAATTCTAGGAAGGAAAATAGCATCCGTCTTCACTGGTTAATGCAAGAACATTATATGGTACTATGATGATCCTGTGAGCCATCAAGTTGTTAATTTTCATGTGGGACTTCTCCCCATGTGGGGAAGATGGGTGGTGATAAAGTTTGATTGATTGATTGATAAATCAATCAATCAATCATGGATTTTTCCCTGTCATGCTCTCTCTTTTTTAAGTAGTTATAGTAAATAGAAGCAACAACCAACCTGGATGGTCTTCAAACATACACCCAACAGTAATCAGGGTCAGACATTGTTAATGGGAAACCTAGGTTGGGAGACCATCAGGGCTATAAGATGGATGGATAGATGGATGGATGGATCCCAGAAGAAGGCAACAATAAACCAATCCCATATTGCTGCAAAGAAAACTTCATGAGTTAAGCCAATTGATCACCAGGACTCAAGATCAATTTGAAGGAAACTTTAGTTTTATGTTACTGTATACACTACTGAGATAAGTACATGAAGCGTTTTGAATACTCCAAGATATCAATGCATTAATACTATTCTGCATTAGTAGTAGTAGTAGTAGTACTATCAAGAGCCAGTTTGGTCTAGTGGTTAAGGTTCTGGGCTAGAAACCAGGAGATGGTGAGTTCTAGTCCAGCCTTAGGCATGAAAGCCGGCTGGAAGACTTGGACCAGTCACTTTCTCTCAGCCCCACTTGGTGCAATGTAGACTAGCCTCCTCATGGTGCACCCTGGGCAATTTGACTTATCATGGCTAAATAGTCTACACATCTGGCTGCTGGACCTCACAAGGATTTCCCAGCAAGAAAAAGCAGCATGAACACCGAACTGCTATGCCATACGATTAAAAAAAAAAGTAGGCTATCAACAGAAAAATTGTAATTTAAGGAGGAATGTTAGAAATTTACAGATGTCAGACTCAGAATAGAGACTAAGGGGGAAAAAAATGATTCTGAAGGGAACTTTGATACTTCAACTTGTTCGAGAATAATTTTAACAGAAGGCCTAGGAGTGCAATTTCAGGAAATTTCTAGTTTGTATAATCAAAGCAATCAAACAAATGTTTATTTCCAGTTACAGGAGTATGTGTGTGGCATTTGTGTGTGCAGTGGTGGCAACAGCACCAGCTCACTGTACATAAAAGAAATGGTTTGTCAAGAAAAAAAATAAAGTGTTTTCTCAGCCTAAAATATTCTTCAGATACCTATCTCCATCTTGAATGGTAGACGCTGTGAGCAGTTTGGTTTTTTTTCCCCTTGCTTATTGTTTAAAATAGGAATGCTTAAAGCTCAAAGGGATTTACAGACCGGTTTTTAAAACATTTTTGTTTTGCTTTTGTTTTTTGGAAATATGCCAGAGTGAGTTCCAGGGAACTTTCTTGCAAGCAAAGATGCACAAGAACATAGACTTAAATTCATTTCAAACATAAAATAACTGGGTCGACTGCATACTGTAGTTTTTATTAGTTAGTCTTGGATTTCCTCTTCACCACCACTTCATTTGTTTGTTGAATTTCCTTTTATTTTAAATTATGGGGATTTTTCTTAATTAGAAACCAAATACCGAACAGATATTTACTGAACTCTAAATGTGATTACAATGAGTTCCAGAGCAGGGTATATAGCCAAAGTACTTTCTTCTTGAATTAATGCCATTATTATGAAATAACTCTTCTTAGCACCCTATGCAACAGTCTATGGAGACCAGCTCTCTCCTGTCTTACTACGTCAACTCTAAGTAACACCAGTATTGTGTCATGCTTGTTGCAGACTCCCAAGGCAGAATATTGTGTGCAGGTGTGTGTTTTGTGATCCTACAAGCTGCCATCTAGAGTTGCAGTACAAGAATGATTCAGCAGATGATATGAACAAATCTAAGAAGCTACCAACCTTCCCACATGAAACAGACTGTGAGAAACCCTACTGTACATACAAAACACTTGATGTCTATTTTGTACCTTGTAGCTATAGTGGAGCCATAGTACCTGGACAGTCCAGGAAATGTGGTTGAAGATTGTACTGAAGTCCTAGTTTCTCCTGAATAGCCTCTCCAGTCATGGGGAGTCTTGATAGCTGCTTAGTTTTCTGAAGATGAAATGGGTCCATGGCTTGTGGCATAAAAGTAATAGCAAATATTATGACTGGGCATGTTCCATAACATGTGTCAATTTTGGAGGTCTAAGTGGCAAAAAATGTCTTTTTCAGTATAATGACCTCCTTATTGAACTGCCCAGCAAAGGAATAGATTCAGCTGAATACACAATTGTCTACTGTAATAACTCTGCAATGCAATTTGAGGCTGCTTATACCCTCTCCAAATTAGAGGGTGAAAATGCTGTAGGTTCTATTGTATTATGGGCACATTATCTATGCAGAGATTACCGAATCATTTAATGACACTGAAAATGAGGAAGTGGGCAAGAATCATCTAACCCCTGACTCTAGCTTACAACAATATTCTAAAAATGGATGGGTCCAGAGAACAGCTAAGGGAAGGAATTGTGTCCACGACTCTGGAAAATATGAGGCTATGATCTCCCTCTGAGGATCACCAATGAAGTATTGCATGTCTGCTGCCCACTGTCAGTCCCTTCCTTCCTTCCTTCCTTCCTTCCTTCCTTCCTTCCTTCCTTCCTTCCTTCCTTCCTTCCTTCCTTCCTTCCTTCCTTCCTTCCTTCCTTCCTTAGAAGCTGGTAGTGTCAACAGGGATGAGGATCATTGCTGGACAGTCTGAAGGAAACCAAAGTTCTACTCAATCCAAGGGATTTACTTTTTTACATATTTGATGCTTATTTCCCATGAAACTTCATTAACTCATGTTATGCAAATTTCCCTGAGATAGGCTTGGTCATGAAAATTTACCCTGTATAACAAATAGACATCACTGTCATCACAGAGTCTTTTAGTTGAATCTTGCAAATCTTCTCCCTTGGATATTTGAGGTAGATTTCTTTTATATCTCTATTTCAAAATATTCATTTAAGAAATTCTGTAAGTAAGGTATAAAACCTGCTTGGAGAGATTTTTTTTCTCAGTAGGATTAGGACTGAGGCTATGGAAACCTTTGTCTTGGAGGTTCAGTTCAAAGGTGATTCACCTAAAACTCCAAATCAAACTGACCTTCTGAATTAAACCAGAAAGCCAGTTTGAACCACTGAATAAAAGTGGAGGTCTCTGAACTGAGCTGGACACAATTAAGAATGTTTAGAATAGATTTCATCACCCTAAATGGAATTAAAAATCCATATCTAAGTGACCCAAAATAGAAGAATACAAGAAAAGAAAAATAAAACCAAAGTTAAGAAACATATATAGATAACTTTTGATCACCTTTTCAACAGAAAATTACATTCTTATTGTCCCTCCTCCCTCTTAAGTATTTTAAAAGTCCGTTCGCCCCTTCATTTAGTCTTCATCTTTCTTAGTCTTCAAATCCATAAATCACCCATTCTTGTTTTGCTCCTTTTAGCAAAAAGTCTATATAAGGCTTCTAGTCTTTCAAAAAAGTTTTTGTTCGTTGTTCTTTGACCAAACAGGTCAGTTTTGCCATTTCTGCAAATTCTGCCATTATTACAATCCATTCCTCCACTGTGGAAATTTCATTCTTCCATCAGCCCTGAGTAGCTTAGACCAAGCAATAAAAAACATTAAAAAAGAATCATAATGAACACAACGCTGACTTCTAATAGCACCACCCATTAGCGGTAGGTCACAGTAACATTTGCTGGCTATACAGTATTGTAAAGGTCAACAGTTTTAAAGAAAGATTTATATGAGAAGAACACTGATTGTAAATGGAGAATTTCCTTTCCAACCCATTATTTTCTCATTATATATGTATTTAGTATGTTATTCATTCATTTATTTATATATTTATCGGTGTCTTCAAGTCATTGTTGACTCCTGGCAGTTTCCTTGGCAAGATTAAAGCACTTTGCCATTGCCTCCTTCCTAGGACTGAGAGAGAGAGACTGGCCCAAAGTCCTCCAGCTGGCTTTGTTCCTAAGGCAGGACTAGAACTCCCAGCCTCAGTTTCTAGCCTGACGCCTTAGCCACTACACTAAATCAGCTCTCACATTATCCCTGTAGATGGCAACTGCTTTAAGGATATTTGTACTGGGAAGGACATAGGAGTTCTTCTGCAGAAGAATGCTAAATTAAATTGTAGGAGTACATCTCAATGTCCAAAATAATTATGGGCCTCAAAAGCAACTCTGACACAGAATTTTAGCCTAAATCTATGGTGCTTGTACATTACTTGTTTATTCACATTGTGTTTTATTTCTCTTCTTTAGCCTTTTTTTCCTTTTTATTTCCCTTTCTCAAAAAAATAAAAAATGCAATTTTAAAATTCAATATTTTAATATTTCTATATTTATTTGCATTTTTCTTTATTTTTTATCTTGTCTTTCTCCCTGCCCCCCCTTTTAAAAAAAGCTTAATAAAAATATAATTTTAAAAAGTTTTTAAATCCTGCCTTAAAATGTTGAGTTCATAATTTTCCTGGAAAAATAACTACCTATGCTAATTTCAGCAGGTTGGCTAGATATGGCCCAAAACAGTTCAAGGGACAGTGAATAAACAAGAACAGGACAAATTTCAGTCACAAGTAAGCATAAGAAAGACACCTCAATAAATCAGTGATAAGAACTATGGTTTGAAACATTGAGCACCTAGTGGAACATAATTTTATATGTCGGCGGTGTAAAATGGTGGCTGCCAGGAGAGGGAGAATTCCAGTTTTTCCATGAATTGTTAGGGGAAGATGCTCAAAGAGATGACTGCGAATAAGCTATAAATTATATTCAGCAGTGTTCTTTTAAAGTTCAAATGGTGTGAAGCACTTTTCACCTTGCACGAACTGTGAAGTGAGTTCCAAAATAAGATTTTAATTATTGCATTTGACATTTCGGAGGTGACAGCCATCTGGCAGGAAAACCAATAGCAGTGTTTGTGCTTTCAGTACGCAGTAAGAGGCTTTGCAAGCATTTCCCTCTTTTATTTCAAGGAATGTTCCTTTAACAATAATAGGGATGTTTTGCAATTCTCTTTTTTTTCCCCCATTTTTCTTTCTGAGTTTTTTCATGGATCTGTTTATTTCTGAGTTTAGTACAATGTGCAACACATATGCAATTTCTCAGCTTCTACTTCCTTCAAGTTTATATCTATCTATCTATCTATCTATCTATCTATCTATCTATCTATCTATCTATCTATTGATCTATCTATCTATCTATCAATCTATCGATCGTATCTATCTATCTATTGCAAAAGAGCAAGATGGGTACAATTAAACATGTGACTGCATCAAGATTCTGTTTCTATGCTTATGTCAGCCTTTTGGGGAAGTCCAGACAAGAAGCACACCCAGAAGTAATAGTTCTAACTTTATGATAAGTTCAAATTAACAGAATCTTTCAAGTCTGAAAATGCATCTCTCTTCCCTCACCTTTTCAGTCCAAGAAAGTAGGGAGGATCCCTTCAGAGATGTTTGCCACACCCCCTACACTGTTTTCTAGCCTGTGGCTCTTCCTCCTTTCTCCCAAGATCATTCCCACATACCATTACATCTTATTATGGAGGGGCAAAGTATTTCGCCATTAGTATTTGCAGGGGCCCTTAGTATTTGCAAGTATGATGTGGTGGCATATGTAAAAAAAGAATGGGGCTTCAATGACAAAGTCATGCCCACCCACATGTCTTTTTTACACTTCTTACAGACTGGTTCCATTCCAGTTGAACAAAAGCAAATAATGAAACTGTGGCTCATAAAAGCTACCCGGATTGCCAAAAAGTCCCTTCCACTCCTTTGTTTTTCCTATATCTTAGCAAAGCAGAACTGTTCATTGGAAAAAGAATGCAAAGGCAAGTCCATAGCTCTTCTTCCATCAAAGGTTTCCGATAGAAGAGAATATCTGTAGCTCAGGGTTGAACTGTGGAGTCCTTGGTACCCCCTGAGCTTGGTTGTTTGCTTGTAGATGTTTCATCACCCGACTAGGTAACATCATCAGTGCGAGTGAGTTTGGGGTTTGCTCCCTGTTTATATACAGTAGCTTGCCCTGCCAGCGTTGGTGGGGGTGTGGTTTTCTCCTTGGTAGATCCTAATTTCTGCTTGATTGTTTGCCTGGTGTTAATCCCTGCTGGAGAAGATGTGTTCTGGTAATTTTGGCTGCTAGAGAGGATGTGTTTTTACATTTATACACCATTCAAAGGAGACAATAAAAAAGCTAAGAAGGAAATAAAAAGGAGAGAACACATCCTCTCCAGCAGCCAGCATACAGATAAGCAGGGATTAACACCAGACAGACAAACAATCAAGCAGTAAACAATACCCTGATCAAGGAACTACGAAGAAAACCACACCCCCACCAACACTGGCAGGGCAAGCTACTGTATATAAACAGGGAGCAAACCCCACACTCACACTGATGATGTTACCTAGTCAGGTAATGAAACACCTGCAAGCAAACAACCAAGCTCAGAGAGCACTAAGGACTCTCCATCAAAAGTCTTACACTTTACTAATGGCTTCATTGTGACACAATGCTAAACTATAAAATTATGCTCTAGCTTTATACTGGCCCATATATCTTCTCTCCTGTGATGAGAAGAGATGGGAACCTTTTGATCCTGCTTTTAACTAACTACAATTGTTATGTTGCTGGAAGCTGACACACTGTGGTTAAGTAGCTTTACAACATGATTTATATCTCAGAGTGATGATTAACCATGGCTCAGGTTTTGCATGTAATGCTAATAGCACTCAATTGAGAAGGCGAACAAACCCCTCCATAGCACCTTAGGATAGGAGAAGAAGCAATGGGTAGAAGCTCATCAGAGGGAGATCCAACCTGGAAATAAGGAGGAATTTCCTGACAGAACTATTAAGCAATGGAACAGCTTGCCTCCAGGAGTTGTGGGTGCTCCAGTGATGGAGGTTTTCTAGAAAAGATTGGACAACCATTTGTCTGAGATGGTATGAGGATTCCTGTCTTGGGCAGGGGGTTGGACCAGAAGACCTCCAAGGTCCCTTCCAACCCTATGATTTTATGGATCTACGATTCCTCCAATATCCTCTTTGCAACCACACCAGAGAAGGAAACAATAGTCTAGAGGGCAAAGTCATGAATTAATTTCCTTTGGTTCATTTTCTTCTTAAATCAAGTGATTGCCCATCACTTCCAAAATGATTGCTACGCAGTTCTGATTATGACTATTGTGGGTGTTTTTAACAATGTACTGTAGATCTGGTCCTATGGAGTCTAGGTGTGTGCTGAGAACTTGCATGCCTTTTTGTTCCACTCAGAATAAAAGGTCTGTAATGGCTGCTTTGAATAAATGTAATGGCTCATAGGTATACAATCATGTGAATAATTATGGGCAAATGTTGATTCTATTACATTTAGATCTATTACTCAGGATATATTCCATCTATTATTTTGTTCTCAGGGGTATTTGAGCCCAACCCCGTATTTCTGGCAACAGTTCGGCATAACAGCTGCTCTGTGTAGTTCAACGTAATTGTGGGATAACTGATCCATATTATTATTCAGCTTCAGTTTATGGTCTCTCTCAAAAGTATCTTAGTGCGAGGCTGGTGACAGTGTACACTCCTCATAACATCTGCACGTAAGGCTGATATGCTAAGATGGCACCTTAAAGCTTCACATAATAATTGGAGATTTTTTTGGGGGGAAGGGAGAAGATAGCAAGATAATGTATTTCTTTTTACCCTGAAGCAAATCTAGTTCAAGTCTTCCAGTTTGTAACCAGTTTTGGAAACACAGCCATATCATTGAAAGGAAGGCAAAAATCCTTTAGACTGATAGAAAACATGGAGAAGACCACATTGGAATTACCAACTCAGCTAAAGGAATCTTTTCAAAAGCCTGGGTCCTGGCTACGAGACAAGGAACTTGTCCACCTGTTTGTTCTGGCTACGAGACAAGGAATTTGTCCACCTGTTTGTTCCCCAGCCCTGTACCTGAGAAAAGCCTGAATCAGTCCAGCACAGCAGTTGCCCAAGCATCCAGCTATGCCACTGGAAAAATAGTCACCCCATTCTACTACCCCAAGTCTAGTGTGCAGAACGTAAGGGAACCCATAGCATTGTTCTAACATAAAATGATTTCTACAACTTTAAGTTCAAGAGACCTCCATCACTTGGAATTTGGATGCCTGGCCACCAAATGTGATTCAATGAATAGATTGTCATCTCCAGACTTTAGTCAACTAGAAATGTTAATAATCCCACATATAGATAATGAGTTTAGATCATGAATTTATTTATTATTTATTTATCTATTGTTCAAATTTTGTTACCGCCCTTCTCCCGCAAAAGAGGGACTCTGGGCAGTGTACAATAAAATTAATACAATAACAATAAATGTTAAAATTGCCTCTCTTGCCCACCCAAACCCGGCACTCCCCGTGGTTTACGGAGGAGCTGAGGGTTTTGAAGAGGGTTAAGAGACACCTAGAGCACCGCTGGAGGAAGACAAAAACCAACCGAACACAAGCTAGAGTCGCGATTAAGGCCTACCTTGTGGCACTAAGAGCGGCGAAGCGCCAATACTTCTCTGCTCTTATTGCATCTGCAGAATGCCGCCTGGCAGCCCTGTTTAAGATTACCCGATCCCTTTTAGGGAAAGGGGAGTCAGACATCCATCTACAGGGCCATGCAGAGGAATTTTGGGGGCACCTGCAGGATAAAATAGCTTGGATCTGGACCGAGTTGGACTCCAAGCATGAGACAGTTGGAGGAGATACCCAGGGAACGTACTTACCAGGTTATCTGGGACCAGTTCGATACTGTTGAACCCGAGGAAGTGGACAGGATCCTTTGGACTGTAAATGCTACCACATGCCAATTAGACCCATGCGCCCCTGGCTGGTGAAAGCAGCGCGGGAGGTGACATGTGGCTGGGCCCAGGTGATGGTAAACACATCCTTGAGAGAGGAGGTGTTCCCAGCAGCCTTTAAGGAAGTGCTGGTGCACCCCCTCCTCAAGAAACCATTGCAGGACACTACTATACTGGACAATTTTTGCCCAGTCTACCACCTCCCCTTTTTGGGGAAGGTGGCTGAGAAAGTGGTAGCTTTGCAGCTCCAGAGGATTCTGGATGAAATGGATTATCTAGACCCCTTCCAGTCAGGTTTCAGGCCCAGTTATGGGATGAAAACGGCATTGGTCGCACTTATGGATGACCTCTGGTGGGAGCGAGATGGAGGCAGTGTATCCATCCTTGCTCTTCTTGACCTCTCAGCGGCTTTCGATACCATCGACCATGGTATCCTTCTGGACAGACTTAGGGAGTTGGGGGTGGGCAGCATGGTTCTGCGCTGGTTCACCTCCTTCCTCCAGGGTCAGTCCCAGTCGATGTTGATAGGGAGCAAGAGATCCAGCCCGCGGCCCCTACTTTGTGGGGTGCTGCAGGGTTTGGTACTCTCTCCACTCCTTTTTAACATCTACATGAAACCACTGGGCGAGATCATCCGTCACTATGGGGTGAGGTATCATCAATATGCAGATGATACCCAATTATACATCTCCATCCCGGGTGAAGTAAGTGATGCTGTGGCCACCCTTTCTGAGTTCCTGGGGGCTGTGGGGGCCTGGATGGGGGACAACAGGTTGTGGCTGAACCCAGGGAAGACAGAGTGGCTGTGGATTAATGGCTCCTTGATTTCTGGGAAATTGTCATCTTTAGTTCTGGATGGGGTTGCACTGCCACAGATAGACCCGGTGTGTAACTTGAGGGTCCTCCTGGATTCACGGCTCCTGCTCGAAGAGCAGGTGGCGGCTGTGGCTAGAAGGGCCTTTGTGCAACTTCATGTTGTGCACCAGTTATGCCCCTTCCTGGAGCGAGAGGCCCCGTGAACCGTCACTCATGCCCTATTTAGCTCCCATATAGACTACTGCAATGCGCTCTACATGGGGCTACCCTTGAAGAGTATCCAGAAGCTACAGCTGGTGCAAAATGCAGCCACGCAGGCAATCTTGGGTTTCCCAAGATCAGCACACGTCACCCCTTTGCCCCACGAGCTGCATTGGTTGCCAGTATGCTTCTGGGTCCAATTCAAGGTATTGGTTATCACCTTTAAAGTCCTATATGTCACGGGTCCAGGTTACCTAAGGGACCGTCTCCTCCCCATCACATCAACCCATCCCAACCGGTCATGCAGAGAGGAGATGGAATTATCTTGCAGACGGGGTCCAGGAGGTGTCCCTTCTCTGAAACAGCCCCTGCCCTTTGGAATATCCTTCCCTTAGAAGTGAGATTGGCTCCCTCCCTCCTGGCCTTTAGGAAACAGCTAAAGACCTGGTTCTGTAATTATGCCTGGGGCAGGAGAGAGAGTAGCCATTCCTGGGGATGGTTAGTTTCTTAGAAGGACCCTGCTCTGCTTGCAAATCATAAAGAATTTTCAGCCATCAAGGTTTTTATTATATTTATTTTATTGTGTATTATAATGTTTTACAGTTTTATATTTTTATTTATGTTTTATTGTATATCTCCCAGAGTGCCTTTTGGGAGATGGGCAGTGATAAATTTGATTAATAAATAAATAAATAAATCCCATAAAGATAAAAACAAATTACAAATATAAATACAAAATAAATAAATATAAAATACAAAATAAAAATACAAAATAAATAAATATAAAATCCAAGTGGATCTAAGAATCCAATCTGGGGGGAGGGGCTCTAAGGCATGAGCCACCCCCAAGAATGGCTACCCACCTTCCCGCCCCAAGTGAGACAGCAGAACCAAGTCTTCAGGGCCTTCCTGAAGGTCAGGAGTGAAGGGGCCTGCCTCACCTCTGGAGACAAGATGTTCCAAAGGGCAGGGGCCACTGCAAAGCAGGCCTGCTTCCTGGACTCTGCCAGATGAAATTCTCTGACAGACGGGGTCCGTAACATGCCCTCTCTGTATGATCGGGTGGGGTGGGTCAATGTTATGGGGATGAATTGCTTAAGCAACTTGTAACACTTTGCTTTCTAGAATTGCTAGAGAAATCAGTCGAGACAATCCAACCAGTCTAAACATACCTCAAGTTGGTACATATTTTAATAAGGAGTACATGCTTCAGTTTATTCAGTTCAGCTGGAAGGACTTCCTGGACCAGACTTACCTAACATTTTCAGAGTTCTTCTCTGGATTTCTTCAAAAGAGTTGCATTAAAAAGAATGAAAAAAAATATCTAATGTTGAAACTGATTGCTTTTCCTCTCCATGATGACCTTAACCAGCAGTACCATGTTGCATAATGTTTTATAAGGGAATTCTTTTTCTTCCTTCTAATTAAACCAAGATACAGACCCAAAATGTAAGAAATAGAAAAAAGCTGTATTCCCTAACAAAGCCCATAATTTCCTTTTTTGCTTTTGCACATTATAGGGTCATTGACAGCACCCAGGAGCTTATTGCAGATGCACATTAGTTACCCATTCTCTAATTACGAGGGTATCAATATAACAATTCAACCATTCATTAGGCTTTCTTCTCAACCTCATCAAAGCTCCAGAGACATATGCAAAAAGCGGGCAATTCAGAAATATTAATTGAACCCTATTAACTCATAAAATGAATAAAAAGCTTAGCTCTTGACAAAAAGCCATCTTTTATTTAATCAACTATAGCCAGGATGCACAGATGAACATTAGCCTTCTAATGTGGCATTAGACTTGGTGGTCAGACAGTGTCGCAGTTAACACATCAGTTCTATCTACAGGCCAGGAAGGAAGACTGAGCTGATTTCTTTTTTCTCAAGTTGTATACAAGAACAGTTATGTACTTTTACTAGGCAAAAGAGGAACAAAAGGAATAAATAAAAATAGCAGTTTTTCAATTATTCCTTCAGGATTATTTCTAAACTTAAAAGACAGTGGTTGTGGTGATTGTGATGATTTGTACAACAAATGTCAAATGAAAATAAGGCTTATGGGAAAAAGTATCTTCACAAGTGTAATGTGTAGCCTGTTGGCAAACAATTACTCTTAGTCTGACACTGATTAAGGGTCTTTATTTAAGCAGAAAGAACTTCTCTGTATTGTTTAATCAAAACCCATCAGGAACAATGTAGCAGACAATGTCACAGAGTGTTTCCTTTCCTCTGCAGGTATTACAGAAATCTGACTCCCTGGCCATTCTACTTGTGGGGAGTGGGTGTCAAGCGTCCATCAAAATTTCATGGCAATGTTTTCAACAAACTCAACTTGTTTACATTTTGCCAGCATTCCTTAAACAGCATTTTTCAACATTCCCTTGACATATATGTATTGACTTGGCAGCATTCCCTAAACTAAATTTATTTTGTTGAGACCAGGAACTGTCTCATCAGATTCCATGGGCTGGCTTGGGCTGGGCTCTAGGTACATTTTCCAACATGACCAGGCACCATTTCAGAAATCATATGTGCATGTCAGAATTCACCTGGGAGGGCTACTTTCCAATCCTTTCTCAACTGAAGTTTGTTGGATGATCTTGGGCTAATAGCAGTAATTTACAGAGTGATTGGGCTAAAGTAGAACTAACAAAGAGTGAATGCAATTGGCATATAATTATTAGGGACTGATGCACTTTGAAAATTTTCATGTCACAGTAAGTAGCAGCATCTGGCTGACTTTGGCTGAGGATCTAAACTAAGCAGGATCAAACCTGGATTGATTGATTGAGTGATTGATTTGGTTAACACTTGGAAGGGAGATCACCAGAAATCCCAGGTGAGTTGAAAAAACTTTTCAGAGCTGTCACATGACATTGGTCATAAAATAAAACCTTAAATCTCTCTCTAACTCTCTCTCACACACATTGTTCTCCTAGACAGATTTTGAACTGAAAAGGAAGAAAGTGATAAATGGATGCCTATAAAAGAAGGCCAGAGACATAAATAACAACATGCAATGGGAAGAAGACTAAAATGAGACTGAAAGAGAAAGATTCAGGCCTTTATTTTCTAATCAATGCAACATGCTTTTTAGAAAGAGTTTCACCAGTTCAGTCAATCAAACCTTTTCTTACTGTAATCAAGTTGATTGCTATGACATGTGGTTGAGTTTGGATTAGAGACTCCATCAGATTCACATATCCATTTGCATCATTTCCCAACATTTCATTACATCTGCACTGGTTTCAGGCAGGCATATGAAATGCTTCTACTGAAAAGCATCACATCTGAGATGGGTAGGGATGTATGGAAAATATTCCTGCAATGGCCCATTTATTTTTGGAAGCTATCACTTGATGGTGAAGTGCCGGATTTCTATCAGACATGTTTGAACCATTCCTTATATTCAGCCTCATTCAGAACTGGAATGCATGTTTAACTGTTCCACAATGAGTTACCTGTTAAAAGATATGGTTCTGTTTTATTTATTTATTTATTTATTTATTATTCAAATTTAATTGCCGCCCATCTCCCCCAAAAGAGGGAGCGTTACCATACTTGAAAATAAATTCCTTGAAACAAAGTGTTTTCACTTTCTTGGAGCAAATGCTATTATGAAGAAATCTGATTATTACCTCCAGGACTAACATACAGATTGGAATGTATCAATCTATTAGATTCTGTACTTCCTTCAATCTTTTTCTTCCATTTGTGATGTTTTTAAATGAAAAAAAACATGCTTGCAAAAACTGCTATTGAGACAAGGTTCACTAAGGGAAAATGTTCAAGATTTATATATTTGAGGATTGAGTGCATCTGGAGAAGTAGAATATATAAAATGTGTGTTCATTGTGTTTGTGTATATATATATATATGTATGTGTGTGTGTGTATAAAATTTGTGTTCATTTTTCTGCACATTTTTATATGCTACTATGATAGAATAAACTCAAGTGGCATAAAAATCAGAAAGTGAAGTAAAATTCCACTTTGTGGGTTTGCTCATCTTCATCCCATGCCATCCATGTCATGTCAGTAAGAGCCATAATTTGTTCATCCTTAATCTAAGAAATGCAATGCTGCCTAATAAATCTAACCATGTGCAAATCATTCATCCTTTTGTGTATTTCTGTTTCCATAATGTACTGGGACCTCACTCCAACCCTTAATTTACTGCTTTATTAATGGAACAATAAACATATCATGCCAATGAGTTGATAATTGTGCAAAGCAGCAGTTGGCCGTGTATAAATAGTCAGAGTAGGGATATTCTTTCCACAAGAGCCTTTTCGCTGAAGCTAAATAGACTGGAAATGTTTCCATTAGATGTACCTCATGGTACTCTGTTGTTCCGATTAAACAGGGACAATGAAAAGGCCACGTGTAATGTCCTCCCACTTTGTTGGGGAGGTCACTCTATGCTGTTTAGTTTGCCCCGTCCCCTCTAAACTGAACTCAATACAAAGACAGTATATCTGCAACCCAATTCTTTGTCTAGCACTGTGTGAAAGAAAATGCATCACAATCACAAAAGGAAAATAATTCACTCCTTATTGATCTCTGATTGCAAGCTCTAATACAGCTTAGCTTGCTGTTCTTTCCACACCTTAGTTTCTTCAACTGCTAGTTGCCATTCTCTGTATGACAAGATCTGGTTAACAATCAGAGGTGTAGCCAAAAAGCTAGGATAAATGGGCTTGATTTTTGTCTAAGTCACACTGTATTCTCCCCAGCTAGCAATTCACTTGCCTTCAAGATCATGCATATGCTGCAGCAAACTTCAGCCAAGGATGGCTGTGTTCTTCCAGAGGCAAACCACAGCATCCCAAGTGAAAAAAATACTGGATGCACTGACCAACTTCTCATTCAAGCTGCACATAAGAGAAGCTGCCTTTTCTAGCTACTTTTTTAGAATTTTTTTTATACTTAATGTACAGAGAAATAAAAAGGGAAAAACAACAGACATGTTTTATTGCATATAGAAAAAGTTGATTAAACCCATGATCACATATGGATTAGTCTTTCCATCACAGCAGTTATAGAGGCAATTCACAGATGGAGGGTGAACACACAACTCACGTCCTAAATACACAGAACTTCTAATGCCCCCCTACAACATTTTAATGCTCACATACCTATTTTTAGTTTCTCCCTTTTTATATCATTTATACCTTTTATATCTCTTACATGCACTTGTAATATTTTAGTTTATACAGCTTTATACAGCTTTTATATATAATTCTTTATACTTTATATCTGTTATAATTTTTATGTTTCTTCCTAATGACTGTACTCTATCCCCTTATGCTAGTCTAGGATCATAATAAAGATTGATTCGATTTTGATTTGATATCATAGACACAAGATTGATATCATACTATTCTTCCAGTATCAGATCTATCTATCTATCTATCTATCTATCTATCTATCTATCTATCTATCTATCTATCTATATCTATCATTTGATTTAGATGTCTTTATCCAGAGAGCATTATGTAGCAGAACTACAATGCTCACAGAAGCTGCAGATGACTGGGTGAGCTAAGGAATTCGTTTCTAGAAGGATTCTAGGGGGAAATTAAATTGCTTTAAACTCCCAGAGCAAAATAAGGTTCAATATGCAAATATGTTGTTTGTAATCTTTTCCAAACAAAACCAACTCATAACATGAGTGTAGGAAGAGAGGGGAAAATATGGTCATATTTTCAAGGGACTTCAAGACTCTTGCAAGCTTAAGTTAGAATTGCTGCTACTACTGACTTTTTCTTAAGATTGGTTCAGGCAGTAAACTTCATTGTATAGCTGACAGATTCACAAATGTGTTGGATGTAATGGAGCCTGGTTCAGTTGACCTGGATACATTGTAACCCTCTAGTTCTGTGATTATACACTTTAAAATGATGATATTGCTATAATTATTTCAGTCAGTTTCAAATGGTAGTGACTCTGCTCACAGCAGCCATAGAAATCTTGGGATTCTTCTTCCTCTTCTTGTTTCTTTTTCATGCTGTTGAGTGAAGGTAAATCCCATGCTGTTGCTTCTTGTGTAATATTTTGATGTCTAATTAAACTGTGGTTTGGGATTAAAAGCCTATAAAGCACACTATTTCTTTTAGTTTACCATAACCTCATTTAACAATTATTATAACCTTTCCTCAAGGGAAATCAACTACAAACTGATTTTAAATGCTTATTTTATTTCTAAGTGTTTTTTTTAATTAAATCATAGATGCCTAAAATAGTTTTACCTGCTATGAACAGTTAGATATTTTCTGAGAAATAATATTGCTCTGGGTGTATATGTGTATACACAAACACATGAGATTTCTTCGGGTTTCGTAATCCTGCCCAGTTCATCACTGAAAGATTTTAAGATGCTTTGTTTGATATATATCAGACACTGTGATATTCGGAACATAAGAATAGAGCAGGCAAGATTAGATTAGATTAGATCAGATCAGATCAGATCAGATCAGATCAGATCAGATCAGATCAGATCAGATCAGATCAGATCAGATCAGATCAGATCAGATTAGATCAGATCAGATCAGAATAGACTAGATCAGGTTAGATTAGATTGGATTGGATTGGATTGGATTGGATTGGATTGGATTAGATTAGATTGGATCAGGTTAGATTAGATTAGATTAGATTAGATTAGATTAGACCAGATCAGATCAGATCAGATCGGATCGGATTAGACTAGATCAGATTAGATGAGATGAGATGAGATGAGATGAGATGATTAAAGTTTTAGGTTGTATTCTATCAATCACTTGTTCTCATTAGTCTGGCTTTGGTTGTGACAAGTACTTCATGACTGCAGTATCAATAGATGATTTGGGCATGTGAAATAGGCATCAAACACACTGCCTACACACCCACATAAACATCCAGCTTCTACATTTCACATAAAGCCATTTAAGGATGATTAACAAGTGCGTATTTATCTCTCACTGACTCATCTGATCAGCCAAATATATACTGCATGCTATCTTACTTGCATTTGCCTAAAAGGATGACTACTTTTTCTCCTAAATAATGTTTTTTTTTTTTTAAATAAAAAAGAATGGGAGAATCATCTTAGGGCTCTTTGACATAACAGCATTAAAGTGTTTTTCTCCATGCAGGAGCCAACAGGAAAATATGCCAGGGTCAATATCTGTTGTTGACATTTCTGACCTCTTTTCTGTCTTAGCAACAAGATAGAATATGCATTCTGACCATCTGAGAAGACGCATAGAAGCAAGAGGAAGGAAGGGGGAAAATTTCTGCTGTCAGTTCTCTGATCCCGCAGAGGATCACTCCATGGGTTTGGAGAATTGGCACTAAAAAAACTATTCTCACTTACTTCTCTCTCCATCTTCTACAGTCACCCTGGAAAGAGAAGTGAAGGGGAAAACAGGGAGTGGTGAAGGCAGTTTCTTCTGTCTGTTCCACTGCAGTGTCCACTCTGTGAATGGAGGTGGATTTTTGACACAGTGCCAGCCGTCTTCTGGAAGACCACTGAACACCTGTCAAAAATGTGCATCCGCTCACCTCTGAGGATCAGGAACTATTGATGTAATATTTCATCAATATATGAAAGCATGTGTGGTGAACAGCTGTAATTTCCTGCAGAGTTCAATGTATGTTAGTTCTGAGAACATAAACAAATTGGGAATTGTTTCACTGGAATATAGGAAGCCAATTAAGTATTGCAATCCAATCCTAGGCATATTTACTCAGACTTAAGTTCCACAGCATTCCTTGGAAATGTACCATTTACACGTTATTAATGAGTTCAGCCCTTAAACGAGGAAACAGGAAGACACTGCACTGAGGTTTGACTCAGGAACTCCCATTGCTTGTTCATATCTCTATGTTGGGTTCAGCCATCAGCAAATGGCTCACTTAGCCTGTAATACAAGTACACCATTTTTCAGTTGTGAGCCAGAGACAAAAATGGCCAAAAAAGGATGTGCTTCTTGGAATAATAGCTAGAATGAATTCTATCTACTGGTGGATCTGTGAGGTTTAAATCCTATAATTTTATATCAAGGTAACATTCTTTATTTATTTATTCAGATTTATATAGCTGCCTGTCTCATATACATGACAGCTTAAAAACGATTAAAACAGGTTAAAACAATTAAGACAAATATAAAAAGAGCAGAAAAGGAACAATACCATAATTAAAAAAAACATGTAAAGATCATTTCAACAAACTGTAAAATACATAAAACTCACAGCCTGTTATCCCATTCATCAAAACACTGAGCACCACCACTGCACCAGTTCCATCACACTCCCAGGTCCCCATGCCCATTGGCAAAATCACAAGGTCTTCAGGGCCTTGTGAAAGGCAGCAGGGTTGGGACCAATCTAATCTCCAGTGACATGATGCTCCACAAGGTGGGTGCCATGGCAGAAAAGGGACTTCCTGGGTCCTGCCAGATGATGCTCCCTGACAGGACCCACAACATGTCCCTCCTTCTATTGGACCTGATGGGATGGATAGATGTAAAATTGGGGAGAGGAGGTCCCTCAAATAACCCAGCAGCTCATGAATCCCAGCATGCACATAAGCAAGCATTGCTACCCACAGATTGAGCACTGGAACTGCATTTCCTGTGCACCTCACTGGCCACTGAATCTGGAAGACAGGGGTCCCCAATTGTCTGGGCTGGTGGCACATTTGAAAAGTTGAGCTAATGCTGCAGACACTCTTTTGCAAAATGAATACTGGAGGGACAACCTTGATGGGAGGAAGAGAGGTACAATTAATTACAAAATACTGATTTACCAAAATACTACATCCTGCTCCCTGTATCCCCCTTTTCTCTTGGATGTTCCATACTATTCTGGCTGTTGGAGCGCACTTCTATACTAAACAACGCCTGAGCTGCTGATCATTTTTATTTTTAAAGCCAGCTTAGGGAGACATTTCAAATCCAGAAGCATTCCTGGATATAAAGCTGATGCTAGAAGCTAATGCATTGCTTCGCGGCATGACCACTTCCTTTTTTTTTTTTTAAGTAAACGCTTATTGTGTGTGTGTACACACACACACACTGATAAGCCAGTTAGAGCAAAGAGGCTGACAACTTGATTATTATTTGGCCCCACCTCGCTTTTTCCCACAAAAGCCAGCTGTGGCATTTAAAACAATCAGCAGAGATTTCTAGTCATTTAAAGTAGTTGGTCTGATATCAGGTGCCAAGTCAAGTCACAATAACTTGGAGCATAAAACTCAACATAACATCCTTTCTTCTTTTATCCATTTATATATTATAGCAATTTATAGCATTTCCCCCCTACAATTTTACTGTATACCCTTTCTCCCGGGGACTATGTTGTCTTCCTTCCTTCCTTTCTTCCTTCCTGGCAGAACAAACCCATGCCAAGGATGTTTCAAAGAGACCCTCTGCTGTTCCCCAAAAACTCACTCTCATTACTTGGAAACTTATTTCATCTGCACAGCAGTGTCTTACATTTGAAGTAATAAGTGTCGTCTTTGGAGGCCTCTGGGTGTACTGGAGAGTAAAATAATCAGAATTATCTGATCCTCTGGAGTACATCTTCAGCATCAAGGAAAAGGGAAAGATTGAAAGTGTGAAAATAATTTTCATCCAACAATGCAAAACATTTCTCAGATGATATTAGAGTCTGATTTCAAAGCAGATCTCCAGCTAGTTGCTTAAATGAAAATAATGGGCCTCATCTCTTTGAACTCTCCCTTTATGTGTTAAACAGAGGAGACTCCAAATGTTGCAGGAAAATGAGAAGCAAATCAGATACTTAGGCTCCTTTCTGTGCATTTCATATCCATAAAGGTCAGAATATTTGTATAGAACAGGATTTAATGGATCCTCAGATAAATAAAATAAGTTTGAATGAAATTCAATCCTTGAAGAACATTTTTCTTGCCTTAAAAAGAGATCTACACAAAAAAAAACATCTGCCCATTCAAATTCCCCTGTCTTCTGTTTCCTTTGCCATTTCCCCCATGTTATCAATTGTTTACTTCAAGTTTGCGTGATTTGGAAAAAAAACACAATGACTGCATTTCACAAGCTTTAAAGACATTGGACCCAAGACTCTTCTTATGACCACTTTTCCTCATTTCTCTGATTGGAAAAAATACTTTTGGCTTGGATAGAAGATACTATAATGTTTTTGCTTTACAAATGAGGCACCAGTGAATGGAAAGTTGCTTACTTATTCTGCTTACACACAGTCATTTTTGTTGTTGTTGTTTATTCGTTTAGTCGCTTCTGACTCTTCGTGACTTCATGGACCAGCCCACGCCAGAGCCTCCTGTCAGTCGTCAACACCCCCAGCTCCCCCAGGGACAAGTCCTTCACCTCTAGAATATCATCCATCCACCTTGCCCTCGGTCGGCCCCTCTTACTTCTGCCTTCCACTCTCCCTAGCATCAGCATCTTCTCCAGGGTGTCCTGTCTTCTCATGATGTGGCCAAAGTATTTCAGTTTTGCCTTTAATATCATTCCCTCAAGTGAGCAGTCTGGCTTTATTTCCTGGAGGATGGACTGGTTTGATCTTCTTGCAGTCCAAGGCACTCTCAGAATTTTCCTCCAACACCACAGTTCCAAAACATCTATCTTCCTTCTCTCAGCCTTCCTTATGGTCCAGCTCTCGCAGCCATATGTTACTATGGGGAAGACCATTGCTTTAACTATGCGGGCCTTTGTTGTCAGTGTGATGTCTCTGCTCTTAACTATTTTATCGAGATTTGTCATTGCTCTTCTCCCAAGGATTAAGCATCTTCTGATTTCCTGACTGCAGTCAGCATCTGCAGTAATCTTCGCACCTAGAAATATGAAGTCTTTCACTGCTTCTACATTTTCTCCCTCTATTTGCCAGTTATCAATCAAGCTGGTTGCTATAATCTTGGTTTTTTTGAGGTTTAGCTGCAAGCCAGCTTTTGCACTTTCTTCTTTCACCTTCATCATAAGGCTCCTCAGTTCCTCTTCACTTTCAGCCATCAAAGTGGTATCATCTGCATATCTGAGATTGTTAATGTTTCTTCCAGAGATTTTAACTCCAGCCTTGGATTCCTCAAGCCCAGCTTGTCGCATGATGTGTTCTGCATACAAGTTGAATAGGCAGAGTGAGAGTATACAGCCCTGCTGTACTCCTTTCCCAATCTTAAACCAGTCCGTTGTTCCGTGGTCTGTTCTTACTGTTGCTACTTGGTCGTTATACAGATTCTTCAGGAGGCATACAAGATGACTTGGTATTCCCATACCACTAAGAACTTGCCACAATTTGTTATGGTCCACACAGTCAAAGGCTTTAGAAGAGTCAATAAAACAGAAATAGATGTTTTTTTCTGAAACTCCCTGGCTTTTCCCATTATCCAGCGGATATTGGCAATTTGGTCTCTAGTTCCTCTGCTTTTTCTAAACCCAGCTTGTACATCTGGCAATTCTCGCTCCATGAACTGCTGAAGTCTACCTTGCAGGATCTTGAGCATTACCTTACTGGCATGTGAAATGAGTCCCACTGTTCGATAGTTTGAACATTCTTTAGTGTTCCCCTTTTTTGGTATGGGGATATAAGTTGTTTTTTTCCAATCTGATGGCCATTCTTGTGTTTTCCAAATTTGCTGGCATATAGCATGCATTACCTTGACAGCATCATCTTGCAAGATTTTGAACAGTTCAGCTGGGATGCCGTCATCTCCTGCTACCCTGTTATTAGCAATGCTTCTTAAGGCCCACTCAACCTCACTCTTCAGGATGTCTGGCTCTAGCTCACTGACCACACTGTCAAAGCTATCCCCGATATTGTTATCCTTCCTATACAGGTCTTCTGTATATTCTTGCCACCTTTTCTTGATCTCTTCTTCTTCTGTTAGGTCCTTGCCATCTTTGTTTTTGATCATACCCATTTTGGCCTGGAATTTACCTCCAATGTTTCTAATTTTCTGGAAGAGGTCTCTTGTCCTTCCTATTCTATTGTCTTCTTCCACTTCCGTGCATTGCTTGTTTAAAAATAATTCCTGATCTCTTCTGGCTAACCTCTGGAATTTTGCATTTAATTGGGCATATCTCCCCCTATCACTGTTGCCTTTTGCTTTCCTTCTTTCTTGGGCTACTTCTAGTGTCTCAGCAGACAGCCATTTTGCCTTCTTGGTTTTCTCTTTCTTTGGGATGTATTTTGTTGCCACCTCCTGAACAATGCTGCCAACTTCTGTCCAGAGTTCTTCCGGGACCCTATCTACTAAGTCCAGTCCCTTAAATCGATTCTTCACCTCCACTGCATATTCCTTAGGTATATTAGTGAGCTCATATCTAGCTGATCTGTGGGTCTTCCCTAATCTCTTTAGTCTGATCCTAAATTGTGCAAGAAGAAGTTCGTGATCTGAACTACAGTCAGCTCCAGGTCTTGTTTTTACTGACTGTACAGATGTCTGCCACCTTTGGCTGCAAAGGATGTAGTCAATCTGATTTCGGTGTTGTCCATCTGGTGAAGTCCATGTATAAAGCCGTCTCTTAGGTTGTTGGAACAGTCATTTTAGCTTTGTATATTTAATTTGAATGTTATGTTTCTTACATAGCTGCACAATTTTTGAATTAGCATTTTAACATACCTTTATACCATATTTTATTTTGCCCATATGCTGATGTGATCCATGTTTTCTGGACTAAAATATGAATACTGAAAAAAAAATGGAAAAATGTATTTACAATAATTAAAATACCTATTATTGTCTAAAACAACAATAGGGGAGGAATAGGAGGACCATAACCCTTCTACAATTACTATTCCTACTACTGATAAGGAAACCTAACCCAGTTTTATTCAAGAGGAACAAAAATCAAAATCTGACAATATTTACAAAAGCTGCATCTAAGGAGACTGTGGAATTAGTGAAATACTATATTTCTCTGTTAAAAGTTGGATATTAAGCATTGGTCAATGATAGACAACCAACATTCAGTCTCCCAGGACAAGTAATCTTAATTAAGATTACTTAACACATGGTTAGACAACCAACAACATTTATCTGCATTCCTATTAAATTTCAACTTTCAAACTCAGAGGAACCACATCTCAAATGTAAGAAGTGTAAACTCAATTGCAGGAAAAAATATTCAAAATTCAGGGAAGAGGACACATGCCTAATCATGCTAGGCCACCACTGGATCTTGAATTAAAGCATGAGTTCCAGAGAATGTGGAGAATGTGGATGTTTTGATCAGGCTAAACAGATTAAGAACTCTGAAAAGTTCTAATGTCAGAGGTTCTATAGAATTTCTGAGAGCAACGTATTGCTAGCATTGACATTGCTCTTTGTTTGTTTGTTTGTTTGTTTTTTAATTTAATTCAAGGAAGGAATATGAAATGAATAGCAGGAGAGCAATGTATAGACTACTTGGACTACTTGATTAAGTAACAAAAAAATTGCTTTAACCTCAGTCTGTGTATGTGTGTTTGTGTTTCTGTACACACACACAAATACACTCAGTTTTTATCAACTGAGATGCATCAGCTCTGCCTCGTTCTCCTGTTGTAGTGAGCAGAATGGAGGTGAACCAGCACAATACCATGCCACCAACCCCAATCCTCTGAGCCAATCCAGAAGAATATCATAGTACTGAAAGCCACCAAGAGGTCAAATAAGGCAAGGATGGATGTACCACCATCATCCTGCCCATGCCAGAGACCATCCAAAAGCATGACCAATGCCATTTCCATTCCATACCCAGGTCTGAATCCTGACTGAAAAGGATCCAGATAATCCACTATATCAAAGTTCCTCTGATGCTATTGAACAACCACCTTCTCAATCGCCTTCCCCAAAAAGGGGAGGTTAGATACTGGATGAAAATTGTCCCATATGGTGGGGTATAGTGATGTCTTCTTGAGGAGGGGGTGAACCAAGGCCTCCTTAAGAGGTGAAGGAACTGTTGGCATTTTTCTCTGCTCTTGGCTACCATGGCAATTAAGTACCTCCTTAAGCATCGGCCAGATGAAGAGATCAAATTTAATTGTCCTCAGTTTAGGTGTTAATAGTTGCATTGCCTGAGGGGAAGGCAGCTTGCAGGACTTTTGTTTAGTTTTTTAGCCTTGCAGCCGAGTAAGCAGCCTCTCTTCCTGCTCTCTGAGAGTGTGTGAATGCACAAGCCTGTAAATATGTTTGTTGTGCTTTCTGTAAATACATTTATTTTTATAGAAATGCCTGGCCATGAACTCCTGAGCCACCTCAGATCCCATTGCCAGGGAAGGCAGATTGAAGTCCCCCAAGACCATAAGTCTGGGGGACTCTGCTGCCAATCCTGCGATCATTATTGTTATATTTGAAATTTATAGAACTAAAATACATATGATATACAATCAAATGATGTCTACAGGCAGCCATTGCCTTCTCTTCTTTGTAAATTATCCAGAATGTCTTTTGACAAATAAGTTACAAATGTCAAGAGGTATCATTTCATACATTAAGGCAGGAAGATGGTATTTTCATTAAGGTCATGCTAGGTTGAAATTTTCTAATTCTGCAGCTCTATTCACTATAATGTAGGATGTGTAAAATGGAGTGTATCCAGAATATCTTTTTTTCCTCAAGAATATCTCATTTTCACTGCCAGAAATGAAGATTATGAACCACTTCCTGTTATGGAAGCTACACAAATGGAAATCCACTAACCATCACTCTGGAAATGAACAGTTCCATTTTTCACACAGTCTGTCTCTGTCTCTGTCTCTCTCTGTCAGATCCCGCCAATCAAAGGATTCGTGGAACCCCTTATCGGGGCATCTGCCATCGTTTCCTTCTCAATGGGTGTAGACTCTGTGTTGCCAGATGGGAGGGGGTGTGAGGTTGGAGTGTGAAGTGGATTATTATGGCTACGGAAGACATCAAGGACAATGACCTGAGATACACCAGAAACACCACCTGGAGGGGAGGGGGGGGTGACATACTTTCGTGGGAAAGGGAACCGGTTAAGGGAATGTAGTTTTAAATCTAGGTTTGAGCAGGAACTCTCCATTCGCAGCTTGACCTCTGTACCATTCATTTTGCTTCATTAAAACAGTTAAAGGAACACAGCCTCCTGACTGTTATTGTGTGAATGCTTGAATGAACAGGTGCTGACATTAAGCTGTGAATCTCTTGTGTTCGAAAACTCTTCCTGAGAAAGTAACTCAGCTGACAGTTAATGAAGCATGCCAAAACATGGGAAATCCCAAGCAAAGCAGCCATCGCCTCTGCTGTCATCAGAGAGGACCATGCTGTATGCAAAAGTGGAAGAAGAAAAAATTGAGTTGGAAGAGAGCTCAGGGAGCAGGTAGAGTGAGAGTGAGATGGAACCCTGACTCAATACTATGGAGTTGGAGAGCGTGCTCCTCTCACTCGATTTCGTGCAAGAGCCTCAGACTCCAAGCGTGATAATAGAAGAACGAGTGATGGGACCTTCGCAATCAGGTGCCAAGGAAGAGGAAGGAAGTGCCCCTTCACCTCTAGATGCACAAGTAAGGTTGCTGAGCCCGGGACCAGGGTCAGACCATGAGGGGACACCACAAAAAATGAGGGGATTAGAGGCAAGGTTGACTGCTATGGAAGTGGTGCTGCAACAGGTATCAAAAACCCTTGAGACCATGGTGTATCCTCTAGCAGAGATTTCGATGCAGCTCTCCAGAGGGCATTGCCCAACTCGCAGGGAAGATGCTGCACTCTAACCCTGACCAGGGGCTTCGAATCCCCTGTGAGGCACTGATGGAGCGGAGGCCACTAGGAGAGCCAAGGCCAGTGGAGGAGAGCAGCAACCAGTGAGATGCTTGTGGTGGCTCCCAAAGAGATACAAGTTAAGTTCAATGGTGACCCCTGACAGCTGGCTTTTTTTTTAACCAACAAGTCCATCTACATGAAGGAGTATGGGTCCTGCTTCCCCACCAAATACAAAAAGGTGAGCCAGGTGGGGGTGAGGCTCCATGGAACCACGGCGGAGTGGTATGTGCAGCTGCATGACACCATGGCCCCGGAGCTGAACAACCTGTGTGATTTCATGAGGACACTAAGAGAGTGGTTCGAAGACCCACTTGATAAAATGAAGGTGAAGGCAGCCATCCAGCAACTTAGGCAGGGAGAGGGGAAGGGTGGCAGAGTATGCCATGGAATTCAAAGTCCTGGCCGGAAAAGTTATGGACTGGTTGGAGACCACCAAAATCAACTATTTCAAAGGGGGCTTGCAGCCAGAGGTTTTAAGATGGGCGCTCTGCCATGGAGAACCCCCTACTTTGAAGGAGTGGATCTGCCTGGTAGGGGAGGTCAAGAACACACAATACCAATTTCATAGACAACTCTGAGTGCAAGCGACAGGGAGAAATGCTGGAGCACTGGGGCGGTTCCCCTTTGCCCAGAGAAAGCTATTCCTCGACAAGGAGGATCCAAAAGAGCACCCCTGGAAGAAAGGCAGCTGTTTCAAATGTGGCAAAGACACCCATCGAGTGGTGGAATGCCCCCCGGAGATCCTGACACACCCAAGGGAGGAACCAAGCCGACCAAAACCCCTCCGACTAAACGCAAGGCAACTGCTGCAACAGCGCTGGCGTGCCTTGACCCAGATGCAAAATTGCTGATGGAGTCAAGCAAGAACTCCAACCAGGAGGAGCAGAAGCTGGCAGGAAATGAATTTCACCTGTTCTAAATCATGCCCGCGAGCAGGTGGAAATCTCTGGGTGCAACATGCCTACTTTGGAAGAGGAAGACAAAGAAGACCCTCTGGTGAATGATGATTGCCTCACCTTGTTGGTCAGAGTAGAACTAAAAAACTTAACCCGACACAAAGCCAATTTGACAGCGATGTTAGACTTGGGGTGTATTATGCTTAATACAACCTCCTTTAATTAACACACCAAGCCTCAAAACTAAGGAGACTTAAGCAACCCATCATTTTTACCCAGATGGACAGTTCTATTACCCATGGAGGTCCCATTGAATTCCAGACTGAGACTGTAGCCATGAGGTTGGGGGTGGGGGGGGGGCATAAAGAGACATTGCAGTTCATTGTTGCCCCTATCACCAACTACTCCATCATACTGGAACTACCATGGCTAACAAGTCGAAAACCACAAATAGACTGGGAGTCTGGCACCTTATTGTTTAAAAATGGTGCCAGCAACCTATTTCCTGTACCACAGGGCAAACACAATGTGGCTGGAATACTCCTCAACCAAATTCCAAACGAAAAACCTAATGCACAATTAGACATTCCAACCAATTATTCCAATTTTCTTCATGTGTTTGATGAAAAGGAATGTGACCAACTGTATCCTCACAGAAAAACTTATTGTGCCATTGAAATTGACCCGAAAGCCAAACTACCCAAACCAAAAATGTATGCTATGACAGAAACTGAGAAAAAAGTCCTCAGGGAATTCATAGACAAGAATTTGGAGAGAGGTTTTATTGAGCTGGCTAACTCCCCCTTAGCAGCCCCCATGCTTTTCTGGGCAAAGAAGGACGACTGTCTTAGACACTGTACAGATTACCATGGAATCAATGCCATCACAATAAACAATCAGTACCCTCTCCCCTTAATGAAGGACATGCTAGCCCACCTATCAAAGGGAAAGTTGTTCACCAAGCTCGATCTCAGAGAAGCATACTTTAGAATTAGAATTCAGGAGGGGAACGAATGGAAAACTGCATTCAACTGCCCTTTGGGCTCCTACCAATACAAAGTGCTCCCGTTTGGGTTGGCTGTGGCCCCTGGCGTATTAATGCAATACATTAATGAAGTCCTCCATGAATATTTGTACAAGGGAGTCTTGGTTTATTTGGATGAGATTTTAATCTATTCTGACAGCTTGAAGGACCATGTTCCCCTTGTTAAGGGAGTGTTACGAAAACTGAGAAATGCCATACTGTATGCTACGCTCTCTAAATGTGAGTTTCACAAGTCACAGCTTGATTATTTGGGCTATCTCATTTCCTCAAATGGCATTGAAATGGACCCTACCAAAGTACAGGACGTAATGGGGTGGGAACCTCCTCATACCAGAAGACAACTCAAAAGTTTTTTGGGTTTCGCGAATTTCTATAGAAATCTTATACCCCACTTGTGCAAATTGCTTTGCCTCTCACAGATTTGCTCAAAACTAGGGGGAGAGGGGAAACCACAAAAAATTACTTCCCCAGGAGCTAAGCTTGGACTTCTGAATGTCAAACTGAATTTGATCGTTTAAAGCTCCTTTTCACCAGGGAACCTATTTTAGCTCACCCAGACCCCAGCCAACCCTTTTTTGTACAGGCTGATGCCTCTGACTCAGCCGTGGGTGCCGTCCCGGTGTAAAATGATGAAAACGGCTTTCCCCACCCATGTGCATACCTCTCCCGCAAATTTTCAGACTCTGAATGCAACTGGCCCATTTGGAGAAAGAGGCTTTTGCTGTAAAAACTGCTCTCACATTGGAGGCATCTCCTAGAAGGTGCTGAAAATCCCTTTGAAGTGTGGACTGACCATAAAAACCTCCAAGCTTTACAAACTCCCAGAAAGTTAAATGGCAAACAAATTCATTGGGCTCAATTTTTCAGCCACTTTAATTTTACCCTGAACTTCATTCCTGGCAAGAGGAACTTTCTGGCTGACGCACTTTCCCGCCTTCCACAATATAATACTGCCCAAACTGAAATTGTAGACACAGTCTTCTCTCCAAAACAGCTTGGACTGGTGTGCTTAATGCACAAACAAGCAGTAGCTGGGAAAGTGAAAGTGCAGGCAGACCTAAAAGAGGAACTGCTTCAGGTGCTCCCTATAACATGAACAGGAGCTGATTCTCTCTCTCTCTCTCTCTCTCTGTCTTTGTGTGTGTGTGTGTGTATTACTCCACATATCCTTTATAATGTTCCTTAAGTAGAGTTAAACTGTCCTGGATTTTTGCTAATCTATTCCACCCTGCCTGGGGGAAACAAAAGTTGAGACATTTGTGCCATATAAATGACCATTACAGGTCAGAATTTATACATTTTGGTTTGGAAAAAATGGAGAAAAGAGCAGTTTTCTTCTTCTCCCAAATGTGTACTGGTAATTTCCAAAAAATACCATACAGGTAGTTGGCTTCCATCCCTGAGAGAACCAGATATCATAACAGAAAACATTTTTTTCTCTCTCTGCCATTTAGTTAACTCTCCAACTTATGCCTCCTGTTGAACGATCCTTCAAGCTAAACAATACATATAGATACATAAATAGCTTTTAAATGTATTTCAAAGGTAGGTTTTGTTACATACAGCTTCTAGCTCTGCCTTTTAGTGCACATTAAGAAAAATGTGATAAAGAAAGGTCTATGGAAGTGGGAAAAGTGCTATTCTGAAAACCACCCCTCAAGCCAGAGTGCAACCTATTTCTTTCTTCTGGCCTCCTGCCCGTCATTCATTCTTTCAAATTAAAGAATGCCATATGTCAAAACACATTATTTACATCACTCTAGATATTTCACTTCCTGGTGAATAATGGATCCTAGCTGGATAGGATCCAAGATGGTTTGATGAAACACCTACTTGTGCTCAATTTTTTACATCCATTAATACATGCAAAAATACTCAGGCACTACCCTTATTTATTTATTTATTTATTTATTTACTTACTTATTATCTGAATTTCTGTCATATCATGTAACCACAAAATAGAGCCAAGGATAGGCCTAGAAGGGTAAGAACCATCTCAGTTCCAAGTGATTCCCATCTGCCTCTAATGCAAAGCAAATAGGTTTTAGTATGGGACACACCAGTGAAAAAAGTCCTTTTTTTCAATCACTAGGATAATCAGGTGTAGAAGAAGAGAGCACAGAGATATGAACTGAAACCTCCTTTGCCTGCCTGCAATTTGCCTATTGTTTACACTGAGAAACCTCAGCAGAATCAATGTGTTTTCTATATGACCAAAACATGGTCATGGCTATGTAGATTAGCAGAGATGGGCATATTTCCCAGATGTGTTGCTGGAAGGCTCATGAAACAACCTTCATTTAGCTGAGTTATTCAATTAAAAAAGGTAAAGATTCCCATTTAGTCATGTCTAATTCTAGGGGGCGGTGCTCATCTCCATTTCCATGGCTGAACAGGCAACGTTGTCTAAGGACACTTCCAGGTCACGTGGCCAGCATGACAGTCACAGATCGCTGTTACCTTCCCAATGAAGTAACTGTTTATTGACTCACGTTTGCATGCTTTCGAATTGCTAGGCTGGGAAGAGCTGGGGCAAGTGCGGAAGCTCGTTCTGTCATGCGGTGCTCAGGTCTTGAACCACTGAACTTGCAACCTTCCAGTCAACAAGCCTGGCGTCTTAACCACGGAGCCACCACGCCCCGTTTGAGTTATTCAATCACCCAAGGTTTTATTATTATGATTGGTCACACAGTCAGCCAGAAGTTTGGACTGGATTTGGCTTTTTTGTCCACCTATCGAGTCCTTCCCAAGGACCTGGGATAGGCAGATGTTGTTTTTTTAATAATATTAAAGGTATCATTGCAGGATGTAAGCTGTTCCAAGTAAAGCTGCCTTTTGCAATTGACTCATGGTGATTTTGTCAATGGCAATGGTGTTCAAACGTTGTTGTTGTTATTTTAATTTCATATAATACAGTGAACCACAAACTAATCAAATGGGCCGAACTCACCTACGTATCATTAATAAGCCACCACAAGAAAAAGAAAAGAAAAAGAAAAACCTAACCAACTTGCTAGATCATTACTTGTCTATTTAAATATGTTCTGTGAACAGACTGGTTAAATAAGTTGTCTGCCAGCAAAATCTGGCCCCTGGCTGTTACGATTTCTTCTGGCAGGGAGTTCATGGGAAAGCAGCTTTGCAAAATACTCCAGTCCTTCCGGTGGCATTTCTGCAAACTGCTGATATTGCAGAACTTCAATTAACGTGTTTCAGAAATATCCATTTTCCTTTGAAATATCTAATTTGGACCTGAGCCAACAGAAAAAAGGGGCATTAACTTAGTGTTGCTATGTTCTGAAAATAGTTTCATAGCTACGAACTAATTTAGATAAGAATATTTAAATGGAAGAGGAAACATATGAGAAATTGCTGCTTCTTGTTGCCATTAGCTTAATTATTATTCCATTGTTGTAATAGTGATTATAAATTGGTTTCAGTCAACAAAATCTTAGGACTTTCATGTCCTTGATTTGTTTCAAAGATTAAAACTTGAGCTCAACTCCTCTAATGAAATCAATAAAGAATCTCTTGACACCTTCAAGACTAACAAGTGGGTACAAAGTCTGGCTATAAATCATCAACTTTTTAGGTCTAAAACAATCTCTCCCCCCCCCTAAATCTAGAAAACTGTCCGCCGTGGTTGGGTCAGAGAGGGGGGGAATGGACATAGATCTGATATCCAGAATGGCAACATCTAAAAACCAGTAAGAAAACAATTTCTCAGGTTCAGTGTTGGGCAGAAAAATCCTGCACAGGTTTTCCAACATGCTCTCACTAAATTTAATGAAAGAGAATGTGCTTCAAAAGGGAAGGGAAGGGAAGGGAAGGGAAGGGAAGGGAAGGGAAGGGAAGGGAAGGGAAGGGAAGGGAAGGGAAGGGAGATGGCCAAGACACCAATATGTGAATATCTCTTTATTTGTGCAGGCATAATACAGTGAACCACAAACTAATCAAATGAGTTCTCCGTTTTCTTGACTTACTTTACATCAATTAATGTCCAGTGGAAACAATAGAAGAGCTTCTTCAGCAGTAAAGCTATTGTCATAACTAATTGATAATAGGGGTGTCATGTTGGAAAACTTCTCCTCGCCCTGCAAATGAACAAACAAAAAGCAAATGGAAGAATCCATCCATAGATTCAAAGTTATTTTGTGACCCAGTTCTGCTCAGGGCACTCTATCACTGGCTTCAGGATAACCATCCTTGAGAAAGGAATGTAAAAGCCTAATTCAAAAGAAAACTTTTCTGATGAAACTTTTCACTTTGCACGTCCTACTTTTTCTTCACTTTGACCTGACTTCTTGTTATGCATCTGATGAATAGGAGTGTAATCCGAATCGCTTCTGGACAACAACAGTTGTTAAAGTTTAAGATGCTATAAAAGTCTTGGTTGATTTGACCACGAAAGCTACCCTCTGGACCCTGAAATCAATAGGATGCATTAAAAATGTTGATTGGAACTTGTTATTAAATGCAGACAACAGGTTGATAGATTTATCACTATTTTAATCAAGAGTAGCAGTGAATTCTGATTAGTTTGATTTTATAATAGACACATTCCTGGGTAAACACATTTCCAGAAAGCACTAGATTGTGCCAATTAACTTTTTCCTTCAATCCTGTCTCTGCAAATCACTCCTGTCACTTTTTACCACCCAAGCTATCCAATCAGCGATGATGTCGTGAATGATATGACATTACCATAACATACAAGACCTGATGGCAACACCAAATATCAATGTATACTATTAGAACAATTTAGATGTGGATGAATTACTGAGAAAGGGAAAAAGAAGAAGTTAACTGTTTATAAGTAGGGCAGTTAAAACAAACCCAAGCAGATATTCCTGGATATCAGAACGTCTGGTCACCATTTTTAAATAAAAGGTACCACTCAAAATGTTGATGGGAGTGGGCCTACTTTTCTGTAAGTATGCTTAAGATGGTAGCTGGCCATCCTGAGCAGTTTCTTGGATGAAAATCACATTCATTTTTCCCCCCAGAATATGAAAGCACGGAAGACTAACTAGTACACAGAAACAGCTTGTATGTAAGCTTCATTTTCTATGAAGTATTGTTTATGGATTTATTATCCTCTCCCTCCACTGACTGCAAGAAAGCACTGACATAACTGCATAGAAATATGTACCGTGTCCCTCATGCCAGAATCCTGTCTTCTTCTGCCTTGCACCAGACTTAGTGCAGAGAAATCCTCTATTCCCAGTTATTTGTAAGAAATAAGTGGAGCTTACTTACCATAAATTTACCATCTATTCCCTTGGAATATATTATTTATTTAAGATTATTTTTATTATATTGTATTATTGTTTTATTGTATTTTAATTGGCATTTTATTATTGTTTTATTGTCAACCTCCCAGAGTTGCTCTCTAAGTGAGATGATTGGTGACTAAATTTGAAATGTTAATTAATCAATTAAATTAATTAAACTATGGTAGCAGTGACCTGGTGCTCACAACTGACACACCCACAGTATCCAAAAATGATACTTTTGAAAATCCCAAATTATCTTAAGCTTTAAACACGACCAAAATTTGGTGACCCTTTCAAAATTTCATCATAGCTACATGATGAATCAATAGCTATGGATAGAGGGATTTTTTTTTCTTTCATTTAATACTTTCTCAAAGATGAAACAAACAAAAATGCAGATATATTTCAATGTTGCACATGTTTATAGAGGACTTAGGATGGATAAGGCCTGTCCCATTTTTTTTTTTTTCTCTTTTCCACAATGCCCAGTTGAAAATGTCAGTCTGGAATGATGACATTTTAATGCCTGTAGCACTGCTCCTCTTTTGGATGTGATTTTTTTTATAAATGGAACAAATTACAGCCCAGCTTCTGATAAAGAAAAAAGAAAAAAAAATGTTAGTTTACCAGATCAGGTATGTGCAACTTCGGAAGTGGAGTTAAGGATCACACTTTGCCTTTCTGTGACATACTGTGAGAAGAATATTCCATTGCAGACCAGCACTACTGTATCAAAGATGGGCATAGAATGACTGGGAGAAATGATTCCCAGTAATTCAGAACCAAAAGCTTATTCTGATGGATGAAGATATAATGGAATATTATTATCTGAAGATAATAATAGTATTTCTGAGATCAGGGGAAAAGACTTTGTCCCAACATCTCCTTTCCAAACAAGGAATACAATTTTAGTGATATTCATGTGTAGATTAACTGGCAATTGTTGGTTACATCCCAGTGCACTCTTCTGCCACATAGTATAAGAGGCAAATAAAATATATACTTAATTCAGCTCTTCACTGAGTTCCTCATTCAACTTCCTCTTTAAAAAGACATGGACATGGATTGTCTCAAGAAAAGAAAACAATATGCTTTAAATGAACATTTAATTATAATTGAATAATTTAAGTACAAGTGCATTTCGGTATCTATTACCCAATGGTTATCCTATGTCAAGAATAACTGCCTACATTCTAAATCTGGAAATGACATTTCCAGAATGTCTTGAGCTTTGACACTTTTCACCTTCTTGAAATTTAGCACTCTATAGTCTCTCTGGAAGCTCCACTGAGGTCTTCATAGACTTTGTTTTGCTTTCTACAATGGCTGCAAAAGAAGACTGAGATTGTCATTTGTCAGACCTAAAACATGGTTCTTTATTCAGTACAAGTACAAGTTGTTCAGGGTTGTACAAGGATTGGCTCAGGAGAGAATGGCATGAAATAAATAAATAAGAAAACTGCTCTTTCAAATGAGTAGAAAGGCACTTTAAATAATTATTTTGTTTTCCTATTTAAAGGATAGCTATCACTCTTATCTCTATCTATCTATCTCTATGTATCTATCTATCTTCTCCTTCTCTGTTTAATTTCTTGGTCTCACTTTGCTTTATAATTCCTTTAAACTGGTGATCTTTCCCCCCTTTTCTTCATGTTGTGTTTATGAATTGGAGTTCAAAAGACAGGCATATTAGCGCTCATTTAGACGGCAGTTCAGATGGTAATGATATGATTAGAAGATCACATTTTGAACTAAATTATTCTACTTTCTGATTCAGTAGCTATTATAACCTTCATTGTTGATAACTTTAGGCCTTTATTTTCCCTTGCTTTCATTTTTCTCCAGATCATTTTTGGTCCTCAGTTGTGGCAGTGTTTTTCTTTCATTAAGGCTGCAATTTTATTCTGCTTCCAGTGTTTTGGGTAAAATGGCTTTCAACAAATTGCATGCTGGGTGGCTCAGAGTTGATACTGGGAAGTGGAGAGGCTAGTTTCCAGTTTATGACCTGAGATATTCCTCAGTAGAGGTAATTGTGCTGGTGGAATGTGAGAGATCTCAGGTTATTTCTGAATTCTGTGTCATCTTCCCAAAAACTACCCCAAGCTGCCAATCTTGTACAGAGGAAGGATTTAGCCATATAGGGCATGAGTGTTCTGAATGAACTTACACAACTTGAGCTCTGTTAAAACAGCCCATTAGCAGCCCAAGACAATGACCCTTTTGTTTTCTTTTTATTGCTTGCACCATGCGTCATGAGATATCTCAAACAGCACAAATATCTCTGACAGGCAGCATCACTGATGGCATCCCTTCTTGCAGCGTGCTGGAAAGCATTTGGCCCAGAGATCAGAAAAACCACACACCAGGCATTTCTATAAAAATAAATTTATTTACAGAAAGCTCAAAAACATATTTACAGGCTTGTGCATTCACACGTGCTCAGAGAGCACCGGGCTGCTTACTCAGCTGCAAAAGGGAAACTTAACAAGCAACAAGCAAGCTGCCCTCCAGGCAATTTCCTTATTTGGCCATTCTTTTCACCTCCAAATTGAGGACCTTCTCACCCTGCCAGAGTGATTTGTTACCATAGTAACCTTAATTTCTGTAGCAGAAAACAATATACCAACATCCCTCAAGTTCTGAAAGAAAATGAAGATATGTTTTCAGAATCCATCCTAAACTTGTGGTTGAGCTTAGACTTTTTTCTTAAAAAAAAAAAAAGAAAAGAAATAAGCAAATTGATGGAGGATTGCTTATATCAATGATTTTTTGGCATGGCCATGATTATTAAATTTAATATTTATATTTGAAAGCTGTAGGTCAGTAAGCATCATACACAAGGGACAAACAACTAGGGAGAACCATTGTTTGAGAAAGAAGCATTTGAACCTTTTGAAAGCTTGCCAAGACTTTTTACAGTCCAGGCCTGGTAATCCTAACTTAATGAACCTTAGTATGATTTACTAGTACTCTCCATAGTCTTAATCAAACTCAGGTGATCCCTTCTTTGCTTGAAATAGCATTTCCACTGGCCAGATGGAATTTTGTGATTGATATTTCCCATTAAATGTTCCCTTTGTACAGAGAGGAAGGTTTTATATGATCATTGCCAGAAGAGTGAGACAGGCCTTACAAACTCAGCTGGATTTTCCAAGAGGAGGAACAGGCTATTATGTATGTGTTGTTCCCATACAAAACCCTTTTTGAATGTTCTTTGAAACATTCTTGAAAATGCTGCAGGAGACCTCAGATGAACCAGTAGGACTTTGCAAGAACTTTTTGAAAATTGAAGTATCCTTTTGAAGTTTTGTACAGGCATAATGGTATGTGGGAATAACCTGGCAGACAGGGGGAAGAGACACAGCCTAGACAACAGTCTGATAAACAAAATCTGAGTCCAAAGGAGGAGTGGGGGTAGGGCAGACATCTCAGAAGGGACCCTTCCTAGTTTTCTGGAGAGTAGCAGTGAGGAAATGGAGAGGTACTTTGAGACTTGCAAGATTCTGTTACTGTAACCTTACAGAAAAAGTAGTGTTAGTACTCATGGTCAGTGCTTCTTGTATGGACTACCTCAAAGGGCTGACAAGAGGGTAGTCACTTAGCTATTGCCTAGTCTTTATTTTATTTTATTTTAAAAAATGATATATTTAAAGGAGGAATCACATCTTTATATATATTACCTCCATAGATAATATGTAAAAGACGTGATTCCTCCTTTCTGAAGTCTGAAATGATGCAGCTTGGGAATAAATGCACTGTATGTTCGGAAATATTCTGATGCCAATAAAATCATTCAGTCTCCTGTAATTTTGAAGATAACCAGCCAAGTGTCTCTGGCAGCAAATGGGCCATTTCTTAGCTACGCTGTATTGAGAAATAACTTTTCACAAAATAGCTACACAGCATGGCAGGTACACGATGACTCATAGCAGCCTGTTGTGTTGTGTTCCCAGCCAATAATAGATTGCAGGTGTTATGACTGAAATTCATGAAATATAGAAGTTTGACAATGAGATTCGTTACCATTTTCCAGACAATTCTGATCAGACATCTCACTGAAAAGAACTCAGATTTGTTAAAAAAAATATTTTTACAGAAATATCCAGCATTTGGACAAACTCTCCAAGCCTCCCTTTACCTATTTCAGAAATAATGACCACCTAACTGAAACTTCTGGGTAGTTTACAGCATCAGTAGGTAGATCAGAAATTGACAGTAGCTAGAAAAAAAGAAATCTTGTGCCATATTCTTTCATTCCAAGATAACTGATTCTCTTACACTATATATAGACATCAATGTGTGGGGTTCCCTCCCCAATAATGTGAATAATATCATTAAAATCAAATTGGCTGTATCCTTTAGTAGCAAACTAGATCATGTTCTTTTGAATCTCTGACAGATAATGTTGAGAGCAATGAAACAAGCTTGCTTCTAACTTCAAATAAGGTTAATAGAAAGAAGAAATCCATTTTGCACTGGCCACCTCCAAGAATATTTAGTAAGGAATAATTGCAATATGATTTGGATGTTAGAAAGCTAAGTGTCTTGCTGTTATTACATTTTTAGCCTCAAATCAAGAGAATTATTTATAACTTTTGCTGCATATGTTGCTCCCGGCTATGGTATTCATCAGCACATCAAAAGTTATAGATACTTAATGTATAGAATGTAGTCAAGGGAATTAGTATACAACACTGGAATGACAGATCTATGTCAGATTCACAGCAGTAGGTTGCTGAGATGAGTTCCTTGTCAATGTTTGACTTGGTTGCTGTGTCATGAATCAAAACTTACATCAAAATGTAATGTGAAACCTCAGCAATCTATGAATATATAATTTCAAGCAGTTTCATTTTTCTCCCTTTTTATTCTCTCCAACCCAGTGGAATATTGGAAAGAACCTGTGTTAAGGGGCTCTGGCCATCCATTTGTCCATCAACTGTATCACTTCTGGCCACTGCTGGTCAAGAGTCTGGAAAGAAGCCCAGAAGCCATCTTCTGCATGCTTTACCTAATTTATTATTCTTGGCAACACAACAGAAATTTGGAAGGAAATTACTCAAAGGGGTTAAGGACCCTTTCCATCTCTCTTCTATCAGCAGGGTGGCTTTCTGAAACCTGAAGTCTGAAGTTGACTTTGAGAAAGACGCTAGTAAAAGGAAAATTGAGTTGAAAAATGGGGTGGATCCATTTGGAGGCTGTGAAGAAAAAGATCCAGAAAAATTCTCCCAAAGCATCCCTATGGAACAGGCAGTTGGGCAGTGGCTCAGTATGATGCCCATTTTTAATCCCTTCCCTCATTCCTCCTAAACATGTGGCCAAGAGCAGAGCTCTTCTTAAAGACTTGGAAATAATTCCAAGCATTCATTCCCTTGTATGGATCTGGATCTGAATTTGGATCTATCTATATTTATCTCCACTGATACTTTATGATTTATAATTGTCCTTTTGAACAATTAGATAATGCTGTACTAAATCATTTTAAAAGTCCTGAGAATGATTTCAGTACAATCATGTTCTCTTTTCATTGTAGGAGCAAATAGGGTACCAGTCAGGATAAGTGAAATCAAGTAAAAACATCTCCCCTCTTAGTTACTTTCCTAGAGACTTGAGAAACTATAAACACTGTAGCCATAAACATTTAGAAGGCCAAGGAATGTTGATAATATTGGAGAAGATACTTGGAGACAAGCATAGGCTCTGGAAGTCAAGGATGGCTGAAGATCAGCACATAACTGTAACTCTTTAGAAAGCAATTGTGTTCATTATATGCCCTCTTTGTTCTTTCAAAGTGTGATTGTTTTTGTAGTTCTATCTCATTACCCCATAGTCCACTGCAAATGACCCCACGGATTCATAAGCTGCTGCTATAGCCAATCATATTTGAATCATATCCAGTCAATTACTTTACTCCATCTGATCAGATGTACTTTAATTTGTACAGTATAACTGTATTTAAATTGGTTGGATCCCCACCCACTTTAGACTTTGTTCATGCTTCCTCCTGTACTGTAATAAACAATCTGTCCTTCAGTGGAATTATTGACTGGTCTCTTGTTTAAACAAACTCCCAGGAAATTTTGTGAGATTTTTTTTTTTCCTACACCATCCCCAACCCTTATGCTAAATAATGAAAAATATGTTAGTGTGTTGTCTTTTCACAGTAGTAGAAGATGGCCACAACAAGGAGCAGGTTCAACAACCAAGAAGCTAATCTAGGTTTTATTAAAGATGAAATAACAAATAAATCATGTATTGTATATATTTGGAGAGAGTGGGGGAAGAGAGGGAAAGACAGCATGCTAAAATGATTTAATCTATCACATTTAATTTGCTCAATTTATTTCTTTTTCTTTTCTCTTCTTTTTTAATTTTATGTTGGTATCATCAGAAGTCCCACAGAAGTCTTCTCTAGGCATATCCCTGGCCATGACTCTGCAGACAGCTGGAGAAGCTTTTAAGGTAGACCCATGAGACTTCTGATGACACGGCTGCTTTTAATGCTTTGAAAAGGGGGTACTCAACCTCAACCTGACCCGTTTTGTGTAGCACCCCCTTCAAATGTTTTGCACGGCTCTACTGCAGCTCAGAATCAGAACTGCATTGATGCCTAGAAAATGTTCACATGTAGAAGATTACTGTCCCTCTATGGAACAGAAATTACGTTTAGGCTTTCACTCCCCTCTCCCCCTTCAATATACATGTGATGCCTCCATTTTTACCTCTTTCTCTACCAATTCTATTTTTGGGAGGGACATCTATGTGAGCTAAAGGGGAGTACAAGAGGAATGACTGTTTTCCTAAGATAACTACCCTGGCTTAGCCGCTTCTCAATATAACTTTTACAGATGAGCTGTGAAAAGTCCATTGTGCTTCAGCTTAATGAAGGACCATTTTCATAGACCCATAGAATTGAGAGAGGCCATATGGGCCATCACATCCAACTCTTTGTTCATTGCAGGAATCCAAATTAAATCATCTCCAAGAAATGGCTGTCCAGCTCTGCTTGAACACATCCAGTGAAAGGATACCCACCACTTCTCCGGGTAATTGAGTTTCAATTTTCAGTCACCATTAAATGCAAAATTAAATCTTTCAAATGCAGGCAATTCAGCCTCTAAACTACCAGTCAAGGTTGACCCTAAGAAACTGATATGACCATCTAGAGTTCTTTCTTTTTTTCCAGATTATTCCTCCAGATTGTAAATCGAATTAACAATATTCCTTCAGAAAGATTACTTTCCATGTGCAACTAAGTGAAATTCAGTTTGCTTTAAGCATTTTGATATAGTAATGAATATTTATAAACTTAATAGAACTAAACCCTCACAGGAAGTCCCTTTAATCTTATTTGAAGCAGCATGGGGTCTAACTCTCAGAGGATTAACATCATATTTTCTTTTAGACAGGGGAAATCATAAAATGGTATATATGACTGGATGATTTTCCAATCCTATTCCAAAGTGATATGTGAATATAAATGACAGTTCAAACTCAGCTCATATTGGACAGTATATCTGCATTGTCTACTGCTTATGTTATTATATGAAAGTGATTTTTCAAACTTAGATACTTTACCCCCCTCTCCCATTAGCATATCCTCTCTTATAGTCATAAGCAGCCATAACTTTAGCTGTGTAAGAATAATGGTAATAAAACCAAACCCCACTTCAGAAAGAAATCTCCAAACTTTGAAGGAAAATGAAGTGGAATCAAACAGGTCTAAGAAGAGGCTTTAGAAATGTTGTTTACAAGCTATTGCTACCCATGTGTTCCATGGATAATTGAATATCAACCCAGCAAGACTATTTGAGAAACAATACATAATTCAAAATTGGGGCAAAACTGTTTTCTATTAACAGAGATATGCAAAACTCACTAATCTGGAAAGGTCACATTCTAAAGAATTGTGGAAAGTCCATTCCCTCTCTGGACTATGTCTTTCTGGAGATGCGTTGGCGTTTTCTGAAAGAAGCACCCGGTCTGGCATACCTGGAGCCACTTCCAGAAGATTTACTTCTAGAACCCCCATGGAACAGAATGGTCCAGGAAGAAATCCAGGATAACTTGGTATTGGAACAGAATATTCTGGAGTCCTCCAAACCTTACCATTCCCCAAACTGTGACATTTCCCCACCCCTGCCTCTTAAATTTTGAAACACATTCCTCTAGAGAAGAAAAGGGGGAAAAAAAATATTATAAACCAGTCCTGCAGCTTTTATGAACCCATTCACTATATTTTTAATTGCCATATTTTTCAAAAACTAATTTTGTTAGAATAAAGATGTCATCTATATAGAGGATTTGTGTGTGTGTGCACGTTTGTGCTGTCAAGTCATTGCTGGCTCTTGGTGACTGCCTGGAATAGTCCCTGAAGTTTTCTTGGCAAGGTTTTTTGGAAGTGGTTGCCATTGCTTCCTTCTGAGGGCTGAGAAAGAGTGACTGGCCCAAGGTCACCCGGCTGGCTTTGTGCCTAAGGCGGGACTAGAACTCACATTTTCCCAGTTTCTAGTCTGGTGCCTTAACCACTGCACCAGATTGGCTCTCATATAGAGGATTACTCACATATAATAGTAAACTACTGTGTAGCAGTACGTGCCTTATCAGCAGACTGACAAAGTCAAGGATTGTAGATTTTTAGGGGGAAAAAAAAACCTTAGTGATTCTAAGTATTTAGTAGGTCTAAGAAGTCTTGATTTGAACCACCAGGGAATGCACAACTATTGGCTTCTCCAAATAAAGAAGAGTTAGCTTTGCTAAATTTTCACTGTAGGACATGACATAGCCTTTCTACCACATTAGTGGTGTAACTGAGAGCTAAACTCTAGGGATATTGAATACTATTCTATGAGACCAACATGTAGATACGAATAAAAACATTTAAAAAAATGATTTTTATTTTTTTTTGAGAATGAATCTCTCAACTTCAATAAAGGTCAAATATGTGAAAAAAACCACAGTGGGATTGCTATAAAATGGTGAGAAACTGGCATGAGCATTGTTTCAGGAAATCAGTTCTCTCATCTCTTGATCACCTAGAGGTCAGGAGGGGAAAAGAAAGAGAGAGACAGCATAGCAACTGATGAAAATGTGAGATTCAAATATCCAGCTACTGATATAGCTGTCTTTAAATGCACCAAAGATTTTCTATGCACTGTTCTATACATGCCGTACATATTTCTTGTAACATGGATGAAGTCTATGAGAATAAGATCCAATCTGATTTGAATCAACAGTTTGAAGGTGATCCAATTTGAACTGTAAGGTTTATTCAGTTTGTCAGGTCACTCTAATTTGAACTGTCATGTCAACTTGGAAAATTGTCCCAATCTGATTTGAACATCCAGATTGGATTGAATAAAACCACCTAATTAGGCTAAGTTGGTTTAAATAAATCTGAATGATTATGTCACATTTTTTGGCAGACAACTGAACTGACAGCAAGATTCTCCCAAAGTCTTTTTAAGAGACTTAAAACGATCTGGTGGGAGGAGAAGGGTGGTGACAAATTTGAAAGAAAGAAAGAAAGAAAGGTTTATTGAAAGGGAATGGGATAAAGTAACCAAAATTTCAGCAACTACATTATTTCCATTCTAGAAACCAATTTATTTTTCATGTTATTAGGGCAGATCTGTGTGTGTGTGTGTGTTTAAGTTTCTTAGTTTTCCTTAGTTGTCCTATGAACCATACAGCTGGCTTCTCTTGTTAGATAACTGAATATTTTGCAGAACTATCTTCTGAGTCTCTGCCAGGCTAATAACATCTTAAAAAGCATTTGAGCATGGATAGAAGGTATCCAAACTGGTTAAAAACCAATTAATTCTCAGTGTTCAAACCATTTTACAATTCAAATACAATCATAGAATAAGTTCAGAAATCCCATTTGATTTAGAGATTTGATCAAGACACTATGGAATTGAATCTCAGAATCAAACAAACTTTATTTATTTATTTAGTACAATATTTGTATCCTGGTTATATCACCAGGTTCCAGGAAGTTTAACATCTGCAATCAATATAATAACACAAAAATTCCACAGAATCCAAAGTCGTATCACAACCTTCACAAAATGATAGATCAGAACTTTTGAGATTTCACAAACGAAGAACCATATAGTAGTAAGATCTGAGTGCTTGGCACAGCATCTTCACTGCCTTCCTGAAAACCAAAAGAACTGGGACCATCTTGGTCTATGGGGACAAGCTTTTCTGTCATTCAGAGGCAGCAACCAAGAAAGCTTTTTCCTAGGTCACCTCTCTGACATCTCAGGGACAGGGAATCTGAAGCATCCCCTTTCAACTTAAGTCCACAGGATTGGCTAAACCTGTTTAGGTGAGACAATCCTATAGATAGCCTAGGACCAAGCTATCTGAGGCTTTTACTCACTAGCAAGCTGGCAGCCACATTCTGCACCAACTGTGGTTTTGGGGTAGTGTTAAAGGCAGTGCCAATTAGGACATATTACAGCAGTCAAACCTCAAGATGAGAAAAACGTAAGTCACTGATGCTAAGGCCTGGCCATCAGGAAAGGACCACACATGGTGCACCAGCCCAAAGCTGGCCATAGCCTCCAGCTGCTGATCCAGCAGCACCTATAAGTCCAGGAAGATCTCCAAGCAGTTGCCATCTTTATACAATATGCTATGCACATATGCACTACTGTGCAGATAACATGTCGGAATACATGAAAACTTAGACTGAAAATTTACTTTTTCCCTATCAAACCAGCTTCGTGTTAGGTTAGTAAAAATGTGCATATGTTTGCTTTCTCATTTCCTTGGTGCCGTTAACAAAATTTACTTTGGATGGCACAATGTTTTTCAAATTACCCAAAGGTACATCTGTCCTGTATGTCAACCTTCTTCTAAAAGACAAAAAGAATTCAAACTCAAATGATTCAGTCAGCTGTATTTTTAAAAAAATCTCACAAGCAACTCTATCATATCAATGCTGGTTCTGAGGATTTCATAAATTCATCTTTAGATATTAGAGACATAACTGATCATCATTTTGTTTGGAAAGTCTTCAGTGGCTTATGAAAATCCCACAGTATTTTGTGTCATTTTCATTTTCAAGGATATTTTGATTTATTATGATTATGATTCTAATCAGCTATATTTTTTTAAAAATTGACTTGTCATCTTTATTCAGTACACGGCATTTGAGTCGATATTGGGGTAGTGTAAGAATTTTAGGATATTATGCAACAAAAGTTTACTATGAGCCCTACTAATTTCAACAAAAAATGTTGAATATACAGTAACTTAGAAATATTTAATTTGGGCATGAATGTATTCTTTAATCTTACATTTATTTACTTTATTTTATTCTTGAACCTTGTAGATTTTGCACAAGTGTGAGAGTCCTCTTGGGTCACAGAAGGGATAGATAACATATTAATCATGAGCTATGCCTGATATAGATACAAATTGCCTAACTTTGTGCTATTTCTACAAAGAGCTACATCAGTAACTATGGTTGAGCTTAAGTTTCTTAAAATGTCTCAACAACCATAGGATCTGTTGCTAATCACAATAACCCCAAAATGATGAAATATGCATTGTGAGATCACAATGCAAGATCCATTATTTCATATGTACATCATAACATCATATGCAAATACGTAAGAAATGGACTTTGCATTGTGATATATGTTTTGTCACTCATTCTCTTCCCCCAACATCCATGGTCATCAATGTTTACAACCTGAGTCTTCCACTCAGACCCCTGGCTTAAGTATTACTACAAATTTTGGTATAGCCTCACAGATGAATGAGTCATGGATTTGGATGTGCTTTATCCCCTCTGCAGACCAGATCTGGAGTTCTGGAAATTGCCTGATCCTTCCAAAGTTATCCTTCCCAAGAACTACCATGGAAAGTTTTCAATCAGAACATGGGTAGATTAGAGGCATCTGCTCCACAAATGGCTATATGTTCCTAATTTAGTGTCATGAGTGCCGTTGAGCTGAAGACATCAGCACAACGGCACACATGACAATAACGAGGAAACAGAGGAAGGGGCTCAAGATAAGCATAGCACGCACAACAAAAACCACAGACCCTAGCTGGAGCATGCAGCCATCAAAATACAAAAGAGAGAGAAGAAAAGACAAAGGATAGGCGGATCGCGAGGCACACCCAAGCTGTTAGCACAAGCGCAACGGAGATCGCCCAGCTGACAGCAATCACCGGCTGAATGAGGAAACCGATGATGGGCGATCCCGGGGCACCCGCTGGGGCCTCGCAACCCTTCACCTACCGGCAAGACAGCATGCAGGACAAAGGGGGGATGATGTAACCCAGGGTGAGGGGGCGCTGACCGGCGCGGGGTATTTAAACCCCGCACCGGCACGCTCTCCTCACTCTCAGCTTTTTTCGCAACTGTTACTACGTAAGAAATAAACCTGAACCTGCTCTCACACGAATCAGCGTCAGTGTTTTACTCTGCGGTAGGCAGTGCATGACATTTAGGTTCTGCTCATGCTTCCTAATTAACTGGTTCAAAATTTTGGCATCATGTGGCTTTTCAGCACTAAAAAATGGGACTAAAATTAAATATAAAGAACACCAGACTAATGACAACAGGTAGAACAACCAGCCTTAGAACTGACAAGACATTGAGGTGGTGGATAGCTTCTGCCTTTTAGGATCAATTATCAACAGTAAAGGAACAAGCAATCAAGAAATATGCCACAGGCTAGCACTTGGTAGAGCAGCCATGAAGGCCTTGGAAAAGATATTCAAATGCCATGATGGCTCTATGCCTACAAAGATCAAAATCATGCAAGCCATGATATTCCCTGTGACACTTCATGGAAGCAAAACTTGATCCTTTAAGAATCAGGATAGGAATAGTATTGTCCTAGCAAGCAGGAACCACATCGAGATGATGAATAGGTCTCTAGTGCTTTATTACTGCTACATTAGACAGAAAATCCTAACAAACCGAAGAAGCATGAGAAAACCCAGACAGATAAACCCCAAAAGTCAAGGCGGGTCTGTTCTGTGTCTCTTTGAATGGCAGCTCAAATTCTCGCTACTAAGCATGTGTTTTCTCCCCTGGATAGGGGCCCCCTCCTGCTCACCATCAGTGCTCATGACAAGTATTGACACTTTTTAACTTTGTTGTTGGAGAAGACTCCTGAGAATACCGTGGACAGCCAAGAAAACCAACAAATGAATTGTCAAACAAATCAACCAGAGTTCTCATGCAAGTCACAAAGCAACCAGGCTCAAATTATCCTATTTTGGACACATTATGTGAAGACCTAGCTCTCTGGAGAAGGCTTTAATGTTGGGAAAGGTGGAAGGAAGCATCAAGGTAGATGGACTGGGTTAAAGTGGTGATGAGTGCGCTATTGGAAGAACTGAAAGACCAGGTTAGGGATAGATTGTCATGGAGAAAATCTATCTATGTGGTCACTAAGAGTTGATACTATCTTGATGGCATATAATCAATCAATCTATCTATTATATCTAATTTTAGTGAATACTGGTTCTTGAATGCAATGCATGTTTAAACCTTTTGTATTGTGCATTTCCAGTTTAACCACTTTCTCATAAAGTTTACATAGATGTGATGTCTAATATAACCTTCTTTGTACTGTTTAAGATGTCAGCTTGAGCTGTCCAGAAGGATTAGCTTGCAGCATTATTGGATCAGGGGAAAACTTTTCCAGTGATTGACAAAACATCAGTTTTGTTCTATTTTTCCCCCTTTTCAGCAAAACTTGATAGAGGTACAATTTAATCCTGCAGGACCAGGATAGATGTATTTATATTCATTCATAATATGCATCCTTTGCATTTTGAGTCTCTTAGAGAATATTTTTAATTGGCCAAAAATAATCTGCATTATGCTCCTCCGGCTGGGATTCCAGTTGCTCAGATAACATATAAGCTGTCTGAATTAATAATACTTCCCCTTATTTTTAATTAAACTGTGTAATCCTTCCTTGTCTGTATGATGTCTTATAATTCCCAATCCTTTTCATGAATCTGTTTCCATTTATTCAGCACCTTCTTCCTTTCTACTATCTGTGCAATTCTCAATCTGTATATTATTATAATTATTCCTTTAGATGTTCTCTTTGTTTTTTCCATATCCAGAAATGAAAATAGGAAAAATGTGGAAATGTTCGCCACCTGATGGTATCTTCAAGATGCAAAAGAAATTTGCTTCCAAACATTAAACAATGGGGTCACATTATTATTAAATGGTAGTATCATTTTGCACCTTTTGGCTATTCAAATAGTTGGAAATATGGACATAATGTGTGTGGGTGTGTAGATTTGCACATTTCTACATGTGCAGATCTTAGACTTGCATCTCAGTGTTCACAGAAGTGCAAAACAAAATCCAATGAAGGACAATTTTGTTCCAGTTTATGTATTATTTTATTTTATACAGAGTACATTATTTCATGTTTGTGGGCTGAATGAATTTTTCCCTTCCTCACATTTTAATATGATTTGCCACTTAATATAGCAATGAAGTGTTATGAAAGGAGCTACCATTTGCCAGAAAAAAACAATCCTGTGCACTTATTTATTTATACATAAATGATTGTCAGGAAGTTTCAGGAACACAATGGATACAATAGGTTTTCATGATACAAGGTGAGACCCTTGCCTCAGGTGTGGATTGTGGGGAGAAATAGATCATAGCCTATCCCTGCCTTTCTTGCATTGTTAGAAGACTACACAAAATTGTGTGTTTCCTTTTTCCCATTCTGTTGACAGTCTGACATTTGTTGCTGTAATTTTGCTATAGGAAGTAGCTGTTGAGGCCCCCCAGGCATCACTATCAGAAAAGGGCCATCACCAGAACAAGACACAGACTTCCTTTCTCAGCACTATTTTTGTTGAGGGACATTCAACATTATTTGCTGCTATGAGAATAAATTGCAGCACACTCACTGTTGTTGTCTCACCCACGGTGTTTCACTTGTGAAAAGTCTTGGTCCACAGAGAAAAGCTATGGTGAATGCAAATATTCACCCTGCCTGTGTGAATGTCCCTCAAGCAGCAGAAGAACTTCAACCAGCCAGACCACAGTGAGATGGAGATCATGGAAAGAGATGGCGGTCATGAAGGTCATGGAAGTAATATAAATTATAACATATGAACCAAATTGGAGTTTCTCAAACTCATTGATTGTTTTAACGGTATTGACATCAACCAAAACAGCTTGCATTAGAAGTTCGTTGAGTTCTTATTCAATTCAGATTTACAGTATCTAATGGGGTAAAACATGTTTTAATCATGGATTTTTGAATAAGTGTAGTGGCCATAAAATACAGTTTAGAAATCACAATAGCTGGATCCATATATCATGTCAAGTCAACACTAAATAAATCATGTTGTTTAATATTATGTGATATGTCAACCTTAGCCACCATATTGGAGAACTCTTATAGTTGTAAAGTATAAGAAAAATGGTTCCTAAATTAATCAATGGTTATTTTTTTTCTGCATCCCCTACAGATTAAAAAAAAATAAAGCAGGAAAGCCTCAATAGTTAATAATTAAAAAAATAAAAATAAAGTAGGATAAAATACAAACCATTGCTCAAAAATGAAGTCACCTCTAGTCAGTAAGGTCTTAAACTTCCTTAGACATTTTAACCAATTCATCTGTTTCAATCCAGTGAAATATCTTATATCTTTATTATGGTCTAACCCTAACCAGCCTTTACAATAGAAGAAGAGAAACAGTTTAGTCCCACAATTCATTATCAGGAAAAAAAGGAAAACTATAAAACAGTGAAACAACGTATCTAATTAAAAGTTTTGCACAATTGTATAACTTGATAAAAATATTTGGCCACCTGGTGTGTGAGTGTAGAGTCAGCATTCCATAAAAAGAAATAAACATAAAATCTATCAGTATGACCCTCAAATGTAGATACGATTGGGGAGATTAAAGGATGTCTTGGGGCATCATAAAAAGGACACCATATGAGGACATGGGCAAGAGTTTCTACCTCCATGGATACACAAGGACAACGTCTCTGTGCATAAGGAGTCCCATGATACCTTCTCACCAGCAGTGCTGAAGGGAGGGCATCAAAGCAGGCTCTGGAAAAGGCCCATCTATATTTGCTTAGGGTTAAATTGTATAAATATCCCACAGTAGAGGGCTTGCAGCTATCTAATATTTGGCGATAGAATTCATGAGCACTGGTGATATCATTTTGTCAATCAATGTTCCTAATTCTTTCTTTTACTATTGATTTGGCCTTCTACCTGTTTAAAGGCAATTATTATGAACCTATAGAGAAGCAAATCAAGACTATTGCAAACTGTTTCACTTAGAAAATGCACATTCCAGCATATAATGTGCCCCAGCTACAGTAAATCTGTATTATCCCCTATAACGTAGGAGTGACTAATTACAAATGATTCAATATGTACTCAGTTATTGGCATTAAATACATGTGTCATTCTTGGTGCATCTAAACATATTATTTCCAAATGAAATCAAAGTCATTAGATCAAAGGAGCTTACTGAAATTGAACTTCCTTTATTACTAAGCAAAACTGGAGATTTCTATTTCTGAAGAAGAATATACTTATCATTTCAATGCAAATAGCAGAGTAATAGATGCAATTAGCACTATATAAAGTGCTCAAGAGTCTTGAGAAAATTAATATGAGAATTTTGGGTTTGAACATATTAGATCACTTCTTAAGCCATCCACATATCCTATTAAAACAGGTTTTTAAGTGTATTAATGCTTTAAACAGGCTTATGGAGAAATAGCTACTCCATGAAGCAAAACATCAAAAAATGATGCACCTATTAAAGAATGGAACAGCCATTATTATTAGTGATGGCTTATAAAATAACTTTCTTTGTTACAATCAGTCCTTTCTATTAAAAATAAATAAATAAAAGGATTCGCACAGATCCTTAGGCATCAAGCTTAAAAATAATAATTATATTAATATCTTTCTCGTTAAACTTATTACACTGCTGTCAAAACAAAACAAAACAACTGTCAAATAATTTACTTGAGTCTAAATTCTGATAATGGTGATGTCTTTCTCATTTTTTTTTTCCTTTGAATAAGTGGTTGGTAGATTTATATCCTACTTTATATAGGGACACAAAATAGTGTATGTAGTGCTCTCCTACTTTTCTCTACAGCAACAACACTGTGGAGTACAGTGGGTTGAGAGAGAAGGACCTGTCCCAAACCACCCATTACCACTTATCCTAGAGATACCCGTAAGCAATGTTACTTTGTGGGAAAGTATTTTTTAGCATTTTTATACATCAATTAAAAAAAACTTAGTTAACATATGTACATTTTAATGAAACAAAACATTTTCTCTTTGACTCTGCTTTGTGGCGTGAGAATACTTTACATAGTTCTTTCAATTGCTACAAATTATATTACTCAGCTCTTACTCATAAAGTATGAGTCAAATACCAATGTGTAGATCTTCTGTTATTTTCTTTCATCTTTGGAATAAATCAGAGGTGGAAGATCTGTGACTATAATGATTTTTCAACTCCAAAGATGAACCTTGAGATTTCACTTCAGAACATATGGTACTGTACATCCTTTCCTTTGGCAAAAGGAAGGAAGGAAGGAAGGAAGGAAGGAAGGAAGGAAGGAAGGAAGGAAGGAAGGAAGGAAGATTGGATGCATAGCATCAACAAGAACATTTGCATTAACACTGCTTCCAGTTCCACATCAGAAGCTTCAGTAATGCCTATTCCATTGTTAAACAAATTTTAACATTGGGAAACTGTTCCTGATGTCCAACCAAAATTTACTTCCTTTGTAATTTGATCCAATTGTTTCTTGTCCTGTCTTCTGGAACAACTCTGAATAATTCTACCCTGTTTCTGAAAAGATAGTTCTATATTTTATTAACTTACATCTTATAAATCTGCATGCCATTTCAAGGAGAGTTTAATAATAATATACTTAAGTATATTAAGTGATTTATTGATGAAGTGCCATCAAGCTGGTGTTCACACTTAGTGACCACATAGATAAAGTTTCTCCAGGTTGATCTGTCCTCAACATGGCCTTTCAGGTCCTCCAATGTCGCACCCATTGCTGCTGTAATCAGGTCAAGCCATCTTGCTGCTGTTCATTGTCTCCTTCTCTATACTCCTGCAAGTATATATTAATGATACATTAATAGCATCTCAATGTACTTTCCACATGAAAGTCCCATGGCGTTCATTTCTAGAACTTGAATAAATAAGGAGAGAGTATACAACCTTGTCTCACTCATTTGCCAAGCTCAGCCCAATCTCTTGCACCATGTTCCATCAAGACTGTGGCTTCCTGTCCTGTATTTATGTATGAAATGTTCTGGATTTCCATTCTCCTAAGCTCATTCCACAGCTTGACATGGTCAGCACAGTCAAAAACCTTCCTGTAATCAATGATAATGTGTGCATTGACTTTTTTTTTTTTTGTATTCTTTGGTTTTCTCAATTATCCAGGGTATATCAGCAAAAATGCCTCTTGTTCCTCAGTCTTCTCTAAAGCCAGCCTGAACCTCTGGAATCTCTCTTTCTATGTAGGGTTCTAATATGTGTTGGATGTTCTTATGGATTATTTTGCTAGCATGTGAGATTAAGGGTATTATACAATAGTTTGCATACTCTGTTAAATCTTTTTTATGGAGTCTGACTTTTCCCAATACATTGGCTCCTGTGTTGTTTTCCGATTTGCTGACATAGTTTAATTAAAACCTTAACTGATTATTCTTTTGTTGCTTGCCATGTTTGTGGAGATATTCCATCTATTCCAACTGGATAATGACTAGTCTGCTGATCTAAATTCAGTTTCTAGTATCAAGGAATAGTGAGTATCTTTAAGATATTTTGGATACAGAGAATGTCAGTATATGCTTTCCATCTTTATTTAATTTTGTTTGGGTCAGTTACACTATGTCCATTAGCATCCTTTAGCATACCGGTTTGTGGTTAGAACCTCCTGCTGAGTTTGGAAATGTTTAGGAAGACTTTCCTTGTGTTTTGCATCTTTGTTGTCTTTGCAGATGTTGTAACACAGTTCCTTTTCTCTTCTAACAGTGCTCTGAAATTCTTTGTTAAATTCCTTCCTGAGATCTTAGTCTTTTCTGGCTTCAGCTTCCCTTATTGGGAACCAATTTGTTCTTCTTCCTTGACATTCAGTTTGTTTTCTTTTGTTTCCTAGTCTTTGGCAGCCTTTTTTCACATTCATGATGCCTTCCCCATTGTTATAAAGTGATCATTTGCCTCCAGCATCTTCCTTTATTGCTGCTGTCCAATATAGATACCTGCTTGCATTATTTGGAGAGGTAGGATCATCTTCATGCTTTGTGTGATCCTGATGAGTATTCCTGGAATACGTCCCTGGCATTTTTCACTTAACCCTCCCAGGAACACACACCTAGACCTCCATCATGATGAGGAAGCATAGCAGTATTTTAACACTAATGTTATTTATATCTTAATATACAAATATTTAACATCTTTTAATAAAGAAGTCATAATTTGAGTAGCAGGGTTTAAACTTTACTTAAAATTCAGTAAAGTCCAAATGCAGATGTTTTCAGATCAGTTACACATTTAGTGACTTGATTAACTTCAGATTTTCTCTGATGAATTATGAAAATATTTGAGGTCTTCTAAATATAATACAGGGACGCGGTGGCGCTGCGGGTTAAACCACTGAGCTGTCGATCGGAAGGTCGGCGGTTCGAAACCGCGCGGCGGGGTGAGCTCCCATTGCTTGTCCCAGCTCCTGCTCACCTAGCAGTTCGAAAACATGCAAATGTGAGTAGATCAATAGGTACCACTTCGGCGGGAAGGTAACAGCGTTCCGTGTTGTCATGCTGGCCACATGACCCGGAAGTGTCTATGACAACGCCGGCTCTAAGGCTTAGAAACGGAGATGAGCACCGCCCCCTAGAGTCGGACACGACTGGACTTTACGTCGAGGGAAACCTTTACCTTTACCTAAATATAATAATGTGAATCCGACTTTCCCAGCACATTTTTGGCATGCTAGTAACATTTAATCTAACAACATGAGGGTTTTAGAAATATCTCCTGGAAATTACATGTTATAACATTCAAAGAGTCTTGAGTTAGAAGTTAGACTTTGTTTCTGAAGTTGGAACATCTCAATCCATCTATCTGGAGGCAATTTCACTATTATATTTAAGGAAGTTGAAAAATACGATTCAAAATTTATAGACACTAGGTTGGCTCAGTCTAGGAATAAAAATAATCATTCCCTTTATTCTCTAGAAATAAAAAAAAAATCATTCCCTTATGTGGAAAGCTTAAATTGACAATGCGTTTTTGAGTTATTGAAGCTAAAGTTATTACAATCTGTCAGAAAGCATCACTGTAAGAAATATATGCACTGCCTATTAACCAATGGTAATCTTTGTGTGAATGTTTTATATTGGTTATGTCTTGGAACCATGATCAAATGGTTTCAAAATAACTTCCAAATGCAGATACTGTGCTAGAATGGATCATGTACATTCAGCATAGACTGCAGGGTCAGCTCCAGTCGTATTTCCAATGAGTATTCTTAATTTAATGCTTTCCTCATTATCAGACTTAGACTAATATAGGAAAAATAGTACTGTGAATTCACTAGATACTTTCTGTACTGAACAGAATAAATTGTATCAGTAACTCTGCTTGGTAAAGATGTAGAGTGTTAAAGCTGATGTTTACACATATTTATCAAAGCTGCACAGTAATCTGTGGATTTTGTAAAACTTTCAGATAAAGGCCCTGAAGTCCAGCTGTGAAGTGCTTTTCATTGTGAGGCTTGGTTACACTGAGTCTAATAGGCCTTAAATAAGGTGAATGTTGCTTGGAGCTGAGTTGCTACCTTAGTTGCTAAGCAACTGTTATGTGCTTCATACTTGTGTTTTATATGTGACATTGAGGATGGATAATAACACTCTTAGAGAAGGAGACACTAGTATGCAAGGAATTCTTGACTCACTTTTCTTAGCTTGGAAGAACTGAAATACCAAGAGAAAAACTGAAGAGCTATTTAAAAGCAATGACAACATTTGTTCACTCATCTTATCAGGCCTCAACATTTATTAATGAAACTGGGCAACAGTGTATAATTTGCATCTTTAAAAAATAAAAGATTGTGGCATCCTTTTCAAACTTCATAGGCTTTCATAAAGTCGTATCCACCAAAGGAAGGTCTGTTTCCACCAATAAAAATCAATAAAGAAATAAAAATATAGCAAAAACCATAATGCTGGAGAGACAGATAGGTAAAGTTAAATGGCATGCTTATGTGTTTAAAGGTAATCATATAAATGTATATTCTAGACTATGGTATGTGCATACGCTGTGGTCAACTATATTTCAGTTACCAAATTTCCAGCCAGAGTTAAACTCCAGTGGAATTAATCTGGTATCAAAGCAAAAACTTACAGAACCATATGTAAATGTAAGTTCATAAGTGGAAGAGTTTGTATTATGTTACAACATATGATTCATCACTTTACTCCCTTTTGCAGAGTTCCATGTAGCAGAATAGGACTTCTTCATTACATTCATACCATCTTCATAGCCTAAACTTTTTTCCCCCCAACTTTACCAGTATTTCCTAGTTTCCATTATCCTTCTTTCTAGGAATAGGTCTCTGTCAACAGAGCACCAATTACATTCATCTGTACTGTATATGTCCACCATTAATGGAAAGTAAGTAATCATTCTTGAACAGAACTTCCTGAATTGTGGCTTCATTCAGTTTGCCTTCAATGAGATTGCCAAGTAGCCAAATGAAATCCAATAGGTAAAAATGTTTTGTTCAGTCAATAAAACAAGCAAATTTGTTTTCTTAAATTAGGTTAAAATCCGGTCCATGCTCTTGTTTCTTAGGTATATGGTCTTGTTTTAATGATTTTTAATGTTTACAGTGTTTAGTGTTTACAAGTGTTAATGTTTTATTATCAATTGGTTAATGTATTTATATTTTAGTTAATTAACTCAGATAGAAGTTCATAAATCTATTCATACCTTGCTCCATTTGCCAATCCAGTCTGTTAAACTTGGATATGATTCTCTCACTTTTTCATTCCCAAACATACATACTTTTATGTACTTTTCTGTACACTAGAAAATGCATTTGTAAAATACACCATGAAGCAGGGAATTAATGGTGTGCAATCCTACAATTATGTGTGTGTGTTATTTTGCAAAAATGAAAAAGGGTAAAATCTCATAAAATCACATTACTGTGCAATTAAGTGATGCTATTGTTGGTGTTGATAATGGATTACTGACCCTTGTCTTTAGGAATTTTAATAGAAACATTAGCATATGATACAGTGCAATGTTTATTTATTGCATTTAAAACTTGCCATTCCCAAAGAACTCCAGTGTACATTACTGATAATTGATTATGTTCCATCAAGTCAATGTTCACTCTTACTGACCACATTGATAGATTTTCTCCAAGAAGATCAGTTTGAGTGTATATTAAAATATCCCTAATTTTATTCCCACAATCTCCCGAGGTCATTTGAGCTCAGAATGACTGGGGTCATCCACTAACTACCATGTTAAGTGGAAGCTTGAACCTGCGTCCCCCTGGTCCATTGTAACTTATAGCTATGGTATAATATGATACAGAGTTGTGCACTAAGAACATAACAGAGCACATTTCTTATTGAGTTTATTTTTAACACAGTCTTTTGTTTGCTTGTTTATTGGATATTCTACACTTAAGTCCTGTCTCAAACATTGTAAATCATCCTTCCACGCATCATCAAAATTACCAGGCTGTTTCAAGCAGGTTCATTTATGGCATGTAAAATCTAGTGATTGGTTGATGTGGGTAATTCATCATTTAGCATTCTTTCTCTTCCTTTTGAGTGGATATTCACCACAAAACTGCAGATAATTGGAGAAACCAGAAACTCGGTAATGCAGAAAATGGACAGATGTGTTGGAGGAGACAATAGAAGAAATTGCCTCCTTTTGGATTTCTGGCTCAAGACTCCTTCAGTTCTTATTTTGCTACTAATTGTTCCTTTGCTTTTCATCTACACAGATGCTGATTATGAAGAATAGCTCTGTAATAATCATTTATTGAAGTAACCGGGGACTGAGAGTACTCCATTTCTTTAAATGGCTCTGGGTATTTTGAGCTTTAGTCCTTCCTCCCCCCCAAAGAGAGCATAGGAAAATAAAATTATGGGTCCTTCTTTTCTCAGCCAAGCTAATGGAAAAAAGGAGGTGGAAATCAGTAGTAGGTCATTTAACACCTCTTGCTCTATATGGCCTCTGGGACTGAGATGTGCAGCTGATGATTGTTTGGTACATAGCATCATCCACTGTTGTCTATGTTTGGATTTGAACTAATCTTTAATTAAATATTTAATTGGTTAATTAATATTATATCTGTGTTTATTGTACATGGAGTAAGAGAGAGAGTCTGCTAGAAGTGAAAAGATCTTTAATGTGCCCAAGTTGGGGGTAACCCCGAGCAGACTCCACCTCTCATCTCCCAAATGATTTGGCTCATAACTGGGATTAGGGAAAATCCAGGGATTAGGGAAAATAGTTCAAACTTTTACAGTTGGAAGTGAAGGGAAAGGGTAGGACTGTTTTTCCATTCAGGAAAAGAAGTGGGATAAATTGGAAGTAACAAAGAAAGCAAATGAAACAAGTTCTGGGCCTAAAGATCAGGTGGTCATGGATTAGAGTTCTTAGCCTTTTAGTGGCTCCATGCCTTTGCTCCATGGATCCAAATGAAGCAAAGCATGCAAGGATCTTCATAGCCCTATTATATACATGCCCAGCAGACCTCAGGAAAGCCATGAACAAGCCTTATTGATCCTTCAGGAAGCTGCAGCCACTCTGGGGCTCCATGGATCAGATCCAGATAGGTGTTCGGTTTGTAGGCAAAATACCTGTCACGTCCCATTTAGCTGAGCAAGATCAAGGAAATGAGAACTAGACAGATTTCAATAATGTATCTTTAATATTAGTCTGGGATATCTACAGAATCTTGGAAACTGCAACAGGAATTCCCAACCTTCATTTATAGTGAGTTCTTTAAGGCAGAGTCTTTGAAAGATTTGAAATGGTTCTTCCTAGGTTTCTTACCACCTGGGTTCAGTTGCCATTTATAAGATAAGCTACCAACAGACTTGTGTTTTTTTTTCTCTTTTCACTTCCCTTCCTTTCCCAGCCTCCCCACAGTCTCTTGCAACATTAAATGAAAGATGCTGCATGGGCCTTTTGTATATATATTAGAATTGCACATGCTTCAAAAACCTAAAAAAAAAAAAAAAAATGCTGCAGACCTTGCATGAGGACAAGCCCAACATATTTCTGCTATCTATTAAACCTGCCTGCGCTCCTCCAGGCTTCCATACAAGTATTGCATTAAAATGCAACTGTTTTCTAGGATATCTCCTTCAATTTGCAAATCCACTTTGACGGAGTGATCCCATAGATGTATTCTCAAATCAATGCATCCTTTACAAGTTTTTGACAGCCCTAGTAACTATATTCATATTATGGTTATCTGGAATCAGTAAAATAAATAAATTATTATCACATGGGGGAAAAAAAAACTAATCCACATTTCAATTCTCCAGCTGTAAAAATTGTGCCAGTCACACTTTCATTCTTCAGAGTGCCAAGTAAGGTTAAAATCACTTTACCACCCACAATTTCTAGCTATAATTTAAAATAGCCTTTAGGTATCTTTTTATCCATTGCCTAACAGCCACAACCTCTTGTATACATAGAAATCATTCTTCCAGGATGGAAAAAGAAGGGAGAATCTATCATTATATAATTTTACCGCACTTGCACAGCATTTCATGTGTGTCACAGAAAATAATTTCTATCTGCTAAAAAGACAGAATTTTTAAGTTCCCTTTGCTTTATTTCAAAAAGTGCAGCTGATAAGTCTCATCATTTCCCACTCCCACCTGCTTTCTGAAAGTGCAGAACAGAACTCATGTTTACAGTTTTGCTGCAATCAGATAAAGCAGAACAGAATCTTAATTAGATCTCAAGTTCTGCTATCCCAGGTAAGGACAATTGAAAGAGATGGAAAGAGAGTAATTCTCCCTGTTAGGGTTTAATTGGCTTAAGGAGAAGATGAAAGGAAATGTGGAAGAAATGATACAGCAAGCAGGCAGGTCTCAACATCTTTAGGAGCTTTGGCTGGGTAAAAATAATAATTTCAAATAAATAGAAGGATAAAGAAAGAAAACACAGTAAAACATTCCTGGTATGGCATGAACACATTAGGATAATAGAGAAATACTGAGATAATAGCTGTGCTCTTAATTAGGAATTACGATAACATAGTGCACTCACATGCAATAGGGATGGCCATTTCCATCAGTAGATGTGTTTATTATATTCTATATTTTTTATCATATGGATATGAAGCCTCTTGAGTATGGTTCTGTTTCAGAGTAGATGAGAAGACTAGAGATCGAGGGGTAGTGGCGTCTTTGAGGAGATCAAAAGAAAGACATAATGGCAGAAGTGGCTTTGCTATCCAGGCCACACCCCTTTGCGGAAAAGAGGTGGGGCTTGCATTGTGATGCCACTTCCAGCTCTTGGACTTTTTTTTATCCTTACTCCCCTGAGGATACTGAGGGCAAAGTTGCAAAGCAGTTGAAGACCTGATGCTAATTATGATGTTGGTGGCATCATCCACAGAAGAATCTGGTGATGTCATGAGCACTGATGGTGAGCAGGAGGGGGCCTCTATCCAGGGGGGAAAACGCATGCGTAGTATTGAGTTGAGCAGCTATTCAAAGAGGCACAGAACAGACCAGCCTTGACTTTTGGGGTTTATCTGTCTGAGTTTTTCCCACGCTTCTTCAGTTTGTTAGGATCTTCTGTCTTATGTAGCAGTAATAAACACTAGAGACATATTCCTCATCTCAGCGTGATTTCTGACTGTTAGGACAGGTAGTCTGTCTCTATCATAACTATTATACATTTTTCCTGAACATCTTTACTGTTTGATTCACTTAATTATCTTGCTTGTTTTTATGTATGTATGCTTTAAAGCGTTCCAATACATACCTTAATGCTGAGATATAAAATGGACAGTTAGAATTCCCTGAAATTTTGACAGGCACATTGCTTGTCTCCACAATCCAGCTATATCAGGGAATGGGGAGACTGGTCTAATCAAAAATTACAGATTTGTAGATTTCTCTGATACTCATCCTTGATTTACAGTACATGAGAAGAGAGAGAGCAGGGTCCAAATATTTCTATTGTATGAAATGCAAAATTAAGTATGACTTTGATTGCCATTCATGGTGTGCAAAACACAGGCCTATTGTAATGGTTGCCTATTCTAAAACACCATCAGACTCATGAGTAGGAATTCAAAGATATCTGATTTATTAAAGAATAGTATGCAGGATCACAGAGAAAGCTGAGAATGATGAAAGCACACCAAATTCAAACTAAAAATCCTCGGTGCAAATGAAATCCCTCCCCCCGTAGAATCTTCTCAAGTTCAGGTGCTCCTAACGGTTTCTGATGCTCTGCAGGAAAAGTCCTTGAGCAGAGAAATAACCCAAACACATTCCGTTGTCCTGATTTCACATACAGAGCTTGGCACAAGGTCTCACAGCAGCTCCCTCCCAAACAGAAACGCACGTCAGCGCCATGGCATGTGAAACATTACGATGTATAAACTACATTGAATCAGTGAACATGACACCTATACAAACATTCTGGAGTTCCTTACATATTCTTAACTTGAACAAATTCATATACCTCCTTCATTGTGCTATATAAATCAGATTTGCTGAATAGAAAGAGCAGTTACCCAATTACTGGCTGGTATCATGAAGCACCTAACTGACCAGTTTCAATTCAAACATTCAGGTTATTAGGAACCTAGTTTTCAGCTTCTAGTTGGTCAATGGGATAGAATGTTTCACTGGCTTCTAATGCCAGCTGCAGTCTCAGCTGAAGCTGTATTCTCCAGCCACTGATCTGATAGAAATTGGGCTCAGGTAGTTAGATTCTATGTAGAATTATGGCTACTTGAAGCTTAGACTAGGTTTGCCAAGGCCTGTTTATAAAAGATTAGATGGTGAAAGCTGGTGAATTTAAGCAGAAAAGAAAAGCTGGTAGGAAAAGCTTTGTGTTTTCCTTTTAGTGGTTTTGTCTGATTCAGAAGACTAAGCGTGGGTCGATGGTATTGCATGCAGTAAAGCAGCTGTCCATGAAATTAAAGATAATGCTGAGACTGGCTGTTGTCAAATGTTGCCATTCCTCCACTGCCTAATAAGGTTCACAAAAATGTGTTGTGACTCTGGAATAAGCACTCATGTTTCAGTCTCTACAACTGGAACAGTGAGCCAGGTTCGACTTTCATGATGATTTATTTGATCCAGTTCAAGCATGGGCATTGCTACTGAACTATAGTTCCATGTTAACTAATAATTCTGTATGAATTATTGTCAATAAGGTGGTAGGTTGGTTACTAGATCTATTTTTTTCAGTTGCAATCTGTATTGCAATGAGTTTTTAAACTGGGCTGTACTTGAAGACTTCTTGAAAACAGCAGTAGGTGTAAAATATGGTGGCCCACCTGCTGGTGGATGAAATCCATTACTGCCATAAAAAACCAGCCCTGTAGGTGCTGCAGTAACTTTCTGTAGGTTTCCAGGCACAATTCAGTGCTGGTTTCAGCCTTGATGGCTTGATTCACAGGTACCTTCAGAACAGTCTCTTTCAAGTAGAATTGACCCATCCCATTCACTCATCTTAAGAGGGAATGTTTTGAGAGGTGGATGGGTGGTGGCAGTGTTTCTTCATGTTAGTCCCTTCCCTTTGGAACAGCATCCTCCCAGAAGTGTGTCTTCTTAAACAACACTTATTTTGATGTCATTTAAGAAGACTGTAAAATGGTTCTGTTCTGCTGAGCTTTTGAGATGTAAATTGTCACCATTGGGATCAGGCTTTAGTGGTTGTTGCTGTTAATTTGTTGTTTTAATTTTTTTTTTATCAATTACTTGGTTTTTATGTGTTAAACCACTGGAGTCATCTTGGGAGTATGACAATCTATACTGATATCATCTATATAATCTATATCAGTATCTGTATCTGTATCTATATCTATCTATACCATCTATATCTACTATATATTGTAAATAAATCAGTAGAAAGGAACAAATGTTTCCTTTTATAAATGCATATGCAAACACATACATACACATAAACCTGGCCATCAGCCTAATAGTGTCTTGGAGGCTTCAGTACCATCACTCATGATACCCTTCTAGCCTGTTTGATGAGAATGGGTCTTAGAGGTACTGCTTTGAGCTGGTTCCAGTAATTCTGGCCAGAATGTGCCTAGCAGGTACTGTTGGGGGACTACTAATCAACAACTAGGTATTCAATACATATTGAAAAGGATGACATCAGTATGTTGATGAAACCTTCTCTATGGCTCCCTACTTTCTAATCCCACAGAACCAATCACCTCTGAATTTTCCCTGATCTCTGTAATGAGCTGGATAAAGAGAAAAGGCTGAAATTAAAGCCAGATAAGTCACAGTTGTTGTTAGTGAGGAGAAAATTGGACTCTGAGACTGAGAAGAAGTGTATTATGATTCCTTCTGTAATCTCCCAGAAAAACAGTTTTACAATTTGAGAGTTTTTCTTGACACACACACACAAAACTGTCACTGGATTTGCTGGTGTCAGCTGCAGTGAGGAGTGCATTTTCACAATTTCAACTGGTGGGTCAGTTGTGGCCCTTTCTGAATGAGTCAGACATAGTTATAGGCCATCTCAATTATTTGAAAAGTGTTTGGAAATTGTAGTCAGTCCAAACTGTGACAGCAAGGCATCTGACTGGTGAAACATATAGGGATCATATATACCTGTACTGAAATGGCTTAAGATTTGATTATCTGCAGAACTATCTCTTCTACTTTGAACCTTCCCAAGATTAGCAGGAGAGGCCCTTCTGCAGAAATCCACTGTAATAGGATCTTCTCCTGGAAAACTCCTCATCTATAGAATGTGCTTACTAAGCTGGTGTATTTGTTCTCCCAGTATCTAGGAAGACAGCAAAATCACATCTCTTTTGCCTTATTCTGAATAATTAAGTATTTTAATAATGTGGTTACAGTTTCAGTTTTCATTTCCCTTGCATTAAGTTTGTTATGTTTTATACTCTGTTCTTGTTAAGTGCTGGGATATACAGAAAGGCAAGGCATCAGTTCAATAAATTAATGAATAAAGTGTATTGCAATATAATGTTCTCACTATCTGTTTGTCTGTATTGTGCTTTTGTTTTCGGCCTGATTGCCAAAAGTGAAAGGGTGCACTGTTACATTGTTGGCTTGCTACAACAGCAGACTCTGTATTACTTTGTTGCTGAGAAATAAAAGACTTTTAGAGTTAGAGGGACATGACCTAAGATTTGGCTGGTATGGATACTTGTGGTACGATAAAGTCAAGGTTAATGAGGATTTTAAAAATCATTATGTTAGACATGCCATATTAAGAAAATGAAATAGATACAAACCCAGGTTGTACACAAAAACACCTTTGTGGCTCTCAGCCCAAGAAGCATTTTATAGACAAGAAATAATAGGCAAAGATAAATGGTTAACATCTTGTGAGATACTAGAATTTTTATTAAGGGGAATATACAATAAAATCAAGAGAACAACTGATGACAGAGGGACATAGTTGTTAGTGGTTTTCTTACTTACAGTTATCAGAAAGATTTAAAGAAGACAAAAGAATTCATGATATTGAACAATGTAAGAATTTGAAACAATTGTGTACAAATGATGAACACATAATTGCTAAAATATATAACCTTTTACTGAAATTTGAAACAGAAGAAGAACAGTCAAAGAATGGTTGATAAAGTGCGCTAAAAACTTTGGTTAAATATCATATGGAACATTTTTTTTAAAAAAAGCAGCATTTACAGCCATTGCCAGGACAAATAACTTCAGAATAGAGACCAGTAAAGAAGTAAAACCAATGAATTCACTTCAACGCAGACCATGAAATGCATTTCTCTGCAAAGCTGTGAAACAACAGCAACACCCATTCTTTCATCCAAACCAAAGAACAAGCTGCAAAATACAATTTCAACTCCGGTAAACCCAATCCTCCTCTGTCCTTTGCATCTTTTAACACCTTATATTTAACTCGTGGCTTTTTCCTTTGCCATACAAACTTAGATAGATAGATAGATAGATAGATAGATAGATAGATAGATAGATAGATAGATAGATAGATAGATAGATAGATAGATAGATAGATAGATATTGCCATTGTTTAAATGGTACATCAGTTGCCAAAACAGGTATTGTCTGAAACAGAAACATAATTTTAGGCAGAACATTCATCTTTATCACAGAAATTCTCCCCAACAATGATAATTTTAACATGCCTTTTTAATGTCATTCCATATCTTAACATAATTATTTTGAAATAGCATAAACTGTTTATTTGTCATAGTGATACCCAAATGTTTTACTTTCTTCTCATCCTTAAAACCAGTTTTCATCAGTCCTGTTTGATCCTCTATTTTCATGTTTTGTTAACATTTTTGTCTTCCGTTTATTAATATTAAAACCTGCTAGCATACCAAATGCTTTTAATTTTCCCATTAATATTTCTATTCCCTTTAACAGATCCTCCAAAAGCGACACCAAATCATCAGCAAACGCCCTTAATTTATTAGTTTCTCTTCTAATCTTTACTCCTGCAATTCTCTCATCTTGTCTTAGATCTCTGTTTAATATTTCAAGGACTAAAATAAACAGGAGCAGAGACAATGGACATCTTTGACTTGTTCCTTTTTGTATCTCACAGGGTTTTGTTAGTTCCCCATCAACAGTTATTTGTGCTTTTTGTAAGGTGTAGATAACTCTTACCCATTTAATCAAATTATCTCCAAATTCTCTCCAAATTCTTCATATCTTCCACTGAACCTCACCCAGAAGCCGCTGTAAAATGCTGCTTAACTGCTATTTCCATTTTTAAAATTATTATTATTGTAGCAATTTTCAAATTAATAGTAACATTTTTTAAAAAAAAATCATCCCCTTGTCCTATTTTTCTATAGACTGAATAGTTGATAGAACTCAGCAAAGGCTACCAACGTACCTACTTTGGTGTCCCTAAATTGAAGACAAGGAAATATAGGGTCTGTTTTGAATTCTCATTGTTTCTATTCTGGAATATTTGGAAGATCTGATGCTTCATTCCATCTAAACATGGAATAGCAAGGATATCTTGATTTTTCTCCATCCAGAACACAGAGCAATCAGGATATTCTACCCAAACTTTCTATGTGAGGAGACTTGTTCCAAATTCAGAACAAAATGGTTGCCTCCCCCTTCATACATAATTTCTTTGTTTTACATACTCAAATAACAGCTGTTGTCCAGGTAAACTTCCTAAACTAAATGTCAAGAAGTTCCAATAGAAACCATTAACATTCTTTAAACTAAGAACACATTGCTCATAATAAAAGCTAAATTTTGAAAAATCAGGGGTTTTTTTAAGAAGAAAAAGAGAAATAAATTACACATTAAAAAAGATCTTAAGATGTTAGAAGGACTTTTTATTTTGGAACTGAAGTGCTTTTAAAGTTCAGATTCTCATCAAAAGTGATTGGCAAAAATCACTGACCTTGTAAGATAAAAGATATAGCACTGGGGCTTCAAGAAATCAAAGCTTTTTTAAATAATGTTTTCCTTTACTCCATATAGAAGTAACTGAAATCCTTTAATAATATCACTATTTTGTGATTGTAGCTAGTTAACCAGTTCTAAATAGAGAAATAGCATGTCTATCTTTCAGGAATGTCATCATCCCCAGCTATTCTAATGGACATATTTAGAGCAGAAGCTAAATCAGGATTTTGAAGTAGCTCTGCCCCAAACTGGTGTTTTCCAGATGTGTCGGCAGAGGATCTTAGGAGTTGTAATCAAGGTCATCTGGAGACACTAGTTTCGGTTACCTTTTCTCACAATACAATCTGATTCATGTTGAAATTTAATGTGATTTATACCAAGGAAGCAAATATATAACTATCACCTCAGTTGTTTAACAAGTCCCGTGACATTTAGTTTTATTTTCTTCATAAATTTGGTGGTTGAAATTACCTTATTCTACTAGGAGGGGAACAATTATAGATTTTGGGAAGAAAATTGCACAAACTTTTTCCTGTTCTGCTCTTAAAAAGTGCAGAGGATGGGTAATCACTCATTATTTTGAACCTGCTTCAATTTTGGTGAACCTCGAGCTTTTAATGAAAACTAAAATAGGTCTCACGATAGATAGATAGATAGATAGATAGATAGATAGATAGATAGATAGATAGATAGATGATAGATTTTTTATCCTGCCTTTATTATTTTTATAAATAACTCAAGGTGGCAAACATACCTAATACTCCTTCCTCCTTCAATTTTCCCCACAACAGCCCTGTGAGTTGAGTTGGGCTGAGAGTGACTCGCCCAAAGTCACCCAGGTAGCTTTCATGCCTGATGTGGGACTAGAACTCACAGTCTCCTGGTTTCTAGCCTGGATCCTTAACATTAGACCAAATTGGCTCTATTCTTTCTATTAGTATTCTTTCTACAGTGCACATATATCTCAATTCGTATGAAAATAACTCATAGCTACAGCTTGTAGCACAGAATGGCTTAAGAAAAGCATCAGCAAAACCAGATCAATATTAATTTTCCTCTTGATAAAAAAAAGTACACCAATGTACAAAAACTCCAAATACATCTAGTAATGAAAATCCAATTAAAGCTACATCAAAACAATAAAATGTCAATCAAAACACTTTGATTAAAGTGTGTGTGTGTATGTATGTGTGTGTGTGTGTGTGTATGTGTATATATATATATATATATATAGTATATACTGTATGTGTGTGTGTGTGTGTGTACGTATGTGTGTGTGTGTGTGTGTGTGTGTGTGTGTATATATATATATATATATGATATATAATGATCACATTACAGTTACTTGCTTGCCACTGAACACTTTATCAATATTTGCTTCTTTGTTGAGAATGGATCCTGAATTCTTTCTGCATCTGGTTCTTTTTAGCACAAGTCCAGAATGGTTCTCCTTAAGTAGATGTCTATATCACAAAGAAAATTCCTGCTTCTAGCACATCTGGAGGGCACCGATGCAAACAGCATCACAATGTCATGATGCAAGTCCTGCCCATTTTCTTGGTGTATCATGATATAACACAGATGCCCCGAAGGGGCAGAACTTGCAACAGTCTAGAACCTGTGGGGCAACAGTCATTCAGATGCAGGCAACAAGAATCTGAGGAAGCCCCCCTTCAGTGGTGGGGAGACTCTTTTCCAATCTACTATGGGAGGTATTGGCTATTCTGTTACACATTATGTGGATTCACACAATGTCTCTAACACTGTAGCTGGCAGTCATCACGATACGATGCAGTGTAGATGGCAACAGTTCAAGTAGCTAGTAGCTGCAGATGGATCAACTAGTCCTTTATTTGCCAAGGACTGAAATTTGGTGTGGTTAATTTGGTGATTGAAGTATTGGACTAGGATCAGAAGAACTCAGGTTCAAAACTATTTTCAGTCACAGAAACTCACAAAGGAACTTTGGGCCAGTCACTCTCTCTCAACCCAATTTAGCTCACTGGTTTGCTGTTATGGGGAGAAAATGAGTGGAAACCCCAGTGTAAGCCATCTTGAGGCAGAAATAAGACTATTTCAAGCAATTGTCCACTTTGCCAACTACCACAATGTGTAATTGGCCAGTAGAAGACCTCTTGTTAAATAAGTAGATTTGGTAGAACTGCTGTGGGGCTTATAAGCGTATATGAGAGCAGGGTGTCATAGCTGTCAGCTAATGGTTGTATGGGCTTAGATCTTATGGAATTTATGGAGATAGCTAGAAGATGAATGGGGATTTCTCAGGTTGGCTGTGGAAGCAGAAGCAGGAGAATTAACCCCTTGAATTTATTGCTTGGCAAGTCTGCTGATTGTGAGGTGGTTGCCAAGTCTCAATACTGGTGATGTCACAGCCATCTTAGGGTTAGGGTTGTGAGGTCTTCAGAGCAGAGTCAAATCTTGCACAGATTGCTATTCTAGTTTAAAATAAAGGAAAATATAAATTCATCACTGATCTGAATTTCAAAACATTGAGCAATTTCAATCATCTGAGGCCTTGAAAAATGCTACCACCCTTCCCATGTTTCCAGCCCCCAGCATATTGAAAGGTATCTTGGTCACTCATTTACCACACTCACTTCAACTGGTTTACCTTGCACATAGCAAATATTTAGGCCATTTTGGCAGTTTGCAAGATAAGATCTATCCGTAGTCTATGGGGAAGCTCTGGTTGAGAGACCTGGTGACCAAAACCAGAGAAGAATCTGTGGGTTTTACATTTCGTCATTTGAAACAGGCTCTTAGAAGTGCGCCCAGCAATGTTTAGCTAATTATGGCTAATCTCAAAAAGCTAAACAGAGGCTGGATATGTTTAGTATTTACTGGAAATGAGAGACCACCAGAAATTCCCAGGAATGTAAATTGGACTGGGAAGTCAATGAAAAACTCCCCCAAATTAAAACCAGACCATTCCATGTTAGTGTAATGAAGACGATACTGTCCATGAAATCACCAGAGACTTAAAAAAAAAAAAATCTTGTATTGTCAGCTTGCCAATAGTGGCAAAGCTAACTGCAGAGTATTCAGGTTAGGGTTAGGATTAGGGTTAGGTAATTTAGGAATGACCACTGGAGAATGTGCTGCCAATAATTAAATAAATAAATAAATAAATAAATAAGTAATCATCTCCAGTGAGCCTGCAGCAAGGATGCAGATTTTGAGCTACATAAATCAACCCCCTATGAAGGCTTGGGTAAGTCCCTTACAGATCTGAATTTTAAAGTAATGGAAGAAGAGGATATTAAATAGATGGGTAGCAATCTTGCTACATGTACTGAATGTCTTAATTTTAATTGAATTTTAACCTGCCCCTCAAAGATCAAGTGCAATTCTCAACCTGAAAAACAATGCACAGCCCTGGCAGAAAGTACTGTGTCCACGGTGATCAGTTCATCACTCAAGTGTTATTGAGATGGCCTTTCCTTTTTCTAATCAAATTTTCTTTTTGGTAATCTTTCCCTTCAGGAGTGATTAGAATTATTCCAATGCATAATTTATATGGAAACACACATCAGACTTACAGCAATAATTCTTCTGGGGTTAAAATGTGAGGAAAAACAATTCTTTGAGTTAGTAGCCCAGGAGTTTAGAGGTAGGAGCAATGGAACAAATGAGGTTCAGATAATGACAAATGATGCACTGGAACTTGAGAAGGTCTTGTTGCTCAGTCAAAGACCTCTAGCATTGCTTTCAGTACAGGAATATCCACTAGCTGGGCTGGGTGGGTATGTACAAAGTATGCATGTATGACAGTATGAAGTCAATATGGCACAGTTGAGCTATGGTAGAAGAATACATATAAAGATAATCATATCATTTGTCAGGGATTAATGAGAGATTCATAAAACAACAGAAGTAGGTAGATGTTCCAGATACATAGAAAACAAAGCTAAATACATTTATCACAAATGGATCTACACTTAGTGAAATGGTTGAGAATGTGGTTCAACATTTGTATGTAGATTTATGGGATTTTTTTCTTAAGCATTTTAATAAAACTTCCTCTCCTGCAGATGAGGATTGCTAATTATATCTGAAGCTGAGAATGGCTTACTTTAATTTCTTTTATTCAGCCCTCGGGTCTTTTTTAACTACATGTAATTTCTTCAGCCTCTAGAGAAAGATGAATCTTTACCTTTTTGATTTGTTTCTATTAGCCCTGAAAAAGTCTGCTTTAGATGTACTATTTCATCCTATTAATTAATGTAATTAATATATTTACTTCATTCTAAGAAATGTATCAAGGTGTTTTAATTATACTGTGCTTCTTTTTTACAGAGTCTTGGGAGACAAGGCCTATTTGAATAATGAAACTTCATCCATCTTCAAAGAATTACTTCTCTGCATCCTTGACTGGGACTGTCCACATTTCAGGATTCTAGAAGTGGATCTGCATTCAGACAATATTTTCTTCATCATTACCATGTGCCAGACCTGAGGGCTTGATCTAGATTCACACTAAACATATAATAACTTTACACACAAATATTGTAGAAATGAATGAGGCAAGAGATAGCTGTACCCATTTGTAGTTGATATTTGACCAAAAGACCACCGTCTTTTGAAACGTCTGATTTTTGTAATCTTGGAAGCTCTTCTAGACTAAGCTCAAAAGTTGTTAATCCTAGAGCATCAGTTAAATATACCATTAAAAGCTTTGGTATTTGTCCTTGTATTGTTCATACTGAAGAGGAAAGTATAGTTTTGGGGCTGCAACCTTCTGTCCTCAATCATTTTTGCCATCCTGTCTTATTTTCCTTCTGTCTTGAACATCCTTCAAACTGCAATGACAACATACTAATCTTGTTTTTTGCTTCATTCCACAATGAAGAACAATTTCTGACACAATGTGTTACAGACATCACACTCTTTGTGAAAACACAGAGACGCATACTCTTCACTGTGCATAAAACAGAGTGATGAAAATTGCCTAGACAAAGTTGAGACACCAGAAATATTTGGAGCTACCATACAAAAAACAGCATTATGGTAAATTGCCAGCTTGGGTTCTCAAAGTTTAGAAACTGGATATTATAATGAGTACAGTTATTAGGTTTATATTGTTACAGATAGAGTTGCACACAATATCTAATACACGTTTTATTGATTTTTTTTTTTAATTCCCCATGTGTTTTGTCTGAGGGAAGGATATATTTGCTTCATATTTTGCTTTTGGCAAGATTTATGAAGTATAGAAACTTTCTTGTAGCAATTTCAAGTCTTTAATGATAAACATAGATTTCTGGTTCAATGCCAACTGAACTTGTTGAGAGCTCAGCATTGAATGTTTGACCCTATTTAAAAAAAAATAGGAAATCTGCTAATCTATTTTTTCCTTAGTCTGACAAAACATTTTGACATCAAACATACATTAGAACATATAATATATATTTGATTTCTTGCCACTAACTTTTAGCAAATCTCTGAGGTGAATTTGGTGACATCATAAGAATATGGCAACACCTTGCTGACTTTGGACAAACTCAATAGCTATTCAAGGTTGAATGTGGTAAGTAATTGGATAGGAAAGCACCAAAAATTCCAGGAGTATGGGCTAAACTGGGAAGTAAATGAACAAACAATTTCCAGAAGGAAGCCAAGCAAAACCACTTCCATACTGATGCCAAGAAAGAAAGCTGTTTGTGTAATCAGCAGTGGTTGAGTCTTCATGAAAGGCCAAAGAAAGAATCTTGAGAAAGGGTTTTTATGCAAGGCCAAACTATATAATAATTTGAATATAATATTTTATTATTTGAACACATTTTTATATAGCAACTACAGAGAGCATAATTAAAATAAGCCTATGAGGGAGGAGGAAAAAGGTGTTCCCCTTCCCATTCCATGATCACCATGAAATTAATCCTCAAAGCTTCCAACCCTTTAGCATCCTTGATGCAGCTACTCTGAAGACTTTCTTAGGTCATCTATGCACATGTTCATGCACAGATAACATTTGCACTAGGATCGCCAATGAAGCAGCTGCACATGCATGTGCATGAGATGACCTTGAAAAGTCCTTAAAGCAGATGTTCTGGGCCTTCCAAAGACTATGGCTGCCTCAGTGAGTTAAAGAGTCACTTATATGATTTACAGTGGACCCTTTCTGATGCTTTGCATAAATATGTCTCATCACTTATCACATTGGGAAGTATCCCTTCAAATGTGTAGACATTACTGGAGAGACCAAGTTAGTCTGTGTTGGCAAAAAATCACCTAGCACCTTTTCTGACCAACAAATGTTATTAAAAGGCACAAGCTTTTATGACCTTATGCTCACTTCATCAGATGCAGAGTGAATAGCCTTTTAATAAAATTTTGTGTCTTGGAAAGATGCTACCAGACTCCTCCTAATTTTTGGTCTTCAAGTATGTTTGTGTGTGTGAGAAAGAGACAGAGACAGATTTTGCTGTTAAACTGGGTATTTCCAAATTACGATTAACTATCATTTAATATATCAACATATAACTAAAACTGATAAAGACAGCTTTATTAGTACATACATTAACACATCTGCAACTATCCTTCACTGCAATACTTCTTACCAATTGAACATTGATATAAAGGTTTGCCTGGCTGTTCCATGATCAGCTGTTTGGGTTCCTCCTGAGAAGAACTCTTAATTTCATGACACATCTATAAGATATAAAAATTGAATTATTTTGCTGCTACTTGGCAGGATATTGCAATATTGTTATAGCTTCCTCTGGGTACATTTATTCCATACTGACTTCCCAGTGATGACAGTGATTGCCAGCTCCTCCTACATGCTTCCATATAGGATTTTAATTCTCATAATACCTAGGAAACAGGATCACTAGAATTTAAGTCCAACTCAGCTGAATGGCATTAGATTGCAGAATGATGATGAAGGCTATCCAAGTTACCTTTACTCATGAAATGTTCTTCCTTGCCCAAGATATTGGAAAGATGTAGAGTTCTTAACCTTTTGCCTAGAAAACAATGGCATCTGATAAGTTTAATTTTTATACTATATTCATCCTTTTGGCATGTGAAGATAAATGACTAGCATGTACCTCAATTAGCAGAATTATTTAATGAAAGCTTCCCAGGGCTCCAGGGAAAAAAAAAGTAGAATTTAGTTCTGTGCCAGAGAAATGTAAAGGGGTTCTTCTATATACAGTATATGGATTCTATGAGTCGGAATGAAGATTACTGCAACTTTTATGCAGTGCCATGCGGATGACCTCATCTTAAATAATAAATGCTTCATACACAGCTTCTTGTTCAGGTCATGAATGTAATTTGAATAAAATTTGACTTACCAAGGACAGCTTCTTGGCATTGAAATGATAATCGCTTTGAACGAGATGCAGTTTGTAACTATAAGAATTTTTATCCTTTTAATTTAAGCTAGATGCATAACCAGAAGCTTAAATTGAACAGAAAGACTAATGAGCTGGTGTCACGAAACTTTGGATTCTGTACCACTCTTTTGACGTTCTTTTGACGAATTAATGGATTTCTTTACTGTCTGCATTTATTTTGCTTATGAGAGGAATAATTCACTTTAAAGCATGCCAGGTCTGTAATAGGCAGAATATGAAATATATATTGAATAGTTCCAATATACTGTAAAAAAAAAAGGGGGGGGGAGTATTAAAATGCTCCAAAATGGTTGTCTATGTTATTCCCTTCTCTTTCCATAATCTCAAGTTCAGTTTACTGTGGTACTGGTATAAATATGGTAGTATATTCAATTTTCCATGTCATCAACAGTTACTAAGCACTCAGGAAATTAAGTAGATTGGGTTTGGGGGAGATAGAATTATCAAAGAGATCAATGAGGTCTTAAAGTGACGTTCCACTGTTGTACCTTTTCTTCTTGTGGTTGTTTGAGCATCAACATTTCTCCCTGCTACTCAATATATTTGAGTTTACTTCTTTCTTTGTTGTTGTTATTGTTCTGAATTACTAGCATTTGTGCAAAAATAGCTAGGAGGCCATATGGACATCTTTGGTGGGAACAGTTAAACATATTTTGGGTAATTGAAAAAAGGAAGCTAAAATCATTGTATTAATTTCCAAGTTGTCATCACCTTGGAGAACTAATTTCCAATTCTGTGTTTACAGGTCCACACTGGTGACTGAAGGATTGTCAGAAAATCCAGTTTCTAGGGACTTGTGGACACAAGAATACTGTATTTCAGAAACCACCCTTGGTTTTCCTTCCCAAGACCACAATCAGCTGTGAAGATTTGCTAGTTATGTATCTCAAATCGATCCATCTTTCATTAGAATCACCTTGCCAATGGCAGATCAGTGAGAAAGAGCGATATACCAACCAACCAAACCAAAATTAAAGTTGCCTTTCAGCTATTGCATTTCTTAATAAAGATTGAAACTTGCTGATATACAAAGTCTGATTTGGGAATTGATAACTGTTAATGTTAAATCCAATAGGTGGAAACCACGATTGTTATGTGTCACTTGTGATAGAAACATTCACTGATATGAGCATGGTATATATTAAACATTCTAAAATGCAGGTACAGCATCAATACTGAAGCTGAGTTCAAGCCATAATTCATCTGGAATAGTCATGATCTGTTGCAAACTTCAAAATGAAACTGGCTTTGCAGCATATTCCAGTCTGATATTTCCTTTTTTTTTTTTTTTGCTCCTTTTTAGATTAGCTTGGTCCTGTTTTTGTTGGCCTATAACACATCCTCTGAGAATGCTGCTGTAGTAGAACAGGAAATTCATAACAAAATGAATGCTGATTAAGATTTCTGTAGTTTATTAAAAATGCTCATATAACAAGTTTATGAACATCTTTGATAAACATTTGGATTTGTTGTGCATGAACTGCTGTTGAATAGTCATTAAATTGTCCCCAAGTTTATTCATTATGAATGCTTATTAATTTCTCATGAATTATTATAAAAATCAGGCTACTATAGCAGGCAAGCAGATACAAAAAATAATATTCTGTGACATGGTTCACTTGCTTCTAACACCACAATAATATTATAGTCTGTTACTGTCATTAATGTGAATTAATTAATTAAAATATGTTAATGCATTGCTATTTCCTGAAGCAGCACTAATTTAATTACAGATAACTTAAACATAAACATACAGGTAAAATCACAGTTTTTTCAAAGATGTAAATGAAGGCCATAAATCCAAACAAACAACTATAAGAAAATATCCCATCAGAGGATACTCTTAAAAAAAAAAAGTCCCATTAGGCCATCGTGCAGGAGCATCTGCACATGAAGGGTCAACAGTATCAAAATGGTGGGTACAACTGGAGTGATTGAACTTCAGCCCTTTTTACATGTGTGTAACAGATGTTAGAAGGCCCAAGGCTGGGATCACCAGGTAACATCTACCATTTTGTTGATATTTACTCCTCTGCAGACTGCTATCATGATTCTCAAGGTTTGACCTTGTTCCAACAATTTTCAACATCTTCATGGAATCACTGGGAAAACTTCATAGAACTATGGCTTATATTACAATTAATATGTTAATGATATGCATCACATCCCCTCCTGTCCATTTATTCTTCCCAGGGAGACCAGAGAAGTCTCCAATTGGCATTTAGAGGTAATCTCGGGCTGAATGAGGCCAAAATGTCCATTTTCTAGATCAGTCTCTGATCCTTCTGATTTTATATTCTATATGCTCATGATTTTATGAAGTTGAGGATTTGAACTGATTTTATCCTTAGAATTACCACTTTGGTTCACTTCTATGGCTGTATACGATTGTCAAATGTTAATGGTGCTTCTATTTGGATGTTTATTCTCATTCTTTTATTAAATTTCTCTTGGGAAGACTTTTGCCTCAACAGTGGTTTATAAATAAGATGGATTCATAGACAATTTATTACTCATAATAATCCTTAATAGAATTTCTCTCCTTTTCCTCCACCATGTCACTCATTTGCTTTAGGTTCATAACAAATTATTAGGCTTTTGTTAAGGAGATGCAGGATTGTCCTTATGTTTTCAAGGCATCAATTTATCTCTTGATCTAAACCTGGGCACAAGATAAGGAATGAAGTAATGAATCAGAACTACTGCCTGATGCCCACTCAATAGTGCTTACTGGACTGTGTCACCATTATTCTTTATAAAACGACATTTAAGAGAATGTGTCATTTAGGGTATATAAATAAGGTACTTTGTGGTGCCTTCTTTACACACCTTCTTTAGGTGTGTAAGAGTTGAGTTTTGTGTAAATGTGTAGAAGCTTATATCAGCCAACATCAAATGGTCTTAAGCTCTGTTAATTAAGTAATTATAAAGTTTACCAACACTAAATTTTAGCAGCATCTAGAACAGGCTGAGACAATCCTGTGTTGCAAATGATGTTGCTTTTGCCAAGTTTCCTCCAATAAGTGCCAGAATGCCCTTATAAAGGCACACCTGCAAACCCACCAATGATCATATGATGGCAGCTCAATTCTATTGAAACCATTCAGAATAAATTTATTAGAGCCATATTGATGGTACCAAAAAGTATCAAAAATGCCATCCTATGGGTAGAAATAGGTATAGTTTCATTGGATGGCATCCAAATAGGTATAGTTTCATTGGATCCAAGAGCATGGATCCTTCTTCTTACCTTCTGGCTAAAGTTAATTATGTGGCCTATAGGTTTAGCCCATTAATTATGTGGCCTATAGGTTTAGCCCCTCCCATTAATATTTAGAGATCATTTTAAGTCATCTTGGCTAAAACAAGGCCTTAGACAAAATTAAATTGCTGGGCTTCTCTATGGAAAGTCTGTGCTCATTAGGATTTGATAATGGCAGAACCGCCCTGAAACAACGAATCTGGGATATAGATCTCCAAACAAATTTAAGTAAGGTGCTACACCACAATATCTGTCATTTTCTTCCAGAAGGGTTCATTCCAGCTTCTTATGGAAATTCCTATCACGATTTTGAAATTTGGTAAAGCTTTCATTTTAGCCAGGCTGGATGCACTGCCCTCAGCAGTCCTTTTTGGACGTTTTAAGGGTACTCCTATGCACCTTCGGCTATGTCCATGTGGTGACAGCTCAATAGAAACCCTAAGCCATATGTTGTTATATTGTTCCCTATATAAGGACTCTAGACTGATCCTTATATATCCGTTATTGAAGAAATTTCCAGGCAGGGAGAGTGATTTCTATGTAATGCTACTTCTTTCAGACAAGGACCTGAAAATAACCTCCCAAGTTGCCCAGTTTCGTGCTACCATCTGCACAATAAGCCGCACCATCACTTAGTTATAGAATTTCTCAACATAGTATTTTATTTCAATTTATTTTAGTATTTTCATTCTTAATTTTGTATCATAGTATCCTAATTGCTTTTGTTTTATATACTATATATGTATTAATGTAAGATTGTTGCTATCCTATAGTTTTATTGTGTCTGGCCTTAGGGCTGTCATAAACATGATGCTTTATGATGGCAGTGAAATGTCCAGTTCTATTAGCTCTCCATAAGTTGAGAAAGTGGTATGGACAATGGGAGGCAGTTGCATGCCATCTGCCCTGTCACTAATTTTCAGTAGAACATGCCACAAAATACAGTACATCCTAAAAAGGTGAAATAGGCAGTACCTGCCTTATGAAGATCCTATTAAGACTGTTCCATTTATATCTCAGCCATAAATATGCTAAGATACTTTCTGCATAGTGAGAGCATCTGAAATACTATAGCGATACCACCCAGACTGTATAAATGCTGAAGAGAATGAAATATATCCTCCTTTAACATTTGAGCTAAATATCTACCAAGGGAATGAAATAATTCTCATGCTTCATTTACTATCAGTGTCTTATCAAAGAAGATAATTGCCAAAGAACATACATTTAGTATTCTCAGCTGATAAGCCTGGAAAGCTTCAACAGAAACACCGTGAATAAGAAAGTTCTTTTCAAAACCCCAAAATTCAAGTATAGACTGAAGCATGGTTTCTGAATCCAGATCCTCTGCTACACCAAAACCTTTCTAACTGTAACCAAGAAAGTGGGGAAGTATCTTCCCATGAATCCAACCATGAAGCTTTGCCCCCTTTTTTAAAAACTGAGGGTTATTGTTTCTCCTCTCCACACCTCTGGTGCTCCATTGGTTCTGATGTCACAGCCTTGTTTCAATACATGAAAGTTTTCAAAATATTTGCAGGGTGCAGTCCACCTCCCATTCATAAGTGTAAAGGGCTAAATGGGTCAAACTGAACATCTAAAGTATCTGGATGTCTTTCAACTTACCTTACTTCAGCCTTCATATGTTAGGTGGCATGTCAGATAGGAAAATACTTTACTTGTAGACCTGAAGAGCCTTCCCAGCACTCTAAAACCCTATGCTGTCAAGTTCTGAGGACACAGGGAAACATCTGCACATGCAGATGTTGTCAGTTCATACTGGCAGTTAAGGGAAGAGATACAGTCCCTTTCTCATTTCTACAGTTTGCCAGTTCATAGAAGTTTGGAATCACAGTTTGCAGGTCAGAGAGAATAAAATGTGACCTTCCCTTTTAAAAAAAGAATTATGAAGTAGAAACAACTATGTGCTCTGAAATCCAAGTGTGGATTCAAGCATTAATCCTAGGAATTAAAATTCAGGGTGCACCGTGTTCTCTGGAATTCAACCCAGTTAACTTAGTGACCCAGTTCCTGGGCAACTACTAACCCACTCAAAACTCTTTACTGTTCTGTCTAGCAGCACTTAATCACAGTAGCTGGGTCTAAAATCACCACTTGAGAATTCAAATTTTCTTCCCATTTTCTCTAAGAAATCCCTGGTAAGACTTCAGGACAGCACTAGGCCTTTCTCCATTGGCCAAGCAGGCAGAAATGGACATAGTTTGGCCATTGCAACTAATCAGGGTTTGGAAAGTACATTGTGTGTTGTCAAGCTTTGGCAATGAATTCTGTAATAGAGAAGCTTAGTGTTTCAAGCACTCTTTCTTGGAGGACTGGGTAGGAAATACGGTGATTAGATGAACAGGATTAACCCTGATTATAACTGGATACATTTTAGGATAACCTTGATCCTCTGGGGATTAATTAATTGGATCAGCACAGGGGGTTTTGGTGTTCTTACAACCAAGTAACTTCCCTGCTAAGTATATATGGGAATGGGGCTTGTGGATTTTGTTGATTTCTGAAAGAAAGTTCAACCAGTATTTTGCCTCTGCACTCCCCACCAGAATCCACAGGTATGTTCCAAGTCCTATATATTTGACAATGTCACCTTGTGGGATCTAGGAATTGTACCTTCTTTATCACAGCACCTCTTCTATAGAGCAGCATCCCCCAGGAGATCCAGATGGCTTTAAACCTGTTGGTGTTTCCTAAGACAAAGACATTAAAGGGCTTGATGTTCCCCCAGCGTTTTGGCCCAAGTGATCAAGTGTTTATTTTATATTGTGTTTTTGTTTGGTTTTAACCCCTCCATTCAGCACCTAGAGTTACTGTAAGTGAGAAAGTAAGCTATAAAAATTGTGTGTTTCTGTATGTATACTGCATATATTCAAGTGAAATCAATAGACTGCAATGCATGCCATTTCTCCAGCTCCATCACATCTGGTTGACTGCAGTACACTGTTCTTTCCAATAGTGGAGATAGATATTTTAGCCTGATAGATGCGCATAGTTGACAATTAAACAGGATATGAGAAATATTTTCAAGATCGGGCAAACTGCAAATACAAGTTCTCTCATAGTATGGAATGTTGTGAAAGCATCCATATTTGGCGTACTGAGACCCAAATTTTAGTTTGTCTTATTTTCTCCAGGGTAATTATATATATATATATATATTGTATGCAGAACTGCTATGTTCATATTGAAGGCTGGGGCTCTAAGATCCCAATATATTGAACAAATTCAAGTACCCTGTAAAGGCAACTCTCTCATCTGATTACTGGCTCCTTGTACTGTGATCTCTCTCTCACCCACACACACACAGACACACACATATAGTTTTATTATTGTATCCCTTCTTATTATCTGATCATGCTTTGTTTATATTTTAATTTTTTCTTGCTGTATTGATAAGGTCAATTTGACTAATCAATAAAATGAAATGAAAATGGTTAACCACATTTCACTCTCAGTGTCATACTGCAGTTTTCTCTGCCCTGTCTACATCATTGACTGCCAGTGGCAAATCCAGGGAAATGCCAACAAGAATGGTATGATGATATGACAGAAGCTCCACTACAGAAGTTTTCAAAATGCTGACATAGATTAACTTTCAAAGCTCCTAGGGATCATAATTCCAAAGCTATATTTGAGTATTTTTATTCCACTCCTGCCCTATTTGTGTTACATGAGTATTCCCAAGACTGAGCTAAATCAACAGATATTTTGCATACTCCATGGTGGTGATGGTGGTATGTTTGTGCTTGTATTTTTTTTTCTTTTTTAAAAAGAAATCTAACAGCTGCTCAGGTCTTTGGTGCTCTTTCATTCAATACAAATTAATGTACCCTGTGCCACCAATTCTGGAAGCCCAACAGAAGAGAATATATTTACATTTATTCTGTTTGTTTTCTTCAGACTATTTATTGGATAGCTTAGCCTCCAGTTGTTTTTAATTAGTTGATAAGGGAAGCAATGACTCTAAACTACATGAACATGTTATTGCAGAGTGTTTGAGTATTAATTGTTGCCAATTTATCTGCCCCAAAGCTCTGTAGTGCCATGGGGAAAGAATGGATTTATTAGTGTTTGCTCTATTTTTATGAGCACAATCTCAACATCAAAATATTAGTAAACAAAAGTATCTTTTGAATATAAATTTTCAGCTTTTTATTCACTGCATTAAAAGTAGTCTTTGCTTATTATCTGGTGCATTCATTGCATTAAGATTCCTTGATGTGATATGTGTTGGGCCTTCATTTCTTTTATTCAACATACTAGAGTCCTTTATTACACAAATCACAAGCCAGGCCCTCTACAAATGGAAAGCAGGACCCAGAAAGAATTGCTGACTTTTGATATCACCAGGGACATCTTAAGGGGAAGTGGTCAAAAATTCAAGGTGATGTCCACCACCATAAAATCCATTTTAACATGCATTGAGATGCACATAAAATGTTGTGGAGCTTTGATCACATGGTTTTAAATGCTCTCTTCAGAAATTCCTGGTGGCCATCATATCATTTCTTCTATTATATACTTCAACTGCAACAATATTTAGTGGCTGAAGGAGACATACAGAGTTAGGTCTACTGCAAGCATTCAATATAATCCTTTGAGTTTCTCTAGGATTTGGCTCCATCATCTTAAAACTGCTTACAAGGTTTTAGATTAGCAGCACTAAACAAAGATCACATTATTTTAATAATTATCAGTATTGTACATGATAGATTTATTGATCAAGGTGAGCCTGCAGGCAAGATGCTCTCATATGAACTCACTTTAATTATATTATTGATTTCACTGGGGGGAGATTTAGACATATGCATTGAATTTAGTGAGACTTACAGAATGTTCAACCAAACCATGAATAAACTGACATATTTATTTGAAAATGCAGCCCTACTCAGGTCATGGCCTAAATGGGTGAGGGCTTGAAATCAGGTAGAACAGAAGTGTGTCAGAGGGTGGGTCAGAATAGAAGCTGATAGACACACACACACACACACAGAGCCAGTAATTGAACAAATGAAGAATTTTTATTCTGGACACTAAGATACCTATGTTAATAATGTAGTTTGATACTTATATATTATATACAAGTGAAAATATTAGTTACAAAATCTCTATATGTTTCTATGTATGTATGAACAGAATAGTATATGGAATGTAATAGAAGAAATCAATTCTTAACCTACGTAATTTCCTTCCTTCTTGAATCTCTTTCCCTCACTTTCCACTTAGACTTTATTGTGACTTCTTCTCCTCCTCCTTATCTCAATTACTGATATGGGGATGTCTCTGAGCTTCCTCCAGGCTGTCTTGCTGCCTAATAAATTTTTAACTCACTAAGTTCCACAGTCCAGCATCTGAATCTTCTAACATACAACATAGTCCATCCTTCTGGTCTTCCTCCACATTCCAGGGCTGGAATCTTTGGACTTGGAGGCTGGATCATTTCTCCACTACGTTCCAAGTTAATCAAGTGTCATCTTCTCCAGCAGCATCTGAAATATAACCCCACCCCCTTTCTCTGCTTTCTATATTCTTTCTATATTCTACATCTAAGGCAAGCACATGCCACTTTACAGGGGCATTCTAGCATTTTCTCCTTTTCTGCCTATGTGCTGTTGGTCTTGTGCTGAGTTCTCTGTCTTTAAAAAAAAATCCATGACCTTGGCACAGACCCAACCACTTTCCTTTACGCTTCCACAAGCTGGACAACTTTTTCTCAGCAAAATACCACATTCGACCTTTGAACGGCATGCCATTCAATGACTGTACTCACCAAAGTGTGTGGAGAATAGAATGAAAACAAAATTACAGTGCAATGTAATTAAAATAACATGCAATTACTATGATTGCTCTCCAGTCATGTATTCAATAATGCTTCCCTTCCATTATATTAACTATTTGGCACCTACCTTTGTAGGTTTCTGGGGACTGTAGTTTCTTGAGGACAGCATGCAAGTGGGGACCTCCAGTTCACCACAGGGTCAGATTATGGGGCTGCAACATGCCCCTAGCTTTTCCCTAGTAACAATGAACTTGTAAGTAATGGCCCTATGGTTTCTCTTCAGACCTCTTCACTCAGTGGGAGAAGACCAGAGGGTAAAATACAAGAAGTGGACAGACATGGGAAATAATGCATGTTCATGATGTCCAGTCCCATCTTCTTATGTGACCTTAATATTATTTACGGTATATTTTGAATATTTTTATTACAGTCACTAAGGATTTCCCAGCAAGAAAAAGCAGCATGAACACCGAACTGCTATGCCATACGATAGAAATAAATAAATAAATAAAATCACAAAAACACATTAAAGATAAAAATAAAGTAAAAACAAAACAAGCCACTCAGAGTCATCACTGAACGAGATTGGGTGGTGGATAAATTTAATAAATAAATAAACAAACAAACAATTTATGGTGGGCTCATCAGTGGATAATCAAAGTCTGCCAATTTTTACAGGCAGTGTAACAAAATTTAGCTACGTTCAAGGAGACTTATGTGACCTTTAATGCTCAGAATTCTCAGCCATAGACACACCAGCTGGGAAATCCTGGGAGTTGAAATCTCTCCATCTAGACATTGCCAAGGTTGGGCAACACAGCTCTACATTATTCCCTGTCCTCATGTCTTCAAATAAACACCTGAAGGGGACTTACATTTCTCAGGAAAACAGAAGAAATGTATTGCAAAGAGTCTTCGTATTGTTTTATAGCACAGTATGGTACTAAGAAAAAAATGCTGGTAAGATAATGCCACCATATTTTATTCTGATTGTTGAAGGATTATTAACTTATGTTTATGGAATCTTGCTACTGCTCTATAAATGCTGTGCATTTCCCAAAAGCTTGTACTGCTATATTTCTTCTTTTATAAAAGCTGAGGCAGAGCCTGACGAACCTTTCTTTTTCTTCTTTGTTCCAATGTATCACAACACACATGCACACAAATATATTTGAAAATAATATTGCCTCTCTCCTGTAATATATAAAAGTACAGTTTCCTAACCAATGCTGCCCTCAGCTGAAAAATAACTGAATTTGGAATTCAGTGTTGAATTCAAAGAAAAGGCATCAGTGTTGCTAAACACAAAAGACTGCCACATTAGACCAGTGGACAAGTTAAGCATTCTGATGGCTGTTCTGAAAAGATCCTTGCTGGTGAATTCATGTTTTCTTACACCACTGAAAAACCAAACAATTTTAAATGCTGAAAATAATAACATGAAATAGCTTTGTTGTCTTCATCCCTCAATGTAAACAACAACAACAACTGTTCCATGTTGCCAAGAGTATCTGGGATTGCTTATGTGTGCAATGGTAAAAATGCATTTGTGTTAAGTCCATGTAATTTTATATAATTTTATGGTAGTAGTTTGCCATTGCTTTTTTCCAATATGTTTTCTTTTTTAATTACTTCCATTCTTGCTACTAGCCTTGGAATTCCCAAGTGGTGTCCCATCCAATTAGTATCCAGGTCTTACCCTGCTTAGCTTCCAAGATAATTAAGTACTACCACCTGCTAATCCATATCCAGATTTAATCAATCTCACTTTGGAGATGGAGAAAGAACTATTGGGTCCCATAGTTCAGGTTATAATGACCTAAATGTAAATAAGAGTTTGGTGTGGTGGTTAAGACACCAGGCTAGAAACCAGGAAAACCATGAGTTCTAGTCCCACCTTAGGCATGAAGCCAGCAGGGTGACCTTGGGCCAGTCACTCTCTCTCAGCCCTAGGAAGGAGGCAATGGCAAACCACTTCTGAAAACCTTTCCAAGAAACCTGCAGGGACTGGTCCAGGCAGTTGCCAAGAATCAGACACAATTGGATGGATAAAAAAAAGAAGAAGGCATGGTTAAATTATATTCTAAGCAGTTGCCAGGAATCAGAACTGACTTGAGGGTGCAGAGAGAGAAAGAGAGAAAAATGTAAGTAACTAAATCAAAAGAAGTGGAACAGATAATCAAGGAGATGTTTTTAGCTCTGTGGTAGGCTGTTTCACATACTCCACTTGCTAGAGTCATCCTTTTGCACTTGCATTTTAAAAGGTCTCAAGTGGTGATGTGTATAAAGTCAGGGTATGCAAAACGTTTCACATGCAGGATGCTCCATTTCACTACTCAAACTCTTGTTTAGAGTTTAGAACAGATGGTCCCAATTATTCTGGAAGTATATCAAGCTTGAAATAGGTTTGGTTTGAGTCTTAAACCTGGTTTGAGCTTGAAATTAAGTCACTTCACACTCAGAAATCTGGAACTACTCCTTTACAAACTGAAAACAACTTCTCAGATTGAAACTGAGCCCTCTGGACTTGAAACATTTCACATTCAAAATACGATGCATTTTCCTACTTGTCCAATGAACAGGCAGGATTCAGTAGTTGGCCCAGTCACAAACTACTCATATTTCAGAAGGTAAATGGAAGAAGGTTGATCCCTGCTCTTCTCATTAGCCCCATTCCCAAATGCCCTTTACCATCCTGGCTAATCTTTTTTCTCTTGGGGCTGGGGCAGGCTTTCAAACAAACCATTGGGCTGAAACCACCTATTATGTCAGTGTGGCTTAGCTGAGGTTCAGATACTTTAATATAAATAAAATGATGGTAGAGTTATAAACTTCCGCAGGTCAGTCTTGGCACCAGAGACTTCATGAACACATTTATATGTTTGTTTGTGGGTTTTTTTTCTTCCAACAATATGGAAGTGGTTTGTCACTGTTGTATTCTGGGATGTTTTTTCAAAAGCCCATTCCCATTTTTCAATCCAGAGCTGAAGATTTTCTGGTGATCTTCCATTCAGGTTCTAATAGGTCCAGTCCTGTTTAGTTTTGGGGTATCAGCTAAGGATAGCTAGCCAGATGCTGCTGCATAGAAAGACAACAATGACAACAGAGTTGCAGATTTGCTAAGATGGATTTTCTTTCACGCTCTTCCTCTGCAAGCCTGGGGGTGGGGAGGGAAGTTGCAACTCCTATAAGAGTTGCATTCAGTAATAGTGTTCTGAATGAGCAGAGTCCAAATCAGTGCAAAGGGGAAAGTGTTTCCCAAATAAAAATGTCCCAATGCACCCCTTCTTGAGAAATCAATATTGGCTCACCGTGCCCTTCCACAAAGAAGTAGGGGGAAAATTATAGGAAACTTTGCTGATCAAAAAGTTTGGATTTTTTTCCTGCTCATTTCCTCCTGTTATTTTCTGAAAGAGAGAGAAAAATCTAGGGGAAATCAAAAGCTTGTTCATTTCCTTGTGCTATTTTAGCAGATCCTAAAAATGCAATTTCTTCTTTTAATGGATCCCTGTTTCCCTACCTCATATGTTAAGTTGTAGTCTCCAAGGCATTTTCCCTAACATGGTGATGGTGCCAATATACTTCTTTCAGCCTTTCCTATTACGACAGCCACATTAAATATTATCCGTCTACCAGACTACCAGCCCCCTCAAAGGACAGCTTTGAATAACAGCAACATTTTTCTGTTGTGGCATATGTTAGTGTTATGAGTAAAACTACACACTTTGCCCCAAAGTCAGCCATCATGCCCTAGGACATCAAGCAAATCCTACTCCTGCAAATTATGGTCTCCCTCTTTCCTATTAAATGATTCCCTGCTTGTCAGGAACTGTACTTGTCACTGAGATGCAGTTGATAATGAAAGTGATAATGTACCATATGGCACTTGCTGTAAGACATATTCAGCTACTCACAGACTATTAATCAATCCTGGTGCATAGCTCTCCAAAACTACACAATTTTGCTCCTGTATTATACAGTGAGGGAGGGGGAGACCTCTCATCTAAATTCCTTCAGAGAAACTTTGAACATACTATCACAAGCAGAATTCAGCTTTTCTAAAGCTGCTGAAAGTGCAAGCAATTTATGCTTACAATGAGCACATCGCTGGTCAATCCTTTTGGTGTGATCAGCCTCATTTGATCAATCAGTTCACAGTTAAATTGTGATTAAACTGTGGTGGCTCAAAGTCCTTATTATATATGCTAAATTTAAATGATGTTCATAGACATATCATCCTTACCCATCCTTCAGTTTTTCATTTCTAGTTTCTCATCAATTTTCTACTTTTATCAGGCACCCAACTTTTGTTTATAAGATGATTAGCTGGTATTTGCGATTTTCATACTGTTGGAGGCATTCTGTGCTTCAAAATGCAGTTGGAAATGAAGAGGACATTTTGAAGGGCAAACCAATGAAAAGTCCATATCCATAATATGACATTGCTACCTAGCAGCAAGCATACTAGACCTAGCATATGACGAAATCCTCATATGTTAACTTATAAATACAATATTGACTCTTCTCCACTTTTAAATCCCTTACTTGAATTAGAGGGTGGAGTGGAAGCAGGAAGACTTTTTGTTAAAAAAGAAAGAAAAAATGAAAAAGGTGTCTAACGTTTTAGAAAAGTTAATGGAAGGAAAAAACAGGATGGAAAAGGCCTAAGATTTAAAACTTTCAGTTGTGTTGAATGGGGGAGTGGGTTTAGTACTGTCTCAGAATGGCATGAACTAACTCTTAAAAGCCCAGAGTTGAATTATATGTTTGCAATTCTGAACTGGGTTTGCAAAAAATGCTCTGTCTGTTGGTGGTTTGTGTCCCAGAAAGACTCCTAATCTTTTAGTGATAGGTGGCAGAAATTGATACCATCACAAAAGAAGGTAAAACTGATACATCTAACTAACTTTGACTTCAAGTCCTATTATCTAAGTCAAAGTTAAGCATCATAACATTTTGGGTAACTGCAGCAGCAGGGCTGAGCCCATGGAGTGAAAGATTGGATGTCTCAAACTTCCTTTCCAAGAAACCACCTTTTTTGCTTCCAGCCTTGGCATAATGGCTTGGCTGATTTCATTCATTTTCTATCTTCAATGGGAATGCCCTTACTTTGAGTCTTCTCCTCTAACCCCTATATGGGAGAAAGGCAGAGTTCCCATAGCCTGTGTGCCTTATGGTGAGTAAAAGGAAAAATGAATGATAAGAAATTCTTTCTATAACATTGCTTCTAGCCCTGTATTATCAAGATGTGTGGCTAGGGAACTCAGTCCCTCCTCCCATTCCTCCTTTGTGTGGAGGCAAAGCAATCTCACAAAGGTTAAATAGAATCAAACTTCATTAAAAATGGAAGTCATGGGAGAATGTAAGCATCCATTTAATCTTTAAGTAGTTACAAGTACTTAAGTAACTATATATAAACAAGTGTGGAGGAAATAAAAATATAGGGCTACTCAAATTACAACATCTTGGAAGAATACACACAGAAACATACAGGAAACATTTAGCCCTTTATTCTCCTAGAAAGTAGAAAGCAGTGAGTGACCACAACAAAGAACATTGTTAGTTGCAAGCCACAGTGGCAAAGAAGATCCTGAAGGGCTAAAAGGAAGTGGTGAGGAGCTATCTGATCAGTTGTGTGTTTTTTTTTTGGGGGGGGGAAGGGGGCTATTGTTGGAAGGAAGGAAGGAAGGCATTGAGTTGAACTCAACTTCTGGTAACCACCACACCATTGTCTTGGTGTGATAGCATTGTGGAAGAGTTTTGCCTTTGCCTTCATTCAGGATATGCTCTCTACTTCCCAGCCTAGCCAAGAGTCCTGGTATATTAATATTGTGGCTTTAATAAATCACTTAAGCTTAAGGGAAGGTGGACTTGATATACCATTCTGATACATGCTATATACTCCTTCCTGCAACCAGTGAGCATCAGGACTTGGATAACTCCTAAAGCTAACACACCAATATATGGTCATCTTAAGCGTAAAGGTCTGTGAGTTCAATTCCCAGTAGATGGTTTGAACTCCATAGAATAAGATCTGGTTGCCAGCATCTCATGAGGGTGAAACCAGTCATGTGGTGCCTCCTGGTGGTCAATATTACTTGGGCACAGACATTCCCTCCCATCTTGTATTATATGAAACTGACTAAGCAGGCATCTTGAATCCAGAATCTCGGATTCACTAAAGTGACATTCCTTCACTTTAGCAATATTATTCTGTGTACGTGTAACTTTCTGAAAATTTAAAAATATGAAGAGGCAGAAACATCTTCCTTCAGTCTATTAGTTCTGGTGCGTAATACTTTGAGGTTTCTCAAAGATATTAGCTTTATGCCTCATTCTATGTAGTATTATCTATTTTTTGTATCATTTAACCATATTTACCTGGAGTGTCTGTATGACCCCATCTAATGGCCCACTTCATTGCAAATGACCAGCTTTGAGATTGTCTCTAATGACCCAATTCACTTAAAAGTTTCCAGGTGGTCAAATAAGTGATCAGCTTGGGGGCAAATGAAAACCTGATTCTTTAAAAAAAACAAAAACCTGGCAGTGACACTTCTAAGCCAGGGATGGAGGAAGGGAGCTTCTTCTTTTGGTTTTCAATCACCCTGACTAATTTGTTATTGTCAACCAATTTGGATAACTCATTGCTTGACCTCTAAGCCAAGATCATTTAAGAATACAGTGACATTGATCCCAATATAGATCTTTGTGGGATTCAATTGATTATCTATTCAATATGAGAATTACCTATTCATTAAGGTTTTGTTTTACGTTATTTTTCATCCAGTTGCTAGTTGTGTTTTGTCCTCTTGTTATGCATCAGTCTGTTTGCTTAGGAGTTTTTTTCCAGGAAGACTGTGAATAGAAGGTTGACTGAATCACTCTTAGCCACATGCCTGCTGGACTTTGATTTTTCTTTTATGAAACAAGCCCTTCCATATGCTTGAAAAAAATATTTTTCACAATGCTTTTCTCCAGTTTATCCAGAACTATACTTAACCTGGGTCCTTTTAATTTTCATACTGGACATTTTCCAGTCCTCTTGCATGAAATGTTTGAGGTCAGTTATGTGTCTTTGTTAAAAGATCAGCATTTTTATATCTGAGTTCTTCAAACCTTCTCCAAAAAATATCCCAGATTGGTGAAAGATAATGTTCCATTTTTTAGAGAGATGGCATTTTCTCCCCTCTATTTCTCTTAGCTCTTCAGTCTCCTTCCCTTAAAAACCACTTATAGAAATATAATTTCTGAAATGAAAGATATGTGTGAAGAATCTAATCTCCCTCTCTGCCTTTTTAACTTCTGTTTTTTAGCATTCCCATAGCAAACTCACTAACCTTATTGTTTTCCTGTTTCTGTGCATTTCTGGTCCTTGTGTAATACTCCTCCCCAAGTTTGCTCTGCCTGCTATAATGCAGTTGGGCAAACCTGTCTATAATGCAACTGTGGAAACCTCTTTTATGTTCTTCAACTTGGAAAAACATTTAGTGTTTCTTCAAGAAACCCTTCTTATCTTTAATAGCTTTCTTAGCTCCGCTCCTAAACATACTAGACATCTTATCAGATCTGGTGGAATTTTTTTCCCCAGTATACATGCCACTCTATACTGAATAACCCAAGCAATCTGAGCAACCTAACCCTTGTGACTTCTTTCTTTTATCATCCCTGTATGTAGCATGATGGTCACTGATTCCAGCTAGTTCAAAAGCACTTAATTATCTCATTGGAATCTCTGGAGACCTCCAGAGGTCTCAGCATAAACATCTAGAACAACAGGGAGTCTGCTCATGCAAGCAGACAATTGGCTATTTTTTTATTTTTTTATTTATCTATCTGTCATATTTTTATTACCGCCCATCTCCCCCACTCAGGGGACCCTGGGTGGTTCGCAATAAAACAAGTTAAAATTCAATAAAACCAGAATAATATTGATAATCCATAAATATAAACATAAAATATAATGAAGTCCAAGTAACGGCAGATCTAATTCCACCCCAAGGGGACAAGACCGGTCCTGGCAGGACTAGGGAACAACCAGCCCCAAGAGTGGCTGTTCCTCTCCCCACTCCAAGCTTGGTAAGAAAACCAGGTCTTCAACTGTTTCCTGAAGTCCAAAAGGGAGGAGTCTAAAAGTTCCCTTTTGGCAACTCAACAACATGGGGACAAATAAGAATCTGGAGATTTACAGAACAGGTTGCCTAGAAAATGAACTGCTTCTTCATTACAGGAAGGTGTACTTGAGGAAAACTCACTATCAAGCCAGGTCTTAGAGATACTTTTCAAAATACTCATCCAGGATCAAGAGCAGAATGCCAGGTGCAGTTTTACATTTATTAACCTTACGTTCAGCAATAGCACAGACAGCCCTGATAAAGAAACCCTAATAGTCTTGTGTGGGAGAGAGAATGGAAGGATGGCTGTTTCATTAATGTCTACCATATCTTCCATACTTCCATGCTTCTCTCCACCAGATGTAGCACCCACATTCATGCACACTGAATGGTGGCACCAGTCACCAATCATTTCCCAATGGTGGGAAATGTATAGCCATTGTTCAGAGCAACACCAATTATCACCCAACTTCATCAATTACAGCTAAAAGCTCATGCATCATCATCATGCTGCTCCATGCTCTTAAAACAAGAAATTATGAAAAAAGAGCACAGGAAAGGACTACGATTTCAACCCATCTTTAGCCTATCCTTGCATTGTAAGGAAGATATTTGAAGATCAATTACAGTAAAATTAAGGAGTCTTAAGGAGACCACAGTCACTGCAAAACAGCAAAAACTCATACGTGGGCACAAAACTGAGCAAGCCTTATGCTATAAATATTTGGTAGTTGTCTCTCTCACTTCTAGTGCCAAAAAGGCTCATGGCACTTATGTTGCTCTGAACACTACCCCCCCCCAAAAAAAAACAAATGTTCAAGAGAAGGTTATGTTCCGGCAGTAGTCAAATTATTTAAAGCTAAATTAATTGTGCAACTCCTTATGGAATACCAATGGTGGTACCAATCACACTTTCATCTTTTTTTCACCCACCCAATTCTCCAAGTGATAATCTACAGCCATTGGTTAGACAACACCAAATCTCACAGCACCCAACTTCATCAATTATGGAAGTAAGTCTCATGTGTTACCATCATAATATTCAAAGCTACTAAAACAATAAATGATAAAAGATAAGCACAGGAAAGGTCCACTATTTCATCCCTATCCCAGTCCTAAGCTGAGATAGGAAAGAACAATACACTCTCAAAGAATTTTAATTCCTCCTTTTGTGTCATCATGAAAAGCTGGGAAAAAAACTAATAGATTTTAAGATGTGATTTATCATCCAGCAGATATTTGTACAGTGAAGATGCTCTTGAAAATGAATCTGTAAGAAAAAGAAAGATGGCACAGGAAGAAAATCAATGAACTAGCATTGCTGCAGGACAGTGTTGCTAGCATTCCTACAATAAGCCCTTTTGGAGTTACAGTTTCCCTAACAGAAGTGCTCATAATAGAAGCATTCAAGGACTTGATACCAAACAAGTAATTTCAGGAAAAAAGAAAATGAGAATATAGTATGATTGCTTTATAAAATGCCAGGGTCTATCATAAATTAAAAACACAACAAAAACGAACTAGGGCTTGTACTATCTCAAAAAGTGATCTCGGAGAGGTAAAGCAAATGTAGTTGGATGGGCTAAAACTTATCCCAATCAATCAACTTTACCCAAAGGACAGACAGTCTAAGAGTTGGCCAATTCTGGGAATCAGAATTCCAGTTCTGAAGTCACATGAAAAGACAAAAATCCAAGAAGTTATTCCAGGAGTTCAGTACAAGATACTGAAGTTATTTCCATGGCTGGATTGATCCTGAATGGAAAGTTTTATACAAAGTCTTCACAGCACCATCTCCAACACAGCTGGTTGTTGGGTTGACTGTGTGTGTGTGTATGTAGGTGTGTGTGCATGCCTTCAAGTCGCCCTTGGCTCCTGGCACCTACCTGGACAGGCCCTTGCAGTTTTTTTGGCAAGTGTTTTGTGACTGCCTGCTTCCTAGGGCTGAGAGAGAGTGACTGGCCCAAAGTCACCCAGTTGGCTTCATGCCTAAGGCAGCTCTAGAACTCATGATCTCCCATTTCTAGCCTGAGGTCTTTAATCACTACACCAAACTGGGTCCCGGTGTGTGTATAACCCAATAAAAATGCAGGCCTCCTTAGGACCAACAGAGCCTGAAAGTTAGAGCACTGTTCCCAGGGAGCTGCCTGTATAATCTTGCCTTCAATGTTTCTGAAACCTTTGACTCTCTAAGATTGTCATATTTGGGCTGCAAATAGGACAGCAACAACTAGATATTAGGAAAGAGTTAAAGTTCTCGGTATCTGTTTGCTACCATCTACTGGTCACTTGACCCACATATGGCAACTCTAACCAATGATATCATTGGTTCTGCAGCCTTGAGGAATCTGGGCTAGAGTATGAGGCTGCAATCCTATGCTTATAGGGCCAACTCTTTCTTGCTTATTATGTTCAGCCATGGTTCCATGAATTAATTGATTTCTAAGAACTCCCCTGGTTTCTCCTCTTCTGAGGATGAGTCCTCCACAATGTTAATGATTGAACATTGAAATTTTATGTCTATGGGTAAAAAGGTAAAGGTAAAAGTTTCCCTTGACGTAAAGTCCAGTCGTGTCCGACTCTAGGGGGCGGTGCTCATCTCCGTTTCTAAGCCTTGGAGCCGGCGTTGTCATAGACACTTCCGGGTCATGTGGCCAGCATGACGACTCGGAACGCCGTTACCTTCCCGCTGAAGCGGTACCTATTGATCTACTCACATTTGCATGTTTTCGAACTGCTAGGTGAGCAGGAGCTGGGACGAGCAACGGGAGCTCACCCCACCGCACGGTTTCGAACCGCCGACCTTCCGATCGGCAGCTCAGCGGTTTAACCCGCAGCGCCACCGCATCCCACATGTCTATGGGTATTTTTTTTTTTTTTAATCATATGGCATAGCAGTTGGGTGTTCACGCTGCTGGGTATGTTGATAGTTGCCATCACAGCAGCCACATGAAAAACATGGCATGATACAGAAGTGTTTTTAACTCATGCCATACTTGCATGTTGTGAATTAATCAATAATTTAACAGTAGTATTTACAGCCATTACAATACCCCTTATTTTCCAATCCCGATTTTGATTATTGGGTCTCTATTGGATTATGTTACTCCAGATACCCTGAAAGCAATTTCTGGAGAAAAGTTGAGAGAACATTGATAATAATGACTTTGGGGTGGGTTGACATAGATCTATCAGATCAAAAATCCAGGTGACCATAAGAAGCCATCAAACAAATACTCTTTACTGTCATCTAATGGTCTTCAAGATTTTTGCATCCCAGATTTTATAATACTAACATTGGGCACCTGGGATTAATTTGAATGTGATTTTTTTTAAATATCATTTGTTATGCTTCTCTGGTTGGTTTGATATGTTTCTAATTACATTATCAGAGAAGAACCCATGGGGAACTTAATGATAAGGCACACATCAGATTCTCTCCCCTACTTTGTTTACTAAGTGTTTCTTCTTTGAAATAGAAGAATGGCTGTTGTTGCATGACAGTATTCAAAGTAAAGTTGCCTTCAAGTCAACTCATCCAAAGAGTCCTCCTGGCAGCATTATGGAAGTGATGCTTTATTCCTCCCTTTCCCATCCTAGCAAACTGCCCTGGAATTTTTGAGTAATCCCCCATACAAATAGTAACCAAGTCTGTCTCTGCTTAGCTTTCCAAATTAGCCAGACTCAGCTAGATACGGACACCTTCTGAGGCATGATGATAATAGCAGGAGAAAAAAATAACCCCTTTCTCCCATTTTCAGTCTCTTGCTCTTTCATTTTGTTCTCCCGTGTGCTCACAGTAGCGTAAACACATGACGTGAGACTCATGGAGAAGGAGACAACCAGAATGTAAAAGTTCTGTGAATCCAGAAAACTCTGCTAGCAGCCCCCCTTTCAAGGCTGAATTCAGGGGACCCATTTCAATAATTATGACAGACAGATTGTATATTCAAATAAGCAGATGAAAAAGGTAAGAGCAAATGTATCAGATAATTTTTACCTGGAGAGGAACAGTCTCAGAAGGCAAACCTTTTGATGTGCATTCCAAGATGAACAACTGGATTTTCTATTGGTTAAAATCATTTTATAATGATAACAATCAAGGACAGTCTCTTGACCAGCTATTTGTGCAAAATCACATCTAATTTCTTGCAAATGCCAAATGTTCCCATTACGTGATAGCAGAGTTCTCATTTGATTATACTATCTCAAGAGGTCCCCCGCCTGTCAGATACATCTAATTAAACTTGTCAGTTGAGATTCATCAGTTACAGAGCTTCTAGTCCTGTGATTTGAAAAGCTGTTGTGGCAACTTCCCATTAGACTGATATCATTATCTATATAATTCTGGGATTAATGACAGCGTGAGGAACTGCACTGCCAGTATGAAGCAAAAGAACTTAATTTTTAAAAACTGGATAAACGGAACCATTCAGAGGTGATCTGCAGGAGAGTTGGATGATAAATGGGATTCCTGGATGCTTTTCTCCCTCCCCATAATGTAGATTATCTATCCATATATGCCAACTATTCTCTCTCACACTCAAATCACCCTGACAGTAGAAATATATAATAGCATACACACACTGTGTGTGTGTGTGTGTGTGCAGCTCATGTCGGTGACGACCGACAGGACGCTCTGGCGTGGGCTGAACCATGAAGTCACGAAGAGTCAGAAGTGACTAAATGAATAAACTACACACACACACACACATACATAAATACATATCACATATATATAGCACATATATATACTGTATATATAGTGCATACATATATAGCACATGTATATATATAATGTATGTATGTATGTTTATTCATTTAGTCGCTTCTGACTCTGTGATTTCATGGACCAGCCCACGCCAGACCTTCCTGTCGGTCGTCAACACCCCCAGCTCCCCCAGGGATGTGTCCGTCACCTCTAGAATATCATCCATCCACCTTGCCCTTGGTCGGCCCCTCTTCCTTTTGCCCTCCACTCTCCCTAGCATCAGCATCTTCTCCAGGGTGTCCTGTCTTCTCATTATGTGGCCAAAGTATTTCAGTTTTGCCTTTAATATCATTCCCTCAAGTGAGCAGTCTGGCTTGATTTCCTGGGGTATGGGCTGGTTGGATCTTCTTGCAATCCAAGGCACTCTCAGAATTGTCCTCCAGCACCACAGTTCCAAAGCATCTATCTTCCTTCTCTCAGCCTTCCTTATATAGCATATATATATATATATATATATATATATATATATATATGTATATGTATATGTATATGTATATGTATATGTATATGTATATGTATATGTATACACACACACACACATACATACATACACACACACACACATACATACACACACACACACATACACACATACATACATACACATACATACACACACACACACATACATACACATATACATATAGCATATATATAGCATATATACATATAGCATATATATAGCAATTTCCAGAGAAAAGTTGAGAGAGCATTGATAATAATGACTTTGGGGTGGGTTGGTATAGATCTATCAGATCTAGGGTGCAAAAATCCAGGTGTCCATAAGATGTCATCAGAGAAATACAGAAACCGTAACTCTGTACTGTCATCTAATGGTCTTCACGATTTTTGCATCTCAGATTTGATAAGACTAACATTGGGGGCCTGGGATTAATTTGAATGTGATTTGTTTTTTAATCATTTGTTACTCTTCTCTTGTGGGTTTGATGTTTCTAATTACATTATCAGAGAAGAACACATGGGGAACTTAATGATAAGACACACATCAGATTCTCTCCCCTACTTTGTTTACTCAGTATTTAGGTGTTCTCTAGAAATATATATACTGTATATCTCCTCTCACCCCTATGGGTGGTGTGTGTCTTCCTCAACCTCGGGTCCCCTACCAGAGGCCTGGGAGTTTGAGGGTTCTGCACAGAATCTTAGCTGTTCCTAGCACTGCACTCTTCTGGACAGATGTTGTTCCTGGGATCTGTTGGAGCCCCTCCCCAATTGGGGGGTCACAGCCCCAAGTGCCCCTACCACCACTGGAACCACTGTGGCCTTCACTTTCCACATCCTCTCTAGTTCCTTCTTCAGGCCCTGTTACTCTCCAGCTTCTCATATTCTTTCTTCCTGATGTTGCTGTGACTTGGCACTGCTACATCTATCACCACCGCTGTCTTCTGGTCCTTGTTTACTACCACAAGGTCTGGTTGATTGGCCAGTACCTGCCAGTCCATCTGGATCTGGAAGTCCCACAGGATGTTAGCTCTCTTATTCTCCATGACCTTCTGTGAAATCTCCCATCTGGACTTGGGAGGGTCTAGCCCATACACGGTACAAATGTTCCTGTACACAATGCCAGCTACTTGGTTGGGCTGTTCAGTGTATGCTGTTCCTGCCTGGCAGGGCATACATGTTGATGGCATGGATCTTGTTCTTCCCATTGAGCTGGCTCTTCAGGACCTGACTTATCCTTTGGTAGTATTTGGATGTTGCAGTCTTCCTTGCCTCCTCATTGCAGTTCCCATGTGACTGTGGGATACCAAGATACTTCTAGTTCATCTGTATGTCTGCTACGTGGCCCGCTGGTAGTTCCATCCCATCAGTCTTGACTACCTTCCCTTTCTTACTACCATCCGGCCACACTTCTCCAGTCCATATGGCATCTCAATGTCCTCACTGTAGATCCATGTCAGGTGGATCAGTGAGTCGATGTCTTGTTCATTCCTAGCATACAGCTTGTCCATGTAGAGGAGGTGGCTGATGGTAGTTCCACTCCTGAACTTGTATCTATCTCTATCTATCTATCTATCTATCTATCTATCTATCTATCTATCATCTTAACACATACCCATTTCCCATGCTAATTCCAATAGAAATACTAGCAGCAACAGGATGAATATAACAATACATGCATAGCCACATCCACAAACAATGCAGCTGTAATAGCACCACAAGCATTCCTTAAGCTTGTGTTATGCTTGTATTCCTTATTTATGTATTTATTAGATTTCTCTGTTGCCCATCTCATGTACAATGACTCTGGGCAGCTTATTTAATCATAAACACATTTAACAAAGGCATCACACTTCTCTGCTCAATGTTGTACTCTTTCCTAAGAATTTATTTTTTTCCATCATATACAGTATAATATTATGCAGTTGTGCATTTTTTTTCCTTCATCCACAGCCCCTCTTACTTCATCATGCCACTTCTGCATTCATACTTCCCCGTAGTGTGACTCCATACACTACTGTGGCATTCTGTGGCATAATGGTTTCCACTCTGCCCCAAGCATTTCCACTCTCTTTTTCTTGACATCCATTTCACATTGACTCTGTTGGGATGCTAATAAACTAAAACCCAGTTTAATCCCAAGCACACTAAGCTATTCTATGGCCACATCCCACCAATTAGGAGGTACATGCAAAGTATTGACACATGTTCAGGGCATATTTATTTATTTCATGTATAAACCACTTTTTCCCAAGAAGCACATTGTAATGGACATTATTCCCTTTTTCATTTCAGCTCTCTCACTAGCTCACATAGGCTAGAAAGAGCCAGTCTGGTGTAGTGGTTAAGGCACCAGGATAGAAACTAAGAGGCCATGAGTTCTAGTCCTGCCTTAGGCATGAAGCCAGCTGGGTGAGCTTGGGCCAGTCACTCTCTCTCAGGCCTAGGAAGAAGGCAATGGCAAGCCAATTTGAAAAAAAAATGTTGCCAAGAAACCTACAGGGACTTATCCAGGCTGTTGCTAGGAGTCAAGGCTAACTCACTGATACACACACACAGACACAGACACACAGAGAGAGAGGTAGGGTACACAAGAAGATTGTGAGTAACTCATAAGTTTGCAATCTTCATTTGATTTTCTACCTGGCTTGCTCTAATTATTAACTTTGCACAAGTTAGTATTTCCTTGAAGACGAATGAATACAGTTGATCTGGCCTGTCTGTATCTTTTCTTCTGCCAGCCTTTGCAATGAATCATAACACTGAGGAAAACAACCAAGCACACCCTTTGATTAGTTAAGTTTCATTCTTTTGCCATCTGTCTTGTTTGAAACTGGAAGTGGTAGGGTATGTGAAATTCTTGTCAGCAGCACAGTAGTGAAATTAGGGAACCTTTTTTTAATATATATAAAGCAATTTTGCCATTTTATATGAAGAAAACAAGCAAGTCATATAGTCTGCTGATTGATTCACCCCTCCCCTCACCCAACTCTTTGCATGCCTCCTACTCATCAGATTCTAGGTTGCTTACTCTTACAAAACATAAGGCTGATTTCTAAACACTTAGAAATCAGTTGAGTAGATCTGGAAAATCTGATGACAAACCTTAGAGTGCAAGAGACATGGAAGAACATAAAAATCCTAAAGCACAATCTCACACTATTTCCATAAAAGGTGGGGACAGAGGGATAAAGAAGTGATGCATTTAAATCTAGAAACACAGGAAAACTGCAATCAAAGCTTTGCCCATCACACATAAAAAATGGGCAGAGCTTTGACTGTTTTCACTACATCCCTGTTTGATGGGGTGACATTCAGGACTTCAGTGAAGGACAAATGCTCTGGATCACCAATTGACATCCTGGATGACACCACTCCACCAGCTTTGCTGAAAGGCAAACCAGTTTGGAACTGATGATTCTTTCCCAAATCTGCCTTAAAAAATTAATCTGATAAATATTATTCAAATGGGTGTGGATCCCTTTCATGCATTCCAAAAAGCTTAAGGACCATTGCTATCTCTGTAAGAATGAATGGTGTCAGCCTCTTTTCTGTTCCTGGGCCAAAGAGACAATGATAATCTTTTTCTATAGCAGATGTATCCATTATGGTTTTCCCCAACCCCATCAATAAAAAGCAATCAGAATTCATTCAGTCATGAATGAAATTTGTTTCTTCCTTTGACCAATTCCTCCTTGTCAGTTTCTTTGTTTTAAATCAATGTTGCACTAATTATGTTTTTAGCTAAATTTGATGTACTTATGAAATAACCTACATGGTCAAATACTGGCTATATCACATACACACACACACACACACACACACACACAGACAGGACCCGCCTTAGAGTTTCTGGAGTTTTTCCCTTAGAGTCTACTAGTTTTGCTCAGTTTAGCAAGATTCTGTTGTATGGTAGAAACAATAAAGCCCAGAGCTTTATTCCTGGCTCAGAGTTGTTTTTTTGCCTTAACCCTGACAAGAACATTCCAAATTAGATGTCTGAAAGAGAGTATAATCAGATGCATTAGCATATCTTGAATGTAAAGTGTTACCTTATCTGCAGGCTAACCAAGGATTGGTTACACCATAAGACTGAGGATCAGCTTTAATATTCCACTTAATCCTGTACTATTCAAGTATACAGCTGAACCAAATTCAATGAGACCTACTTTTACAGCCTTAGTTTAGCCAGTGCTTGCATCTTATGCAAAGTTTCATTTGGTCGATAAAATGAATACAGACATGTTTTCATCTCCTCTGAGCATCCACAAATCAGAGCAAACAATAACTGTACTGGGAAGTACTTCATGTGTTCAACCAGGAGGTCTGAAGGTGGAATGGAGTTATAGTCCCTGCAATGTGGGTCCTACCTAGTTTTAAGTTCTCCACACATTCAGATGGATACCTGAAGGAATCTAAAATTACTGTTGGATTCACTAAAGTATAATGCCTTTATCTTGTTGACCTCTGTTCATCTTATGGTCTTACAGTAGAAGAGGGAGATGGTTGGTAAAATACTTGCTGAGCATTACCAGTAGCTTCTCATCTGCCTCCATCTGAAAGAGGGAAATTTACAGACCATATACTTTAGGATAGCCTCAAAGGTTAAGTTCTTACATCATCGCACCACTCAAAACTCTCCCAAACTCTTCTTCAGTTGGGCTGTGTCATGTCCTTGGTTTGGTCTGGTTTTGTACGAAATCAAGAAGAAATTGGTCTACCAAGCTAAATCTTATTAAAATTGACTGTCAACAATTCTCCAGGTTTTCAGAAAGGAGCCCTGCTTGAAATGCAAGCAGTTGAAGTTGGAATCTTCTAAGTATATGTTCTACCACTGAGATACAGACCTACCTTAAGTAACATTAATATTTAAATAATATAATGCTGTAGATTTTTCATTTCTCCCACCTAATTCCTAATTCTTTAATAAGTTGAACCATTCAACTTCCTTAGATTTCAGTTGCAAACAGATCTCTTCAAGCATCTGCTCTGGTCTATTTTTTCCTTGGATTTTCCACACCGGTGATTTTTCAGTCATGTTCTTCTGACAAACCTGGAGATTTCTCATCACCTCACTAGAGGTTCTGTAATAAGATAATACAGAATGGTGCATGTGTTTTCTTGACTGAAGGACAGTTTGTCTATGATTTCTCAACCTCCATCATCTGTTAGATGCAACTTAAAGGAAATGTTGGATTCCTGAAAATAAAGTTTGCATTTTAAAATGATGTCTGCTTAATGTCCTCTGAGAAGCCCATGGGACTTGGGTAGACATGCAGGAGTTCTCCAAACCAGAAGACAAGTTCATGCTAAGTGATTTTCTTCAAAATTGCAAGTTATGAAAACCACACCAAAGCATACTGATAACCACCTCTAATTGCAAATTTACAGTTATTAATTTTTCATTAAGTTGATTCAGATTTCATTTTCTGTGGCAGATTTTAGAAGCCTATCCTAATGTAATGTTTACAAAAGATGTAGAATGACCAACTAATATCCATTCATGAGTTACACCACTGATGTTTGCATAGGTGGAACTATCTTGCCTCATCTCAATCACATGGACATCAGCCCCACCAAAATGAAACAGAGAATTACAGAACTTCTTTAGTGAAATGGGAAACCCAACTCTACCACACCTTCATCCATGACTGTCCACACCTTTCACTTTACTTGCACAGCCCCCCCCCTCAATAACTTAGGTGTTATTTGTTCAATATTCTTTTCAAAGAACAAAGTTGTGATATGTCTGTAGAGAATCAATCTGTTGCTGCTACTGTATATACACAATACTGTTATAAAGCAAGGGTGAATATTGATTTGTCCATCGATAGGAAGGAAGCTGTAAAAGCCAGAAAGGGCCATTAAATCTATACATTGTCTTTGAATCTCTCCAAAGTTATTCAAAGGCACCTGATTTGGTTGAACACTTTGAATGGCTACAGAGATTCAATTCAAAGATTTGAGTGGAAAGGCTGGCTCAATAGAATCGCCTTTGAAAAATGATGCCTTAAAATGAGTCCTTTGAAGCTTCCTATAGTGCTAAAACGTATGCTCTGCATTATAATGTTTTTTTAAAAAAAAATCTCTTTCAGAGACTTTTACCCCTTCTGTTTCTTGATATTGTTCACATTTATAGCCAATTAAGTCAGATTGACACAGATTGCTATAGAAATGCAAACATAGAAAATTATTGCTAGTATATATCATTTCAGTCTACTGCACATATTAATTTCATCCCTACTTTTGCCATCTGCTCAAGACCTACTTATAAAATCCAAGATAAAACACACAAATATGCATCTGGAAAGGGTGCGAACTCGTGTGCAAAGCGGGTGTCTTCACAATATGCTTCACTGTACAGCACCAAAAAAGCCAAATTTATAGATTTAAATTTCAGTTGAAATGACATAGGAATAACTATAAGCATCGGTGTTGATTATGAACTGATTGTAATCGTATGTCCAGTTACTTAATATAGCAAAATTACATTGTATGCAATGCTGATTTGATGGGAAAAAATTGGGATGCACTCAACTTCACCACTTCCATATTAATTAAAATACGCTATTCTATTTAAAGGTTTTGGGATTTTATTATCCTGTCCTGTACCACAACGCTTTAAAAATGATAAATGTGCAAGAAGTATTCATCAATAAAATATTCTTTTGAAATTCCATTATTCATTGAAATATTTAAATGAACTAAAGGAATTAACATTGGCAGCATTTTAACCAGCAAAAGCAAATACCAACCAGCCTGGAGGGGAGATGTTTTGCAGTGCATAAGAAACTATATTCATCAATTAACTATTCAATTAAGGTGAAAAAAGAATAAATTTGATTTAAGAAATAGAAAATATGGCTTCATAGCTTAAAACACAGGTTTATAAGGCTCACCTAACAATACCTAATCACTAGCAACCAACCTGATCCAAATGGTATCATATGAATATGACTTTGCTCTGTTATTCATGCAAATTTCCATGGGTCTTTTTGTGCATGGGCAAATCAAACAAGACCGAATGAGCTTAGTTAATTACACTACATGCAACTGTGAATAAGCACATCAACATTGTTTGTACAGGAAGAGATGTAATATAGTGGGCAGAAGGAATAACCTTGGAGAACAGGAGGAAGAGCTGCAACCAAGACCATGTCAGATAAAAGAAATCTGAGTCCAGGAAAGAAATGTAATTTGAGAAAGCATGTCAGATGTGACCCTTAGTTCTCACAAAGATTCAAGGGGGAGGCAGGGAGCACATTCAGACGTGTAAGATTATGTTATTATAACCTTATAATAAAAGTAGCATTAGCTTGTGTGTCTTTGGTTTCTGAGTTTGGTCTACCATGGAAAACTGACATTGATCTTGCAAGTCATCAAACAATGTGATCTGGCTTTGCAGTGTACAAGGTAGATGAGGTTATATGTACCATTTGCTGCAAATAGGACCTCTTTATTTGATCTTGGAGTCCGCTTCTTCTCCTGCATGTTGGGCAAGGTGTGATGCTTTACTTCTACTGCCCAATGTTCAAAGATGTCTCATCTATATTCCTACAGGTCATCTTAGCAGATAGCAGCACCTGAATCACCTTGTTTCAGTTCAGAAGATATGCAAAATCAGGCATGGTTAATATTTGGATGGGATGCCACTACAGTACACAAGAACTATAGATTATCCTGGGCGGTCAAAAAAGCCTCCTGTAATAAAGCAATGGCAAACCACTTCTATATTACTGCCAATAAAACTATATAAATGTGTCAGTATAGTCACAAGGAGTCCAATAGTTATGGTATCATAGGAATTGTCAGGAACACTTCATTTAAAAGCCTTCTTTTTAGTCCAGTTCCCAAACTTGAACATTATAGATTTTTTTTTTCTAGCAGATGACAACTGCTATCTCAGAAGCTAAGCAGGATTGGGCCTCATTAGTATTTGGATGGAGGACCACCCGAGAATAGCATAGTTGTACACCACATTGGAAAGCTGAAAAGCCATCCTGAAGGAAATGGCAAACAAGTTCAGTATCAAGAGAACTATATGAACTTAACTTTTTGTTCTGGTTCTTGCAGATTATATAAGAGATAGGTGGTTTCTCCAGGACAGCAGTTTTCCTTTTTTTTCCCCTTGGCCATTGTTTTTATTTCCAGCAATTAACTTTAGAATAAGGAACTTTCAATTTTTCTTTTGATGGCAGCCAAAATGGAAATGTTGAAATCAAATACTGTGCATTCCCTATGCTGTGGATCTTTGACCCCTGGAGCATGAACAAATCCATCGGTTGAGAAATTTCCTCCTGGGTTTATTTCATATTGTAAGGAATTTATATCAACCTCTCACTTAAAAATTAACAGAGTTGAAATACTTTTTATGAATATATCTATATCACTGTCCCCCCAGACACTTCATAAGTGACCTTCTCAGAGATAGAAAAAAGATCCAGAACATAAAAAGTAAATTGATGTGCAGATGTCAAAATACCTTAGTTTTATTTTTTTATTTCATTCTTCAAGACTTCTGTTGGGCTGACATTTATCTAAGTACACTTGTTTCAAATAGACATTTGTTGGCCTTTGAAGAGCACACAGACAAATGCTGAGTCCACAGAAACTTTTTCTCTGGGTTGTTTCTCAGAGGCAACTTGTGAGATATAGTCAGAGATGATGCAGGCCAACTTTCAGGCTGACTTGCTGTCTAGGTGAAAGTTCAAGGAATTCAACAGAAACAATGGCTATGAAAGCAAAATGGAAAGTTAGATTATGTTTAGATGGAAAGTTAGATGTGGATGAATTAAGGTTCCACTCCCCCAGGGAGTAAAAAATGCTTGAAAACTGTTTTTAGAGCATATGCACATCTGTCTTGGGTAATAAAGCTTTTTAAAATTGATTTTGAAACTCATTATCACAAACAGCAATAAGATTAAAGAAATGAGTGTATATACCATACAGGTTTCCTGCCAAGTTCCTTAGAAATTTTTGCCTACCTTAAAAATGTTTACTCGCACTTAGCTGTTTATGTCTTAATTACATTTCTATCCTATTTGACACATCATTTTTGACAAGCTTACAGTAAAATAAAAAATCAGTGAGTTAAGTTGCAGACAATAACTTGCCTCTTAGTCACCTTCCATGGAAGAAGTGGATTTGAACCTGGATGTCCCATTCATATTCTAGCACCTATATATATCTCTAGACACCTTACTAGTTCAGTGTTTGTAAGCAGGGAACCAAGGATGCATAACCAGTGGCTCCTAGAGGTGAATGCAGCTCCCTCTAAGGTTTTTCAAGTATCTCCAACTCTTTCTTCAGCTACCAAGTAGACAACTACAAAAAATTTAAACTTGGTGGTTTGGAGCCTTCTTAGTAAGATTCACCAGAGTTGTGGAAACATATTTTTTTTCTATTTTGTGATATACTATAGTTATATGCATAAAATCAGATGTAGGCATTCTGAATAGATCTCATTTGCTAAATCAAGAACCATGACCATGAATGAAATGTGCATTCAAAGCCCCTTGTCCTGCATATCTGTGATGGAATGAGTTCCTGAAGTGGGGGGAGATGTGGTGGATTCTGGCACTGCCACTGGTTCCCAGGGAGAGAACACATTCCAGACTGGTAAGAGACTTCACAGCCCAGACTCTGTTGATGGGAAGGTTCAGAGGTTCAAGGTAGCTCCGCCCTAGAGACCTTCTGGGTTATTTCCCCTTAGGTTAGTGATTAGCCTTAGTCAGGCAAGATTCTGTCCACAAGGTGAGATTAATGAAGAACTAGAGTTGGAAAACTGGCTCAGCGTGGTTCTTGGCCTGGTTTCCTGACAAAATCCAAGTGTGTATACCTTATATCCACAATGCATGTTTTTTAACCAAAAGATTATGCAGCTAGTATTATGTAAATAAAACTTTTAAAGGCAACTTCATTTGAAGCAGGGCACCTATGTCTTAGTATCTGAATTATAACAGATGCAGCTTGTCTAGCTTCATTAGAACATCCAAGAAAGGAAGACAATCCAATCCCATATTTTGAAATATGGATGCCCAGGGGTATGTACATTTTACATTCTCCCCACATTCTTCTGGGAATCCTTGCCCCATGATTGAAACCAAAAAACAAATAATTAGGATAGGCACCTAACATCTGCATTTGAATCCCAGAGAGCTTTGTGGCATCTTAGTGACAAATACGTTCCTTTATTCAATTTCATCAGATACTAGAAGGATTACCCTATCTTAATACACACAGAATCATAAAGGAGAAAGCTAGGAGAGGCAGGAATCTGAATTGTGAAAACAGCAAAAAACAAAATGCAGAGCAAACAAACAGTGACCACCATATTATTACTAGGGGCAATACAGAAATTGCATGTTGCTGATAATGGGTAAGCCAGTTAGGAAATGCCCTTGACTGGTGTGTCTGTGTGTGCCTTTTAAGTAGCCATCTTATAACTTCTTGAAGAGTTGCTGTTTTAGCTACCTAGATTCTAGTGAGAGTGTTAAGAGGAAAGAACAGAATCAGAAACCTAGAGATGGAGAGGTCCTCTGGGCCACTGAATACAAACCTCTGTTCAGTGCAGGAATCTAAGTCAAAGCATCTCAGACAAATGGCTGCTTCCACTAAATCGCATCCTATGTAGGGGGCCCACCATGTCTCAGGGTAGTTGGGTGCACTGTTAAAATGCTCTTACTGTTAGAAACACCACCTTCCTGTAACTTTAATCTATTGTTCTTTATCCTACTTACTTGAAAAATAGAAAATGGGTCTTGACCATCTTCTGCATCAAAACCTTTGAGGGACTTGGCTTATCACGTCCCACACACAGTCTTCTCAAAGCTGAAACATTTCTAATTCTTCTTATTCCTCTTAACAGGTCTTAGTTTCCAGCCCCCTGTCCATCTTCAGTGCTGTTCTCTGAACCTGTCCCAGTTTCTCTGATTTTTTTTTCTTAAATTGTCTTGCATGAAGTACTTCCCATCACTTGGAAACTATATTTCTCTTGATGCAGCCTAAAACACCGTTTTCCTCTTTTACAGTTGCATCACATATTAAGTTTTCAATAAATACTATTCCAGGTCCTTTTTAACAAGTACTATCACTAAGTACTGGACATACTACTTGAGACAGAATCTGACTGATGTAGAATAGAATAAAAATAAGTTAAAAGACATCTGAGAGACAGAACACCTTGCAAGCAAGTTTAATATTTCAAAATTCGAGTGGCTCAATTTTAAAAAGTTTAGGGAATAATTAAGTGATGTAAATGCTTGTGTGAATATATCTAGTTATGGTAATCTGTACTTCAGTCATTGGCCAGCATAAAATAACATTAGATAATGAAAATCCCAATATAACCAGTCTAGGTAGATCTATATTTCCCTCTCAGTATCTCCAAGCAGCAAAAACAGCAGCAATAATCAATCAGTCCATCAACTGACATATACATTAGCTCTACATGAGGAAGAAAAAAGTCTCATAATAGAAAACAACAGAGATTATATAAAGGATTAAAATACATAGATTTTGTATGTTGCTTTTGAATATTAAATAGGAAAAGCACTTTTCACACATTCCATTCTAGGCAAAAAGTTTAAACCAGCAGTTGTTCATCCAGGAGCTTCAGAAATCTAGGTTACCACAAGATGGTTGACAACAAAATGATGAAAACAATTTACAGAAAAACTCTTACCACTTTGCTGCCATCTAGCAGTCATCCATATGTATTCAGCCCCTGTTTGTGTGAGCGTATGTATGTGTGTGTATCTACACACACCCACACAAACCTATAAACTGGTACCATCCACCTGGGGTCAGAAGCCTAGCAGAAAACTGAAAAGGGCTCAGATGAAGACCACCACCCCCAGGTCACCCTAATTCAAAGGAAATCCTGAGCACATCCATCTTTTTAGCCTGTAGTAGTAGCCCTCATCTTTTCAACATTCAGATTCAGATTAATATGTTCTACGATTTTCCAGCTATTTGTGTCTTATACTTCTAAAATGGTCAAGGTTTCTTTAATTCCACAATCAGTAACAAGCAGCAATGAACTTAAGAAATCATTGTTTTTTAATCCTTCCTAGACAAATGATGTAACAACAGCTTTTATACTGAGAGTTAACAAACTTTATAATGTCCTGAGCTGAGCTTTCCAAGTGTACTTTTCTGCTGGAGTCCAGATCTGACTAGTTGTATTCTTTATGTGCATTCCCCAGCCATTAATTCACACTAATATCCTTGCTCCTGTTATTAAATTACATTAGGATTCTAGACTTCTGTTACTAAATTGCTTCATTATTGCATTCTTTTTAAAGATTTATCTCTTTATGTGTTTATTACATCTGTGTGCCATACAGCTCCCAACAATTCAGAGTTCAAAATGATCTGACCTGGAAATACCCCATTCCAACCTGACTGGCATTGTGCCAACACTGGAAGGGTATATCCAATGTTAACAGAAACATTCTGACCTCAAACAGGCCATTCTGACCTTGTTTCAAATTTAAAGTCCTTCTGGTAAAGTGGGAATGGGAGAAAGTACATCTCTAATTCTGTCATTGTACTATCTTGGTACTTATTCGGCTGAGACACAGTATATAAAAAGTTTAATTAATAAAAGTTAAAAGTAATGTCTCCCATGCTTATTATCTTGTAATCTTTACCGGAATTTTGTATGGCATACCTACACTTATACTATCTTAGCTATCATCATACTATTCCTTTTCAGGGTGAGCCATGTTGTACAAAGCACAGAAAAGGAGTACAAAGTAGTAATCTAAAGAAATTAAAGCCTGAGATAGGCCCACATATACGGACCTCTGCTGCTCACCATGGCTTTAGTCAATCAGGCCATTGACTAAAGATAGAAAAGATGTAGGTACAGTTTACCAACCTTCATCATACTCATGTCAGATGCAGCATTCCTGTAATCACAGTTCAAGTCATTTGGGGCCTATTTTGGCCCATATACTACAAACTGTTAATGGGTGGTTTCATCCCAAACATGCTGACACTATACAGTACAAGGTAGGATCTCTACAGCCAGCATATTTTTGCCGGTACTGTATTTCACCAGCTAGGAACTACATACTGTGTGCTGACACATTCTCAGCTGAATTTTACATGAATAGGTTCATGCTTTGAATATAATTCAGGAAAAAAAATGGTTTGGGTCTGGTAAAAAATCAGTGCTTTCCTGCTGTTTGTTAAAGCAAGTGAACCATGTGAGCTTGAGAAAAATATATGATGCAACATTTAAGTTAATACAACTTTTAAAAGAGCTGATTTTGTTTAAAGGCCTGCACAGATGCCTGAAATGTGACAGGCTGCTTTAATGAATAGAAGGACATGACATGCTGGGCTTTTGCTGGTACAAAGTCAGAAGCACTTTTTCTGAATTATTTTTGAAATATGCATAGGCCTAGTATAAATGAATGTATATGAGGCTGAGAGAGAGGAAATAGGTAGACTGATCTGTAGTTCAGGAACAAAGCAGTTGAAGAGATACAAAGGCAAAGCTGTCTGGGGTTAAATGCAGAAAAATGAAATTATTATACTTAAGTCTTTGGGTCTGATATGAAGAGTAAGCAATCATATTTTGGAAGTGACAGGGGAGAGTTTGGTGTCATTTTTTTTTTTTTTTTTGCTTAAGCTGGCCATGGCAAAAGACATATGTGCCAAGTTCCAATAAAGCTTATTTTGTATGCTTATTTGGAATTTCTTTCTTACGTGGAAGAACTTATGGGAGACATGTAGTTTCCTGGTATTTCATTGGCACGCACAGTTTTTGTATAAGTGCAGAAAAATAGCAATGGGAACTGATTAAATTCACATTTCAGCATTAGAGATGGAAGCAATTACATCAAATCAAATCATATTCTTTATTTATGATCAGAGATCAGTGATAGAAACAACCAAAT